>NC_134860.1:42114657-42441601 GCF_049852395.1 Peromyscus maniculatus bairdii | reverse complement strand
CAGAGAGAGAACAAGGAATAAAAGAGCATGATAAATGAAGACCACATGAGAATAGGAAGAAGCAAAGAGCTAGCGAGGTCCCCAGAAATCAACAAAGGTACCCCCACAATAGACTACTGGCAATGGTCGAGAGACAGCCCGAACTGACCTACTCTGGTGATAGGATGGCCAAACACCCTAATTGTCATGCTAGAAACCCCATCCAATGACTGAGGGAACCAGATGCAGAAATCCACAGCCAGGCCCCAGGTAGAGCACCACGAGTCCAATTGGCGAGAAACAGGAGGGATTGT
The DNA here is from genome assembly GCF_049852395.1 of Peromyscus maniculatus bairdii. NCBI lineage: Eukaryota > Metazoa > Chordata > Mammalia > Rodentia > Cricetidae > Peromyscus > Peromyscus maniculatus. The sequence goes on along the minus strand of NC_134860.1, from coordinate 42,441,308 downwards.
ATTAGCAAGAGTTGTTGAGACCAAGGTTGGACAAACCACAGGGACAAATAGCCAAACAAATGGAAACACATGAACTATGAACCAATAGCTGAGGAGCCCCCAACTGGATCAGGCCCTCTGGATAAGTGAGGCAGTTGATTAGCTTGATCTGTTTGGGAGGCATCCAGGCAGTGGGATCGGGTCCTGTCCTCAGTGCATGAGCTGGCTGTTTGGAACTTCAGGATTATACAGAGACACTTGGCTCAGGCTTGGGAGGAGGGGACTGGACCTGCCTGTACTGAGTCTACCAGGTTGAACTCAATCCTCAGGAAAGTCTTTGCCCTGGAGGAGATGGGAATGGGCAGGTGGTTCAGCTGGGGGAAAAGGAGGGAAGGGCGGGAGGGGGGAGAACAAGGGAATCTGTGGCTGATATGTAAAATTAAATTAAATGATAAAATAAAAAAGACCTATTTCTCTGGTCAGCATTGCTTTGGGTTCAAAGGTTGTCTAGCCTGTGTGCCAGCTAGGCTGCTCTAGATATGATGGTCTTTCCTTCTCTGAGGGCAGGTGCTGTGGGATGTTCTGTATGTCCTGTGGGAGCCCTTCTTGGGTTCTTTGTGGCGTTACCCAGCAGGTCCGCATAGAGGATGATTAGGACCATGGGCCTGAGTGCAGGTGTCTGAGATGGTCTGCACTTGGCTGTGCTGGGGGATGGTCTGTATGTCAAGTTGTTCTGATTGATCAATAAATAAAACCTGATCGGCTGTGGCTAGGCAGGAAGGATAGGCGGGACTAACAGAGAGGAGAAATAAAAGGACAGGAAGGCAGAAGGACTGACTGCAGATGCCGCCATGACCAGCAGCATGTGAAGATGCCGGTGGGCCACCAGCCACCTGGCAAGGTATAGATTTATGGAAATGGACTAATTTAAGCTATAAGCACAGTTAGCAAGAAGCCTGCCACGGCCATACAGTTTGTAAACAATATAAGTCTCTGTGTTTACTTGGTTGGGTCTGAGCGGCTGTGGGACTGGCTGGTGACAAAGATTTGTCCTGACTGTGGGCAAGGCAGAAAACTCTAGCAACAGGCAGGTCTCATGGAAAACCTAAGGAGGCCAAAGAAGTCCCAGACATCTTTATCACATGACATTCTTCAGGCTTAGGATTAAGGCCCCCTCAGATGAAGACACCCACTTTAGCTGTGATTTCACTAGAGAGACAAACACCAAGTGACCTCCAGGTGATCCAGCCCCCATCAGATATATGGGTCTGTTGGCTCAGTACTCCTGAAGAAAAGAAAGCATCACCAATGAGCTTGAGACACAGGAAACCTGTGACAGGAGTTCCTGAGAACCCTGAAATTCAGCAGAATGTGGCTTCCATGAGGGGTACTACAACATGGAGGGTAGAGATGTTGGTGAGCAAGACTTTTTCTTATCAGTTTAATGTCAATGTCTTTGGCAAGCTACTTAGCCCTCCCTATATGATGGGAAATCTGTCATGGATTGTCTTGAGGTCAAGTTCTTCTAGACAGACAGTTTCCAACTCTTCACTCTTAATATCATGTGGGAAGTTTTTATCCTGTAACTCCAGAACCTCCTTTAACACCAGAACTCTGTGTGCCCATCTTAGGCTACATAGTGAGTTCCCAGCCAAGCCAGGGATACACAGGGCATTGCATGTGGATAGTGTTGCCAATTCAGTGTATACCCAATTCTTGATGAAAAAAGGATCCATACTGCATCCTTGTGGACATATATATTGCTATCCCTCAACTATATTATTCTGTATACACATTTCATGAAATGATCATGGGAACCCTATTAATGAGAAACACAACTATATCTTGTCCATGGACTTCTCTTCTTTGGGGTTTACTGCTGTGGCTTTATCTATTGCCTGTGTTTTGGAGTGTGTATCTGACTTCCTTCAGTTGGAATTTTCCTTCTAGTACTTTCTGTAGGGCTGGGTTTGTGGATAAGTATTGTTTGAATCTGGCTTTGTCTTGGAATGTCTTGTTCATTCCATCTATGATGATTGAAAGTTTTGCTGGGTATATTAGTCTGGGCTGATATCCATGGTCTCTTAGTGTCTGCATTACATTTGTCTAGGTCCTTCTGGCTTTCAAAGTCTCCATTGAGAAATCGGGTGTTATTCTGATGGGTTTGCCTTTATAGGTCACTTGGCATTTTTCCTTTGCTGCTCTTAATATTCTTTCTTTATTCTGTACATTTAGTTGTTTAATTATTATGTGTCGAGGGGACTTTTTTGGGGGTTTAGTCTGTTTGTTGTTCTATAGGCTTCTTGTATCTTCATAGGCATTTCCTTCTTTAAGTTGGGAAAGTTTTCTTCTATGATTTTGTTGAATATATTTTCTGTGCCTTTGAGTTGGTATTCTTCACTTTCTTCTATCCCTATAATTGGTAGGTTTAGTCTTTTCATGGTGTCCCAAATTTCTTGGACATTTTGGTTCATGACTTTGTGGCTTTAGTGTTTTCTTTGACTGATAAATCTATTTCTTCTACTGTATCTTCAATGCCAGAAATCCTCTCTTCCATCTCTTGCATTCTATTGGTTATACTTGCATCTGAAGTTCCCGATCTTTTACTCAGATTTTCTATTTCCAGCATTCCCTCTGTTTGTGTCTTCTTCATTTTTTCCATTTCCCTTTTCAGGTCTTGGACTGTTTCCTTTATTTGTTTCATTGCTTTTTCATGATTTTCTTTCAGTACTTTATTGTTTTCTTCCAGGACTTTATTGTTTGCTTCTAATTTGTTTGCCCTTTCCTCTAGTTGTTTACAGCGTTCTTCCCATGTTTTTGTCTTTTCTTCTACACAAGCCTCTAACTTCTTCATGATGTTATTCATAAGGCTGTTTTCTTCTGCTTCTTCAAATTTTTGATGTTCAGATCTAGATGTTGGAGGCGGGCTAGGTTGTGGTGATGCTGTATTGCTCTTCATTTTGTTGTATGTACTTCTGCGTTGACGTCTGTCCATCTCCTTATGGTTCATTCTTGGCCTTATCAGTACACTTGTTTCAGACAGAGCTGACAGATTCAGGAAGTCTCTCTCTCTTGTCCTGATTGGAGCTCCCTTGTCCAAATGGGACCTCCGGGGCAGGATGGAAGCTCTTATCTGGATGGGAAAATGGGGAAGGATTGGAGCTTTTGTCCAGACAGGAAGTCAGTGGTAGGATGGGTGCTCTTATCCTGAAGGGAAGTCCAGGTCAGGATGTGAGCTCTTGTCCAGAAGGGAAGTCCAGGTCAAGATGTGAGCTCTTGTCCAGAAGGGAAGACCAGGGCAGGATGGGAGGCCTCTCTGGTCCAGAAGGGAAGTAGGGGGCAGGATGGGAGCTGGGGGCCGGTCCCTAAGTCTCAGGAAGTGGCTGGGGTCTCGGGCAGATGGGCGTGGGGGCAGGGCATGGAGATTGCAGGGACTGCCGGGGGCTTGGACAAGGGGATCCTTCCCGGTGGGGCTAGAAGGGGACGTGCCCGGTGGCCAGAACCTGGGGCCAAGTTGGGCAGGTGTTCCCAGAAGTGGCTGGTGCCCAGGAATGGGGTCCGGGATGGGCCCGGATACTCACCTCTGGTCCAGAAGGGAAGTCGGGGGCAGATTTCTGTCTTTTATTTATATATATGGGTGTTTTGCCTTCTGAATGGCTGTAATCTATCTCTATGCAATTCCACGACAGGCCAGAAGAGGGCATCAAATTCTACCTGAAAAGAGTTACAGAGAATTTTTAGTGGTCCTGTTGGTTCTTTGGGAGAGAAACAATTCCTCAAAGTGAAACAGCCAACTCTTCAGCTTCTGCACTTGACTTTTGTCCTTCTAGCCAACTGTGATGCATTAATTGGAATGAAACAGCCCCAACCAAAAAGAGAAATTTCAGGAATCCAGTAGGGACAAATATATGATGTAGGCATGGTAACTGTCTTAGGATGTCAGGCATTCATGCAAGGTGTTCATGGGTTCAGGCTCCTGCTCCAGCATCACTTATTGTTAGGGTTGTAGCAGATCTTTCACATGTGATCCTGACTGACCATGCAGATTAGGGCCATCTGATGAAATGCAGAACTGAGAAGACCCTCTGGTGGTGGAGGTGTGGTTAGGAGTCCCTATTGATACTCCAGGTAAGTGTTGGGAGGAAGCTTCAGACCAGCCACAGTGAATGAAGCCTGCAATCAAAGCCACATGTCTCTGATGGAGAGCATGCCTGTACAAGGCTGGAAGGGGAAGGAATGGTTCATGCTGCTCTCTTCACACAGCAGATCTCACTGTATACTGAGAAAGGGTTCCTTCCAGATGAGTACTTTATTCTTGTGAAACTCCCCTGGACCAGATCTGACTTCTGAGACTGAATCAGAGAGTTAATGTGTGGAGGAAATAATGCTGTGGGGTGCCAAACTGGTGTTGTCGTACAAGGGTAGAAAGAATCTACTCTTCCTGAAAAGATAACAGATATACATGCAGGACATCAATATATACACAAAGCTCATTCAATTCCATGGATGATGTGTTCAGCTGAACAATTGGCTCAGTAAGTAAAGGCACTTGCTGCCAGGTGTATGGGTCTTGATACCTTCCAGGGACTCACATGATTGAAGGAGACAACAAACCTCTGACAAATTGTCCTCTGATCTTCATGTGGGTGGGAGTGCCCACTCATGGCCCAGTCATGTCCCACAAAAGCTAAGACATGGGGATTTGTTTCCATTCCTCACTTACCCTAGAAAGTCTCCATCTGAGACACTCATTTAACTGTATTAATATGCATTCCATTGGAGAGGTGTGGGACTTTCATGATTTTCCTCTCATTACTGAGATGTTGTAGGAGCCAAGAAGGCCAACCTCAAAACCTCACCTGAAGAATGGTTGAAGGAAGGTGGCCATTGGGAATTTGTGACATAGCTGAGACACAAAGTGCTCTAGAATATCCTCTCTACATGCCTGGTATATCAGTCAGGGCTCTCTAAAGTAACAGAAGTTATAAGCTGAAGTTGTCTATATCTAGAAAGTGTTTTGTTAGAATGGCTTCCAGGCTATGGTGCAGCCTATACAAAAATGTCTGGCCATGAGGAATGTCCATTAATCCAGTAGATGCTCCATCCACAAGAATAGATGTATTAGCTGTTTGTAGTCTATGCTGTAATCTTAAAGAAGTAGTTTCTAATTCCAGTGAATGAATGGATGTGATCACAATGCAAGAGCAAGCAGAGGAAGAGTAAATCTTCCTTCTTCCATTTCATTATACATGCTTCGAGAAGAAGGAGTGATCCAGATTACATCTGGGTTAAAGTCTGAATTAAAGTGTGACTTCCCACCTCAAAGATCAGGACTAGAAGTAGATCCACCTACTTCAAACGAAATCTCTCATATATGTGCTCTATATATTTTGATTTTAGTTAATATATGTATTCACATTGACAACCAAGAATATCCATCACAGTCGTATTCCCATCTTCACTAATATTCTTGATCAAATTGCTCTCTTAGACACTGAAAGGAAGAAGTGAAAATAATCATAAGTTACATCTGGTTCAGCTGTAGATACCATGGTCATGATGACTCTTTTTGTCCTCCTTATGGTAATGGATGGCTGAAGTAGGAGTAAACACTCATCTCTCATTTCTTGGGAAGGATGGGATCCCCTGGAAATCCAATTTCTATACATAGGAGAGTAGACATTGAAATAACTATGATGTGCCTGGTAGTAACTGTGGTGGAAAGAGGCACAGGAGGGAGAAATGAGTGTTCTTCAAAGAAACAGGAAGAAAGGCCCAACACAGCAAACACAATGCAGCAGTCAGAAAAAGTGGGGTTCCTCAGGCCATGTGTTTTTGACTTTAAATCCTCCAGACCCCTTCTTGCTCACTACATGCATCCTGGAAACAACAACAAAACACAAAACATAAAAATCAAAATTCCCTCTTCTTAATACAGGAGGACTAGGGAAGACTTCTGTGGAGTCTTCATTGTATACAACAGATAAAGTTAACTAGGAGTTTATATTCCTTGTCAGCATGACACACATCACCTCAATGCCATAACCATTTATTTCTTGTTCCCCAAATTCTTATGTTAATATCATAATATAAAACACAGTGTAAGTTTTAAAAATCCCACAACCTTTAAAATTTACAACACTTTAAAAGTCCAAGGTCTTGCCGGGTGGTGGTGGCACACGCCTTTAATCCCAGCACTTGGGAGGCAGAGGCAGGTGGATCTCTGTGAGTTCGAGGCCAGCCTGGTCTCCAAAGCGAGTTCCAGGAAAGGTGCAAAGCTACACAGAGAAACCCTGTCTCAAAAAACAAAACAAAACAAAACAAAAACAAAAACAAAAACAAAAACAAAAAAAAAAAACAAAAAAAAAGTCCAAGGTCTCTAAAAATCAAACAAGATTTTCCACCTATAACCTGAGAAAGAAGATTCTAAAACAGAGCTAAAAACAGCTTCCTAGTTGTCTCTCTCAAGTCACCAGCAGCCTACGGGCTTGAGCTACTTGATTTGATGGTGGGACCTACAGCATGGTGGGAGTGAGGCATGTGCAAGCTGCACGTAACACTGAATAGTGGATTTAGCGTTTGTTAGTACAGACAAAAAAAGTTTTCTGGGCTACACACTGCTTTGATAGAGACATAGACCCACTGCCTCCGACAGTGCAGCGGTGAACATGGTTCCTCCAAAGCTGGCGGTAAACATAGTTCTGCAATGTTGGGAAGCTGAAGTAGGCAGCGCCTGCAGCCACAGCTGCCATTCAGGCTTAGTAATACTTCAGTTTAAAGCAATAGATTCGCAATAAGACAGATTCAGATGGGATAAACCTCTAAATGATTTACAATATATGTAAAAATGTACATAGGATTTATAGAGAAAAAAGTAATATATATAGTTATATAAAAATAGTTTTACAAAATAGTCTTTAAAAAAAGTAAAAATAATATAAAAATAAGCCACATAAAGATAGATATTACACAAAAAAATATGGATGGTGTTGTCTTTGGGATTTTTAACTGCAGAGAGACATTTGATTGTAAAGGCTGTTCAGTTAAACCAATATGTATATTTTAAAGATACCTTGACTTCAAAATTTGGATCTAAAGATATGTTGCTTTGAAAAAAAGGCTCTGCTTTTGTTTCCACAAAAATCAAGAGGCTAAGGATTTGTTCCAGATTAGGATCCATCAGGTTTAACCAGCCAAGACCCTGTGAAAGGTCTCCGATGACACCATAGCCCAGATGATCCAACATCCAACATGATTTCAAGGCAACTGGCTTAGACAATACAGCCTCACAGACTACCCCATAATCCTAAAATTTTCCTTATGCCCCCATAAAAATACAGCACCCTCATTCAGCAATAAATAATATGAAAAGCTACACCCAAATTTCCAAATATACCAAGCTGGCTTTGGAAATAAAATTGGCTCACTCCTTCTCTAAACCCAAACATATTGCTAAAACAAAAGGTTGAGAGAGGCTTCTGTCCCATATCAAAAGAGCCCTCTTGTTGGGACAAGAAAAACCAATATTTTTATTTAAAACAGGTTAATTATATATGCAACCTCTTTCTAGAAAAGGGGGGATAGTTTATATATGATAAGATAAAAGGGTAGATTAATAAACCTACTTTTAAAGAAAACAACTTGTTTAAAAATGTTTTACATTGCTATGGATTTTAGTTTATTGATACAAATTTAAACTTAATTTTGTTATACTATATGTATATTTCTTCTCTTGTTTAAGGTATTATGTTTGTACAACTCATTTAAATGTATAATAGATAATTAAAAATACAGATTAATAATTATTCTTTTATGATAGTCAAACTTATAGTCATGTCAAATTTTCTAGGTATACATAGACATAATTCAGTTAGGTAGGTAATCTTCAAACACTTCAAAGGCCTTTAAAATATAGCATTTAAAATGTTTTAAAAAATTTGGACTTTCTGGACAGTGAGACATGTCATTTTCCGACAGCACCAATTTACTTCAGAGAGGAAGATGGACATCAAAGTCACTACATAGAATTTATCTTCTTCTTGACAAAAGGAGCCATTTGGGCAAGAAACTGTTCTTTCCTGGACTGCTTGACAAAATGTTGTATTGGCTCAACATACAAGATCCATAGAAAGGTGATCGCTAAACTTTATAAGATGAGATGGTCCTTCAGTTTCCTGCCTTGAAGAGAAACCTGTCAGACATTACACAGGACACAGAAAAAAGGGACTGGGAGACTCTGGGCCTGTGGGCTAAAGACAGATAAACCATCTTTATAGAGGAACTTTGGAAGACTGTCCAGGCTGCCAGCTATCTCCGTCTACCCTTGCAAGACTGAAAATTACTTGCATCCTTCTCCTGTTTCTCAGGAAATATTATATCCTTCTGGAGTCTTTGATGTATTTATAAACTAGATAGTTATAATTTCCTTAGTGATGATAAAAGATAAGTTAGACATAAAACCTTATACTCACAAATATAAGATAGATAGGATATCTTCTTTAATTTTGCCAAATAAAAATAGACTAGATATTATAACTATAATTCTTGCTTGATAATTGTTTTGTTTTATATAATTTAATTATGTTAAGGTCAAAACCTTCCTTTTTTGAAAAAAAGGAAAGTGCTGAGGATAAATGTATAATGTGAATGTGTTGCTATAATTTATTGATAAATAAAATGCTAATTGGCCAGTAGCCAGGCAGGAAGTGTAGGCAGGAAAAGAGAAAGGAGACTTGTGGAAAGTAACAGGCTGAGCCAGGAGACGCTGCCAGCCACCACCATGAGAAGCAAGAGAAAAGTACCAGTAAGCCACAAGCCACATGGCAAGGTATAGATGAATACCTTGTGGGTTAATTTGAGATATAAAAACTAGATAACAAGAAGCCTGAAACATTAGGCCAAACAGTTTAAATAATATAAGCGTCTGTGTGTTTATTTGGGTCGGAATGGCTGCGAGCCTGAGCGGGACTGGAGATAACTCCAACTACAGCTCGTGATAAATGGATGTCTCACAATCAACAGGCAGATTGAAGAGAGAACCCTCTTGTCCCCCAGAGGCCCTTCAGGTACTCCATCCAATGGCAATGTTTTCTCTCCCACCAGGAGCAACAGCTACACTGAGTCTTAAAGCAATCTCTTCCCTGTCTTTATTGCCACCCAACAATACATCCCTAGACACTTTCTTATTCTTGAAGGTTATTGTTTGTGATGTGATAATCCTCAGAACCTACATATTTTTCTCAACTCCTTTTTCCTTGAAAGTTTATCTGTGGTGGAGGAGAACTGTTTGGTATGTAGTTCTTTTTTTTTTAATTTTAATTTATTTTACAATACTATTCAGTTCTACATAACAGCCACAGATTCCCTTGTTCTACCCCTTCCTGTCCCCTCCCCTTCTTTCCAGTCTACCCACCATTCCCACCTCCTCCAGAGCAAAGCCTCCCTCAAGGACTGAGATCGACCTGATAAACTCAGTCCAGGCAGGTCCAGTCTCCTCCTCCCAGATTGAGCCAAGTGTCTATGCATAAGTCCCAGGTTTCAAACAGCTAACTCATGCAATGAGCCCATGACCTGGTACCACTGCCTAGATGCCTCCCAAACAGATCAAGCAAATCAACTGTCTCACTTATTCAGAGGGCCTGCTCCAGTTGGGGGCCCATCATTCTTTGGTTCATAGTTCATGTGTTTCCATTTGTTTGGCTATTTGTCCCTGTGCCTTATCCAACCTTGGTTTCAACAATTCTCGCTCATATAAACCCTCCTCTTTCTCGCTAATTAGACTCCCAGCACTCCACCTGGGGCCTAGCCATGGATGTCTGCATTCAGATTCCTCAGTCGTTGGATGGGGTTTCTGGCACAACTATTAGGGTGTTTGGCAATGCCATCACCATTGTAGGTAAGTCCTGTCTGTCTCTCAACCATTGCCAGCAGTCTTTTGTGGGGGTATCTTTGTGGATTTCTGTGGGCATGTATAGCACTTTGTTTCTTCCTTTTCTCATATGGTCTTCATTTACCATGGTCTCCTATACCTTGTTCTCCCTCTCTGTTCTTGATCCAGCTGGGATCTCCCGCTCTCTTTCCCTCGACCCTCGCCCTTCATTACTCCCACTTATGTCCAGGTTGTTCATGTAGATCTCAGCCATTTCTCCATCATTGGGTGATCCTCTTGTCTTTCTTGGGGTCTGCTTTTCCAGGTAGCCTCCCTGGTGATGTGAGTAGCAGTCCAGTCATCCTTGTTCCACATCTAGTATTCTCCTATGAGTCAGTTCATACCATATTTGTCTTTCTGAGTCTGGGTTACCTCACTCAGGATGATTTTTTCTAGATCCATCCATTTGCCTGCAAACCTCATGATGTCATTGTTTTTCTCTGCTGAGTAGTATTCCATTGTGTATATGTGCCACAATTTATTTATCCATTCTTCAGTTGAAGGGCATCTAGGATGTTTCCAGGTTTTGGCTATTACAAACAATGCTGATATGAACATTGCTGAGCAAGTGCTCTTGTGGTATGATTGAGCATTTCTTGGGTAATGTCCAAGAGTGGTATAGCTTGATCTTGGGGGAGATTGATTCCCAATTTTCTAAGAAAGCGCCAAATTGTTTTCCAAAGTGGTTGTACAAGCTTGCTTTCCCACCATCAGTGGAGGAGAGTTCCCCTAGTTCCACATCCTCTCCAGCATAAAATGTCTTCAGTGTTTTTGATCTTCGCCATTCTGACAGGGGTAAGGTGATATCTCAGAGTTGTTTTGATTTGCATTTCCCTGATGATTAGGGATGTTGAGCAATTCCTTAAATGTCTTTCAGCCATTTGAGTTTCCTCTGTTGAGAATTCTCTGTTTAGTTCTATAGCCCATTTCTTAATTGGACTGTTGTTCGTTTTCATGTCTAATTTCTTGAGTTCCTTATATATTCTGGATATCAGTCCTTTGTCAGATGTGGGGTTGGTGAAGACCTTTTCCCATTCTGTAGGCTGTCACTTTGCCTTGTTGAATGTATCCTTTGCTCTACAAAAGCTTCTCAGTTTCAAGAGGTCACATTGATTGATTATTTCTCTCAGTGTCTGTGCTACTGGTGTTATTTTTAGGAAGTGATCTCCAATGCCAATGTGTTCAAGACTACTTCCTACTTTCTCTTCTAGCAGGTTCAGAGTAGCTGGATTTATGTTGAGGTCCTTGATCCACTTGGACTTAAGTTTTGTGCACGGTGACAGATATGGATCTATTTGCAGCCTTCTACACATTGATATCCAGTTATGCCAGCACCATTTGTTGAAGATGCTTTCTTTTTTCCATTGTACACTTTTGGCTTCTTTTTCAAAAATTATATGTTCATAGGTGTGTGAATTAATGTCAGGGTCTTCAATTTGATTCCATTGTTCCCCATGTTGGTTTTTATGCCAATACCAAGCTGTTTTTATTACTGTAGCTCTATAGTAGAGTTTGAAGTCAGGGATTGTGATGCCTCCAGAGGTTGTTTTATTGTACAGGATTCTTTTGGCTATCCTGGGTTTTTTGTTTTTCCATATGAAGTTGGGTATTAATTTTTCCAGGTCTGTGAAGAATTGTGTAGGTATTTTGATGGGGATTGCATTGAATCTGTAGATTGCTTTTGGTAAAATTGCCATTTTTACTATGTTGGTCCTGCCTATCCATGAGCATGGAAGATTTTTTTGTTTTCTGACATCTTCTTCAATTTCTTTTTTCAGGGACTTAAAGCTTTTATCATATAGGTCCTTCACTTGCTTGGTTAGTGTTACCCCAAGGTATTTTATGTCATTTGTGGTTATTGTAAAGGGTGATGTGTCTCTGATTTCCTTCTCAGCTTCTTTGTCCATTGTATATAGGAGGGCTACTGATTTTTTTGAGTTGATCTTGTATCCTGCTATGTTGCTGAAGGTGTTTATAAGCTTTATCAGTTCCTGGGTGGCATCTTTGGGGTCACTCAAATATACTATCATGTCATCTGCAAATAGGGAAAGCTTGACTTCTTCCTTTCCAATTTGTATCCCCTTAATCTCCTTATGTTGTCTTATTGCTCTGGCTAGAACTTCAAGTACTATATTGAATAAGTATGGGGAGAGTGGACAGCCTTGCCTCGTTCCTGATTTTAGTGGAATCACTTTGAGTTTCTCTCCATTTAATTTGATGTTGGCTGTTGGCTTGCTGTAAATTGCCTTTATTATGTTTAGGTCTGTTCCCTGTATTCCTGATTGCTCCAAGACTTTTATCATGAAGGGGTGTTGGATTTTGTCGAATGCATTTTCTGCATCTAGTGAGATGATCATGTGGTTTTTTTCTTTGAGTTTGTTTATATAATGTATTACATTGACGAACTTTCGTATGTTGAACCACCCTTGCATTCTTGGGATGAAGCCTACTTGATCATGGTGGATAATTGTTCTGATGTGTTCTTGGAGTCTGTTTGCCAGTATTTTGAGTATTTTTGCATCAATGTTCATGAGGGAGATCAGTGTGTAGTTCTCTTTCTTTGTTGTATCCTTGTTTGGTTTAGGAATCAGGGAGACTGAAAAGCCAGAAGGACCTGGACAGACGTAATGCAGACACTAAGAGACCATGGATGTCAGCCCAGACTAATATACCCAGCAAAATGTTTAATCATCATAGACGGAATGAACAAGACATTCCAAGACAAAGCATATTCAAACAATACTTATCCACATACCCAGCCCTACAGAAAGGACTAGAAGGAAAATTCCAACGGAAGGAAGTCAGATACACCCTTGAAAACACAGGCAATAGATAAAGCCACAGCAGTAAACCCCAAAGAAGAGAAGTACACACACACTAGCACCCAAAATAACAGGGATGAACAATCACTGGTCATTAATATCCCTTAATATCAATGGACTTAATTCACCTATAAAAAGACATAGGCTTACAGTATGGATACGAAAGCAGGACCCATCTTTCTGCTGCATACAAGAAACACATCTCAAATTCAAAGACAGATACTACCTGAGAATAAAAGGCTGGGAAAAGACTTTCCAATCAAATGGTCTTAAGAAACAAGCATGTGTAGCCATTCTGATATGCAACAAAATAGACTTCAAACTAAAATCAATCAAAAGAGATCAAGAAGGGTATTACATACTCATCACAGGAAAGATCCACCAAGATGAAGTTTCAATTCTGAACATTTATGCCCCAAACACAAGTGCACCCACATATGTAAAAGAAATATTACTAAAGCTTAAACCACATATAAAACCCCACACATTAATAGTGGGAGATCTCAACAACCCATTTTCACCACTGGACAGATCTCCTAAATCAAAACTTAACAGAGAAATAAAGGATTTAACTGATGTCATGACCCAATTGGACCTAATAGATATCTACAGAACATTCCATCCTAACAAAAAAGAATATTTTATAATAATATTCTGAATATCTAGAAAGCATGGCTTAAGGAGTGGTTTTCAATTCATGGGCCACAGACCCTTTGGAAAAGTGGAAGGAAACTTTCACAGAAGTTGCATGTCAGATATCCTGCATATCAGATTTAAAACTATGATTTATAACAGCATCAAAATTAAAGTTATGAAGTAGCAACAAAGTAATTTTATGGTTCGGGGATCACCATGACATGAGGAACTGTATTAACAGGTTGCAGGGTTAGGAGAGTTGAGAACCGCTGGCTTAAGGAGAGGAGGGTTTATCCTCATGTGAATTCAGGTGAGTTCAGTTCCTGGTTGACTTGGGCCGATCACCATAATAGGAATATATGGTGGATGGGAGCTGTTTACCTCATGGCTGCCAGGTAGCAGAGACATAGAGACAGGAAGGGAACAGACAGGAAAAGATAGAACCCCGATTACCTCTCTCCCTGGGGAGCTATTTCCTCCAGCTAAAGACTGCTTCCCAGCATCTCAGGAACCTCTCCACAGGGTTGTCTGGTGCTTTGAACAGTTGTCCTCCAGCTGCTGGTCCAACCTCGGAAGTTTGGGGACTATTAGGAGGGACTTCCCTAGGAGAAGTAGGTCCCTACAGGTGAGCCTCTGAGCAATAAAGCCTAGCCTAGGCCTACTTCAGGACTAGCTCCTTGAGCCTATGATCAGCTTCCTGGTCTGCTGCCATGGAAGCTGCCATGGAAACAGCCTCAGCCTCCCACTCCACAGCCTGAGCTTTCCCACATGCCTTCTCTGCTGTGATAGAGTGAGCCCTAATAAAACCTTCCTCTTCCCAATTGTTTCTGTCAGGTATCGTGGTGAATCCATAACAAACAAGGAACTAATTTAGTAATTGACCTCATTACCCTGAAATCTCCAGGCTCAGACTGCTACACAGGTAAATTCTAAACTCTGTTAAACTGTAGAGAAGAGATGGTTTCCTTTTAAAATAGACTATGTTGTAAGGTGGCTCTAGCTGGCCTAGCAATCACTACACACACCAGGCAGGATTTAACATTACAGTAATCCTCTTGCCTCTGCCAACTATGTGCTGGGGTTACAGCCTGGAACCATTGTGCCCTACTCTGTACTGTCTTTTCAGTGAAAGCTGTTCCCCAACCGAAAAGAAAACAGTGCCTCTACTCTGGTTTGTTTTTATTTTTGTTTTGTTTTTCAAGACATGGTTTCTCTGTGTAGCTCTCCTAGAACTCACTATGTAGAGCAGGCTGGCCTAGACCTCAAAAAGCTGCCTGCCTCTGCTTCCTAAGTGCTGTTAATAAAGGGGTATGCCACCATGCCTGACTCTGCATCTACTTCTTTTGAGCCTCAGTTAGCCTTGCTTACAAAATCAAGAAAACCAAATGAAGTTACAGGCCCACTTTCACTTAATTACAGTGGACCCATTTGCCAACAAATGGACTAAATGTAACCCATCGCCAGTATTGGAAGTTTCATTTGGAGACAAGAGATATCCTGTTGGGTTTCTGTCTTCCTGATTTTTTGTATTTTTTTTTTCCATTTTGGCTGTTTCATCTAGATCCCTCATATATGTATATATTTTAGAGTGGTTCTACTCTATTAGGCTTCCATAAGATCCTCAAATGGCCCTGAATTTTACATCTACCTCAATATATTTCTTCATTTACCCCTCTTCTGTATCCCTCCGCATTTCACCATCCTGTTACAGGCTCCATTACTCATCCATCTGTAACAATTTATTCTATTCCCCCTTTATGGAGATCTTCCCTCCTTGTGAGTCCCTAAATCTATACCTAACCTGTGGTTATACTGATATATCTTTGACTCAATAGCTAATCCCCATATATAAGTGACAACATACCATATTTGTATTTCTGTGTCTGGGTTATCTCACTCAGGATGACTTTTTCTAACTCCATCCATTTACCTGCAAATTTCATGGTTTTCTTTCTTTTGTTTTCTTTTTTAACTGCTTAGTAATAGCCCATCTCTGTAAGTGAACCACATTTTCTTTAGATATTCATCTGTTGAGGGACACCTAAGTTGTCTCCAATTTCTGGCTATTATAAATAGAGCAGCAATGAACACGGTTGAGAAGGTAAGTGTCTCTGTGGTAGGTGAAGCATCCTTTGGGTATATGCCAAGAGAGGCATAGCTGGGTCTTGATCGATTCCTAGCTTCCCAAGAAACAGCCACACCTATTTCCAAAGTGGCTGTACAAGTTTGCATTCCCACTGGCAATGGATGAGTGTTTCCCATACTACACATGCTGGCGATATTCGATGTCATTTATTTTTTTAATCTTATCTGTTCTGCCTCATGTAACATGAAGTCTCAAAGTATTTTGATTTGCATTTCCCGGATGACTAAGGATACTGAACATTTTTTAAGTGTTTTGCAGACACAAGAATTTCCTCTACTGAAAATTGTGTTTAGTTCTGTAATTCATTTTTAATTGTCATTCATTTTCCTGATATTCAGTTTTTTTTAGTTCTTTACATATTTTGGATATTAGCCCACTATTGGATAAATAGTTGATAAAAATCCTTTCCCCAGCCATGTGTTAGTGGTGCATGCCTTTAATCCCAGCACTTGGGAGGCATAGCCAGGAAGATCTCTGTGAGTTCAAGGCCAGCCTGGTCTACAGCGCAAGATCTAGACAGGCACCAAAACTACAATAGAAAACCTGCCTCAGAAAACAAAAACAATCCTTTTCCCATATTTTAGGCTGCCATTTGGAATAAAACATTATTAGTGGCAGAATAGATAATACTCCATGGGTGATCCCACAAGTGGACAGACACATTAGAGTTAACAGAATTCAATAAAGCTATTTAATAAATGATTTCTATATAATAATCTATTCTTTACATTAATAATTTAATGAATAAACTTCAATGTATTTTCACTTATTCTTTGAGAATTTCATAGGATTCATTTTGATCATATTCACCCCAAACTCCTCCCAGTAATTCATCCAAATCTGCCCCTACATCTGTGATTGCCCAACTTTGTATCTTCATCATTAAATTACGTTTAAATAACCCCAGTGACAGGCTCTTGAAGAAAGCTGACTCTCTCTCTGCCAGAAGCCATTGTTCATCCTTTGTTTTTCAGTCAAGAGAAGGGGCTCATGTACCCTTCCCACTGTATTGTAGCAGGAATCTTAATAATTCTTATTAATAAAATCAAACCAGACACCAGTTATTGGGGCTAATGCTAGTAGATCAGATACAGAACAAGCCACAGCTATTTTACCTTGCCAATTCCTCAGCTGGTCCTGTTTCCTCAGACTGGAGGCCTCTGAGTCCCCATCCAGAATGTGTCTCAGCTGAATTGCTGCTCCAATGCCTGAATGCTGAACTAGCCAAATGCTTAACCAGCCAAATGCTTAACCAGCCAAGTGCTTAACCAGCCAAATGCTTCTAGTTTCTGGTCTCCATGCCTTATATATCGTTCTGCTTTCTACCACCACTCTCTGGGACTAAAGGCTTGCTTTCTGGGATTAAAGGCATGAGTCATCATGCTTGGCTGTATCCTTGAACACATGGATTTCTGCCTCTGGAGTGCTAGGATTAAAGGCGTGTGCTACCACTGCCTATCCTTTATATTTAATATTGTGGTTGCTCTGTCTCTGACCTCAGATAATTTTATTAGCATGCCCAATATTTGGGGGAATACATTACCATGCTTAAAATTTACTGGCTTGATGTTGTATAAGTGACCACAGGAGCTGTGGGTCATAAGTGCAGTGGTCCTGTCATGGCCAGAAGACACTGTTTGCTCTAATCCTCCCTGACCTCTGGCTTCTATCATTTTTCTGCCCCACCTTTCATGATGGTCTTTCAGCCTTGTGGAAAGGGTATGATACAGGTATCCCATTAAATATGGCTGAAATCAGTGAAAAAAAAAAAGAAAAATATAAAGATACACTGAAAAAGATTCCATTCTTTGAAAACACTAACAAGATGGACACTCCTTTAGCCAAATTAACCAATAGGAAGAGGAGGATGAGAATAATAAAACACAGGAGGAGAAAGGAGACATGGAGGGAATTCCAACCTTAAGAATCTTCATTCCACCAAATTGGAAAAAGGTTTTCAAAATATTGATGAATTTCTATATGTCTGTGATCCACCAAATTATATCAAGATAATATGAATAATTTAAATAGTCTCATACTAACTAATGATATAGAAGCAGTAATTAAAAATGGCCCAACAAAAAGAAGTCTAGAACAGGACAGAATCAGTGCAGAATTGGACCAGACATTTAAAGGACAACTAATACTCCTCAGACTATCCAATAAAATAAAAAAATGAAGGATCTCTTCCAAATTCTTCTTTATGCCAGGAATAACCTGATGTTGAGAGAGGGAGACAGATAGATACATAGATAGGTAAGAAAGTAAATATATAGGTAAAATGATAGATAGATAGATAGATAGATGATATATCGATAATGGATAAATAGATGAATGGTTAGATAGAATTATAGGAAATTTCCCTGATGAACATATACACACAAATTCTCAATAGAATACTTGCAAATCAAGGTCAGGATCACATCAAAGAATAATCACCCACTATGATCAAGTGGTCTTCACCCCAGACCCGCAAGGATAATTTGATTCAATAAATCAACATGTTTATTCCAACACATAAAAGAAATAAAAGACAGAAACTACATGACCATCTGAGTATATGAAAAAAAAGGGCCTTTGTAGAAGTCCAGCCTCCATTCATGACAAAAGTCTTGGAGAATCTAGGTATATAGAGTATATATTTCAACATAATAAAGTCATTGTACAACAAGCCCACAGCAGCATCATGCTAAGTGGAAAAAAAGCCATCAAAACAATTGCCAAACATTCAGGAACGAGGAAAGAATATTCATTCTTTCCTCTCCTATACAATGTATTACTTGTACTCTTAGCTAGAGCAATAAGACAACTGAGGTAGATAGAGGGGATACAAACAGAAAAGGGGGAAGTCAAAATGTCCTTATTTGCAGATGATATGATTCTAAACAAATAAAACTAATAATTTATTAGAAGTCCCTTAAGGCTGATAAATACATCCATAAAAGTGGAAGAATGCAAAATAGTCAGTGGCCTTCCCGTATACCAATGACAAACAAACTGAGAAAGAAATCAGGGAAACAATTCCACTTACAATAGGCTTAAAACATATTAGACATTTGATTAGCATACTTTTATTTTTATTTTTCACTTTTAAATTCATTTATTAAATTTAATTTTACATATCAGCCACGGATTCGCTTGTTCTCCCCCTGCCAACCTCCTCCTAACCCCCACCCCCACCTTTCCCCGAGACCACCCCCCCCAATCCCATCTACTCCAGGGCAAAGACTCCCCCTAGGATTGAGTTCAATCTGGTAGATTTCAGTCCAGGCAGGTCCAGGCCCCTCCTCCCAGCCTGAGCCAAGTGTCCCTGTATAAGCGCCAGGTTCCAAACTGCCAGTTCATGCACTGAGGACAGGACCCAGTCCCATTGTCTGGATGCTTCCCAAGCAGATCAAGCTAATCAGCTGTCTTATTTATCCAGAGGGCCTGATCAAGTTGGGGCCTCCTTGCTTATTGGTTCATAGTTCATGTGTTTCCTTTCGTTATGCCTGTCAGAATGTCTAAGATCAAAACACTGAAGACATTTTACGCTGGAGAGGATGTGGAACTAGGGGAACTCTCCACTGCTGGTGGGAAAGCAAGTTTGGACAACCACTTTGGAAAACAATTTGGTGCTTTCTTAGAAAATTGGGAATCAATCTCCCGCAAGATCCAGCTATACCACTCTTGGGCATATACCCAAGAAATGCTCAATAATACCACAAGAGCACTTGCTCAGCAATGTTCATATCAGCATTGTTTGTAATAGCCAAAACCTGGAAACATCCTAGATGCCCTTCAGCTGAAAAATGGATGAATAAATTATGGCACATATACACAAAAAATACTACTCAGCAGAGAAAAACAATGACATCATGAGGTTTGCAGGCAAATGGATGGATCTAGAAAAAATCATCCTGAGTGAGGTAACCCAGACTCAGAAAGACAATATGGTATGTACTCACTCATAGGAGTATGCTAGATGTGGAATAAGGATAACTGGACTGCTACTCACATCACCAGTGAGGCTACCTGGAAAACAGACCCTAAGAAAGACACGAGGATCGCCCAATGATGGAGAAATGGCTGAGATCTACATGGACAACCTTGACATGAGTGGGAGTAATGAAGGGCGAGGGTCGAAAGATAGAGAGCATGTGATAGCAGGAGATCCCAGCTGGATCAATAACAGAGAGGAAGAATAAGGAATAGGAGACCATCGTAAATGAAGACCACATGAGAAAAGGAAGAAACAAAGTGCTAGAGAGACCCACAGAAATCCACAAAGATTAGCATACTTTTAAAGCGTACTATTAATAAAAACAGCTATGAAGTAACCAAGAGAAATCTAAATATATTCAAGACCCTTAAAGCTGATATTCTGAGAGAACTTCAAGACTGAAATGAGTAGAAGTTTTTAAAGTTTGGTAGATAAGTAGGTAATAGAAAATGTCAATTTTGCTTAATTGATAATACTAATACAATAAATCTTGAATTAGGAAATGTGAATATAATAATGACCCCTTTTCTGTAGAACTTAATAATTTAACCATAAATAATCTATTATGGGGCAAATGAAAATTTATAAAGTGAAAAAGGTAAAGACATCCAGAAGTACTTTTAAAGAGGGAAAAGTAGGGAGCATGCCATATTAGAGAGAAATATGTCATATGAGATTAAAAAAATAAAAATTACTTTAGTAGAGCTATGTAAGCAGTCAGTGAGATTGGTAGACTGGATATTGCAACAGATGCAGTGTCCACAAATTTTGTATTTGGTGATAAAAGAGGCTACAGACAACATAGAAAAGGATGGGTTATCTGAGAATATGTCAAATGTTCTAGATAGCTTTCTGTTTCTCTGATAAAAGTCCAAAAGCCAATCTGGGAAAGTAAAGTGTTTATTCCCCTCACAGGATCCAGTCCATCATCAAAGGAAGCCAAGGCAAGATCCCAAGGCAGGGGCATGAAACCAGAGAGGAATGCTGCTCACTGTTCTGCTCAGCTCTTTGGCACTCTATGGCCCAGGCTCACATGCCTGGGGTTGCCACTACCCACAGAGGACTGAGCCCTCCTCCATCAATTAGCAATCAAGAAAATGCCAAAGGAGCATACCTACAAGCTAGTCTGAATAAGTCAAATCCTCACTACGTGATAAGTAGACAGCCAAGATTAGCCATCACAGCAAGCCATAAAGGGAAAACATTAATCTCAGCTTCCTGCAAAGAATATTCACCATCTATGAATAAAATTCCATGTCCAACGTGAAGTTTCAAATGTATGAAGAATAATTTCAAGGAATCTATATTGGAAAATGTAACTCTCTTTAAAATAAGTGACAATCACACAAGCCACAAAGGAAAATTTGGTAAATTTGACTATTGAAGCCCCTTTTGGAGGCTGCAGGGTGGGCATGGGGATTGGCTGTTGGCTGCCAGCACCTTTGACCATCCTTGCAGTGTTTTGGTGGAAGAGTTCCCATTAGAACTCCTGCCCCTTATAAGCGTATGTTCTAAAGAAATGGATGGGCCTCTTCTGCTTGATGATTTGGAGAAGGCTGTATCCCATTTTCAGAGCCATAGATTTTTGAAAACTTCTAAACCAGCACAAGCACAAACCCAGTGTTCTTGGTGGCACACACTGTCATGTCCATGCTCATCATGCTAGTGTCAGTGGTGAGCTCTGTAAGATGATTTAACTCTGGAGTATGATTTGTTTCTTGTTGCTGCTGTCTCCAAATCCTGCCTCTTTGACACCAGAGAAACTTCAAACTTAATAAATCGTTTTTGCTAAGAAAACAATAGGAGGCTACTAGCTGTTATTTACAATGAAGACCCCACAGACGTCTTCCCAGGGTTCTCCTTTCTTCAGTAGGAGATTTTCCTTTCTCAGAATACATGGAGTAAGCACGATGTGGCCTGTAGGTGTTCAAGTCCAAATTCACAGGCTCCTTCTGACACCCTACTCTTTCTGACATGTCCAGTGTGTTATCTTTCTTCCTATTTCTTTAAGGAAGGGGTACCCATTTTCTGCCTCTTGGACCCTTTTCCAACATAGTTCCTACCTGACATAGCATAATTATTTGAATTCCAAATCTTCAGTTACAGAGATCGACTGCATTCTTTTGTAACTGGGTTTCTAGTTGATCTCTCCCACCCAAGAATGCACAGAGAGATATCATCCTATATTAGCCATCCATGGCCATAAAAAGGCCACTGAACATCATCATGACATGAGATCTACAGGAGATCCAGATGTGAGTTTGGATCATCATCCCTCCTTCCTTTCACCCTCTGGTCAATTGCTCATGAATACCAGTGAAGAAGAGAACACAACTTTGATGACTGTTCTTGTTGTCAGGTGACTACATCTAAGGTCAACTAACACCCAGAAAATAGAGCACATAGCTGTCGGCCATTTCTACTTCATTTGAAGTAGAAAGATCTATTTCTAGTCTGGATCTTTGGGGTAGGAAGTCACACCTTTAAATCAGATCTTTAATCCAGATGTATTCTGGACCATGCTTTCTGCTGGAAGCCTATAGAAAAACCTGGAAGAAGGAAGATTTTCTTTCTGTCTATGATTCCTCCACCTTGTTAGCACATCCATTTCTCCACTGGCATTAGAGCATTGTACTTTATGATTACAGCATAGACTGCTGACAGCTGAGGCATCCAGACTTGTAGACTGAGCAACTACTGGATTCTTAGACTTCCTATCCATAGCCAGCCATTGTTGGATTAGCCACAGTACAGCTTGTAAGTAATTATAACAAATCTCTTTTCAATATATAGAGAGATTCATTTTATCACTTCTGTTGTGCTACAGAGCCCTGACTAACACATGGTGTATGTAGAGAGGACATTCTACAACAGTTTGGGTCTCATAAGAGTCTCAGCTCACTTACAAATTCCCAATGGCCACCTTCCCTTAACCTTAGCCTTCTCTAGGCACTTGTTTACTTCAAGGGACTCAATCTTCCTCCTCCACATCATCCTGACGAATTTCTTGGAATGCTTTATTTCTCATATTATTGGGTATGGGTATTAGAATGGGGTTGGGGCCCATTTTTAGGTTTCATAGTGGTTATAATCAGCAGATCTGTATAGAGAGGATGATTGGACCACGGGCCTGAGTGCAGGTGTCTGAGATGGTCAGCACTTGGCTGCACTGGGGGGAGGTCTTTTGCTCCACCCCTTGGCTTTCCTTTAAATAGCCTAGGGCAGGGACACTCAGCTCCTCTCCAGGCTATCCTGTATTTTCTTACTGTTTCTCCCACCTCTAAACTTCTAAGTAATATTTACTACTGCTCCTACTGAAGAGTATTCTGGGAAAATATGGGGGTAATGAGTAGCCTCCCCATAGGGTGGGAAGGGCCAACTATGGTGAGTGTTTATAAATGAGCTTCCAACTCCTCATGGTGAAGTAGTGAAAAGATTCAAATGAAGCAGAGAGAAATGTCTAGCTTTGGAAGGAGGAGGAGCTGAATGGCTTCCCCGGTGTCACAGCAGAGATTCCTGGAAAGAAACATCAGCTTCTGGTCAGCTCATGAAGAATTAGCAAGGAAGCAAAGGCTGTGCCCCATGACATCAGCAGTCTCTTCTCTGGAATTCTACTGTATCCTGGAGAGCTCTTGGAATCCCGTGATGTCACTAGTGTTGTAGCAACACCACGTGAGCTTAGGACATTAGTTCAGTGCTGTAAGGTTCACCTACAGAGATGTGGTCAAGACTGAGGCACCTAGTTGAGAGAGAGAATACACAGCATGGAGAGACCAGAGCGAGGAAGAAAGAAGCAGGCCCTAGGTCTCACTGGACAACATGGAGAAATCTCAGGACCTGGGGAAGACACAGTGAGTTTAGGAGGGGCTGGGCAACATTCTGGATGTGATGGTGTTGAGCCTCCATAGCTAGGGCTCAAGAACTGGGAACTTGTGGAAAGGAATAGGCTTATCCTTCTCTGGGTTCCTAAAGAGAGGACCCAGATCAAGGATCCATGATGGTTAGTTTGGCAGATTCAGGAATTGACAAGACTTTAGCTGCTTTGCTGTGTACCATCTGCTTTCACTCTGCGTGGGGAGGAGGCACAGAGAAAGTAATGAGATTTCTGTACCATAATTGTGTTCCCTCCCCCACACACTGGAGTCCTTTAGTTGTGTGCCAGTAATAATAGGGGAAGGAGGGTGCCCTGGCAAAGCCTGAGGTCCCCATTAACAGGAGAGTCTGAAGCAAAGAGCAAGTGAGGTGGTCCTCCATACACTACCTGAGTGTGACTGTAGCAATTTTCTCCTGGTTTTTCAAAGCACTTGGCTCTGGGCTCTGAAGCTACAGAGCATTCTCTGTAGCTGTGAATAAGCTTTAGGAGGTTGTCCCCTGGGTCATATTGTCTAGGGAGAGAGAGGAAACCTGCTGATTTCTGAGACATCCAACTCACTATAGAGAGATAGGAGAACTGACATCCACAGAGGGGGAGACTCAAGTCTTGTCATTGAGAAATTGCTAGGATAAAACTCACCTGTCAATTACTTCCTGAGGATCCTTCAGTGGGTCAGATTTGACTGAGATGAGGTAATGCCTAGGGCAGTACTGTGCTTTGACTTCTAGACGAGGGAATTACTGAGATACTTAACTTTGTCTAACTTGGTTGTCAGGGTGAGAGAACATCTGAATGGACATAGTTTACCCCACATCACTCATGTATTCTTGGGTCCTCCAAGTACCTTCCTGAAACTACAGTCCAGTCTTCTGCAGAATTTACCATCCAGGCTGAACATGGTGGTAGCTCCTCATTTCAGGGCTGCCAGGAAATTGATAAGTGTGATGTGCGGCTCTGGGAAAGGTCTAAAGTAAAGGACACCTCATATGTCTCCTGTGTCCTTTGCCTGCCTTTCTCATGCTCCCATGAGTATTCTTTAAACTGGCTGTGCCCCTCTCCTTCCTAAGGGCATGGGCATCTTCACAGATAGGTCCAGATCAAGAAATTAGTCTCTGTGTCACACTAGGTGAAGCAACATAGCAGTGACACACTACATATTGTCCCCATGACTGTGACACATTTGTCCTTTCTTATCTGTGTCGGGCCTCTCACTAGCCATTCATCTTTCCTGACACCTGAGTAGAGGAATGGACCATCACTCTTCCTGGCAGTGTTTGATCTTGTGTCTCAGGGATCACCTGCAGAGTCCCAGTTCTTACCATCCAGCCTGACATGTCACTAACTGATTCCACATTTGCTAATGTTGTGTTGACTTGAATTTATTCTGCTGATGATTCAGGGAAATATTTCTCATTAACTAAGGGACATTTCTTTGTTCTGACAGGACACCCACAAACTCCTACCATATCCATATATTGTAAAAAGCCTTGTGAATCCTGCACAATGTTCTTATTGACATCAGAGGATCAACCTTTCCTTCTCACCATTCTGACTTAATTCCCTAGCAACATTTTTTCTCATGTTATTGATTACAGATATCAAGAAGGGCAAAATCATTGCCTGAGATGTATTTTGAAGTGAGTCTTCAAATTCCCATACATGAAGTAGTGAAAATATTCTAATGAAACAGAAAGAGATCTCTGGCTTTGTAAGGAGAAGGTGCTGAAGGTCTTCCCTTGTATTTCTGGGAAGGCTGCTGGGAAGGGCAACATGGCTCTTGATGAAGTGCAGAAGAGCTAGTTAGTGGATAAGTGAGGACTGCCGGGGGTGACCCTAATCATCCCTTCCATGGAGATTCTATTTTATCATGGAGAGTGCTTGGTGTTTTCTGTGATGTCACCAGTGTTGTGGCAACACCAATGTCTGTGGGTTATTCCTTCAGTTCCCATGGACATGGTGTGACCAGAGAGAGGCAGAAGGAAGCTGGCCTTTGGTCTCAGTGTAAAACCTGGAGAAATAAATGGTTCTGGGAAAGGCAGAGTGAGTCCAGGGCAGGGGACAAGACACTTCCTGGAGGAGGTGAACTTGAGCTGATATTTCTAGTAGTGTAGCTCAGCAGCTGGGAGTTTCTGTGTAGTAATGGGTGAGTCCAGCTTTTCTGGCTTTCTAAAGAGCAGACCCAGAGTCAAGAGTTTCTAAAGGTTAGTTTAGGAGAGCCATGATTTGTCCAGGTTGCAGCTGCTTTTCTGGGAATTCCTTCAATTCCTTCTGACTGAGAAAGACGATTGGGAGAAACAGACCACTGAGCTAGCCCTCTCTCGGTAGGGCGTTGCTGTACTTCATCCTAGTGGATTACTCAGTTTCCATGGAAATCTGATGCCAATAGGAAGGGAGGGAAACCACCTAGACCACACAGCACATCAGCAGATGTTTTGGTCCTGAACACATGTGATTAGGTTTTGGTGCTGCTAAGCTCTAGGGACAACAGGCTTTGCTTGAATCACATCAGATGGTAGCTGACACTGTCCTCCAATTCTACTTGGCTGGTCTTGCTTATGCTATCCAGGGCCAGGGTACTGCATTAGGGAGAGAGGCACATAGTTATCCACAGTGGTTGAGGACAGAGACAGAGCTCATTGGGCAGAGTTTGAGCACAATTTTCCTGCTGTTTGGAAGGTTCACTGGGTCCCTAGCGTTCATTACATTAGGCTTCTTCTTGGGATTCAGCATGGTCTCTCCTGGCCCTTGCCATTCAAGAATACAAGTTAATTTGTTTTATCTACCTGCAGGGACTACTGAAAGGCACCATCCCAACTCTCCACCTTTACTGAGCAGGAGCAGGAACAAGACATGAAAAAAATCGAGAAGCTCACCATTCGCTTACAAGACATGGAATGTGAGAGAAACGAGCTTCGTGGTATCCTAGCCAATTATACTTGCAAGGATTTGAACAACAGGTAGTCATTATGCGCAGTTCTCTGCTGACCTTCTTGAAACCACAGTATCAATCCCAGGTTTCCTGAGGAACAGGAGGCTGAAATTCCAGGGTGTCCTGCTGCCTAAACTAGTTTTCATGGGTTCCTTTGAGATGCAGACTTGGAACCTGGGGAGGAATGAGATAGGGACACAGGCTGTTCTGCTTCCTTCAAATGAAAAGCAGAATGTGTGGCATCAATTGCACTCTTGGGATAGAGATGGTAGTGTGTGAACCCTCAACATGTACTTCAAGAGACCTTGACAGGTGTTAGCTTGTGGGAGATGCTAGGTACTGTGAGTTTGTGGAGAGTCTTTGTACTTGACCAGCAGATGATTGTGTATGAAAGCTCATGAAAGCAGCTGGAGGGCCCTGGTTTATTCATCTGACTAAGGGTGTGGCCAGAAGCTCCCCTCTGGTCTTCTTATACTCTGTGTCAATGCCACATTTCAACATCTTGGGCATCCTGATTTCATGTTGTGTGTGTGTGTGTGTGTGTGTGTGTGTGTGTGTGTGTGTGTGTGTGTGTGTTGCACAATCCTTAGAGCATTGGGTCTGTTAAAGGGTCTGAGGATTTAACATGGGTCCATATTACAGCACTGGTGAAGCAAGGGAACCTCACTTTGAGCATCACACCTCCTGGTCACTGTGCTCACCGTTTTAGAACATAAGAATCACTGTGCAGTTTATAAAACCATTCCAAAATTGGGGCTCCTCCCTGCAAATACTAATTGTTTGCTCTGGGTCTCTGTGTAGCTATTGGCACCCAGGAATGAGAATCCCTGTTCTAGAGATAGGAGAAATGTTACAATACGTTTCTTGTGTTTTCAGATATGTGGCACAGATTCCTGGCAACTTCTTAGAGCACTTATCTATAGCTCCATGCCTCTCTGGGTGCTCATGAACTGGATCCCTCACCTTAAACCTTCTGTCTGTTATGTTCTGAGCACAAGATAGAATGTTTAATAAGCTCCAGGAAGTCCCAGTGTTTAAATACCAGGCTGTGGCATCTACTGTGCTGGGGTAGTCCATGACACAGCCTTATTTATGTGATCCTTATTGCCTGTGTTCATGGGGTTCATTTTTCCTGGGGCCATGCCCTACCACAGGCTGAACTTTGAAACAGAGATGCTTGAAATGGAACACAAGCAGGTGATGTCAGCTCTCCAGAAAATACCATTGGAGATGAGTGAAGCCTTGGACAAGTGCAAGGGGCTGATGGAGGAGACTGAATACTTTAGGTAAGTGGCCAATAGCTTGGGAGGGACTGATTCTGCACTTCTTTGTCCTTGACTCAAAGTGAGGGCTCTGGTTCTAGCCTGTGTGCCTGTGAGCCCATAGCCTGCCTTGTGGCCCTTCAGTTTTTGCCTCTTGGACTCAATTTTGCTAAGTGTGAACAAACACTGAGGCCCTCCTATTATTGTCCTGCCCAACTCAGGAGACCTAAGACAGAAAAATGGTTTGTACCATGAAGGGATTTCTTGAAGCCCAGGTTCTCTGGGTGCTGGCAGGGGCTTCACAGATCTGATTTGCCTGGGATCTGTAGAGAGAAGTTATTCCTGTTGGAACTTCTGCCCTCATTCAGAGTGTTTTGCCTCTACCTGCTGATGCTTTCCCAATATCAGGAACAGTTAAGCATAGGTGTGGACTGCACCCTTTTCTCAGAGGGACAAGATCCCTTTTGGTACCTGGATTTTCAGAAGTAGTTTGAATTTGTCTGCAATTTGGCTATTCTCTGGATTTGGCCTGCATTTGAGTGATGCTGGCTAGTCTACTGAGAGCTCCATTCTTGTTCTGTTGACCTCAGACTTTTCATGGTTGGTGGTACTTGGATGCAGGATGGCAAATAGAGGCTCACTGTGGCTCACCATGTTTTGGTGATTGTTTAGTTACCTCAATGGCCAGATCCTACCAGAGTGTAATCAGCTAAGGAACAATGTCCATCTGTTGAGACATCAGAACATGCTGTTGTGGAAGGAGCAGATTGAAGAGCATGAGACCTGTGAGAAGTTGAAGAAGCTCTTAAAGGAGGCCCATGAGAAGATGAGTGACCCCTGTGCTGAGCAGCAGCAGGTAGGCTGAGGCAGTAGGGGCAGACTTCCCAACTGTCCAACCATAAAATTAAAACACCCATGTAAGCACCCACCCACCCATCCAGAATCCATTTCTGTGATCATTCACAAGTCTTCCTGTAGATACTAGCTGATTGGAAAGCAAACCCTCCTGGTCTGCTGAAATTGCAGTACATTCAGAGAGATGGGTCTGTGAGATACCACACACCTACATGTCATTATATTAGAATCTCTCATGCAGGGAGCTACTTGTAGAATATCACAGAGCTCTCATTGATTAGGTCAGTGGCCTGTGGCTCATTTGCATTCTGGGGTCCTGTGAGATCATAAGTAGGAAGCAGCTTGCAAGGACTAGAACCCTAGACAATGCCAAGTGAATGTTTTTCATTGTCAACTTTTGGCATGGCAAGTGGAATTGTCCTTTCTTCCTGCATTCCATTTTGTTCTTTTTCTTTAGCTTAATTCTTGGGTCACACTCACAGAAGCTGAGTATCAGCTTGTCAGCCCTGTTTTCTGTGAGTGGTGCTGGGCAGTTCTCCCATCCTGGAGTTTCCAGTCTGGAGCTGACTGAATGACCATAGATGTGGGTGGACTTTGACAGCCTGAGGGTTGGGGTGACAGGTTTAAGGCTTGAAGAGAACATTTTCTCCAATCATCTCAACATAGTTTGACTAAGCTGTGTGCTCTCCTCTAGGCAGTTTTAGTCCCCAGAAGATGGATAGATCTGGTGTAGGCCTCTGTGGAAACATCTGATGTGCATAATCTAAATTCATCTGTTTACTCAATATGATATCCTCTTCTTTTTTTTGCTTGCTTTTGATTCCTGTTTTCTGTGTGTGATCCTTACAGGTGTATGTAAATGTGTACATACACCAGTGTGTTCAGAGACTACATAATGAAACCCCATGTTGTCATTTGTTGCTTACTCTCTTGTTCCCTTGAACCAAGGTCATTCACTGAACATCAAATTATCTGTTTGGGCTCTTCGCACTGGCCAGGACTCTGGATTTCCTGTTCTTCAATGGGTCCTTCTGTCTTGTTTTGTCTCATCTAATTGTCACAAGTTTCAATTGCTCAGAAAGAAAAAGGAGGGAGTAGTTTCTCTTGTGTTTATACACTTTTATTGCTTTGGTATACATATGTTCTTTAATAAATCACAAAATCAAACAATACACCTATTTTAAAAATAAAAACTAGACTTCTTCCTTTTCACTACACAGAGCTAACACAAAGGAAATGTCTTGTTTTTCTCATTGGTTTCAAAACACGGAATCTAACAGTGCATCTACTTGCCGACATTGTGTTATTGACTATATCATGTGCATGTGCGTGTGCGTGTGCGTGTGCGTGTGCGTGTGTGTGTGTGTGCGCGTGCGTGCATTTGTGTCCATCTGTGTGGGTTAACTTCTCTCTGTGTGTGAATGCTGACTATTATTTGGACATTAGTGTTCCTTTGGTTTCTGTATATGACCTCCTGTTGGTGAGTGGGTGTTTGTGTGCCCATATTTCCTGTATGTGTAGGGGTAAATGCTTGTGTGTGTGTGTTCGGGATATGGGTGCATAAAAGTACTAGTGTTAGTGAATGTGTAAACTCATGTGTGTGTTTTTCTATGAAATTACTCTTTATATTTTTAATGATGATGGAGACCAACTAACTTTATTGAGAAAGTACTTTGCCTATCTCTAATTGCCACTGTGTTCATTTCTCATCCAAAGAAAGTTAATCTTCTTCTCAATAGTATTACTGGTGATTGCTCCTTTTATTAGAATTGGCAGCGAAATTGAACATGTTAGTGCATTACAGTGGGCTTGTATGGGTGCATAAATGTACTTATGTATGTCCTTGACTTTATGTGTGTGCATGAGAGTGAGAAATCTCCCCTGAGAACACAATCTTCTAATGAACAGGAGCAAGAAAGCCTGGATGAAAAACTGAAGGGCCTGCTGAATCAGAAGGAGCTGGTCACCCAGCAAAGGGACTTGGCAGAAAAGCTGCAACATCACTTCAGTGTTTATGAGATAAGGTAGGAGCCCAAACTGGGAGGAGTAGTTAGAAAGATGTAGGTCACTTGTCCCTATATCTCTGTCCTTTTTTGGAATCTCCCCATCTGGATGGCTCTCATCCACAGGCAGTGAAAGACCACCTCAGGGTGTTGTGCTGGCCCTGTTAACAAGAACTTCTCCAGGAAACACTATGTTTGAGCCTTAGTGTTTCTGAGGAATGTGTACTCCTTATTCCCTTCTGAGATCTCTAGTATCTTCTCAGTGTCCCCTGTGTCTCCCCACAAATCTCCCTATGGTAGTCCTCAACCTAGCAGGAGGAGGGTTAGTTTTGAAGGACAGTGTGTTCTCTTGTTAATTTATTTTCCTTCCAGAACATCACATTTAAAGAGAAGTTCCTACTTTTGGTTAGATCTGCATGCAGCACACTCCTGCTGATTATAAGCTCTCTGCAGTGTGCATCTGTCTCCTGAGAAAAGATTTTTCTGGACATAAGATTATTTAGGGGTTGAGGTGTTGAACTCAGGCAGGTCTTTGTGCTGTAGGAATAATCAGAACCTTCACTGCTTTTATTTTGTAGGCTCTCTAGAGGGACTACATTCAGTTTCCCAGGTTACTCATTAACCTGGTATCTAATTAGGGCCATGTACATCTGCCCTGAACTGTCACTCAGACCTTGATACACTGTTATGTTTTTTTCTCAAAATATTGTATCTGGACAGCTGTAGAAATGTGTGGATTTTCTTGTCCAGCACTGATCTAGTTCTCAGTTTGTCTTCTGGCAGATTTTAAAACACAGAGTTAAATCCAGGCTAAGGTGCACTTTGACATTACTCTCCTAGGAAATCAAGGAATGACCTGAGCTGAGAGGTCATGCTGGACTGTCCAGATGACTAGAGCTGGTTCAGGCTCAACAGCTGACACAGCAGGTCCCCACCAGGCCTGTTCCCTAACTGCCTTCCTCCTCTAGGTCAGAAAATCTCCAACATGACCTGGAACATGTCACAGCCCAGGATGAGAGCCTCCTGCAGAGAGAGCTGCTGCAGCAGGAGCAGGAAGTATCACAGGCAAGTGAGCCACCACTGCATTCCAACCCGTGCAGCCATGGCATTCATGGGGACTGGGGGCTCTTGACATTGGCTTCCAGTGTGAATAGGCCCTGATTTTGTCTAGCCTGTGGCCCAGCCAGGATGCCTCTGGGACTGATTGCCTTTCTTTCTCACAAAACAGCTTTGAGAGAACTGAGGAGGCCAAAGAAGCCACAATCCACTTGAACCCATGGCGCTCTCCACCCTTGGATTGAAGCCTCCTCAGAAGAATACACACTCCAAGTCCCATGGGGCATTGCTATACTTGCTTTGAAATGGTCTTTTACATTTGTGACTGCCTTCCTACCATGTTTTCAAGGCCAGCCACAGGCTTTTGACTGTGCCTCAAAGTCTGTTGCATGATTAACCTAACCCTTTAATCTTTTAATTTAGCAAGCTGCTTAGCATAATTTTTTGTTTGTTTTTTGTTGGGTTTTGTTTGCTTTGGGTTTTTTGGTTTTCTTTGTTATGTTTAAGGTTTTGAATTCATTTGTACTTTCTTTGGTTCTTGTTCTTTGGTATTTGGATATGACTATTTACTGTTTATATTGTGTGCCCTTTCATCCATTTTTGAGTAAAATGATTGTATCTTTATTAAGAAAAATGTGATTGCCTACTCTTCACTCTTAACACTTTAAATGTGGTCATATACACAATGGAGTACTACTCAGCAGAGAAAAACAATGACATTATGAAGTTTGCAGGGAAATGGATGGATCTAGAAAAAATCATCCCGAGTGAGGTAACCCAGACTCAGAAAAACAAACATGGTATGTACTCACTCATAGGAGGATACTAGATGTAAAACAAAGATGACTAGACAGATACTATCAACTTCAGGGAGGCTATGTAGAAAACAGGACCCCAAGAAAGATACAGGGTTCGCCCAACAACAGAAAATTGGATGAAATCTACATGAACAACATGGACGTGAGTAGGGCTAATGAAGGGCAAGGGTCAAGGGAAAGAGAGCTTAGGGGAGCAGGAGATCCCAGCTGGATCAAGAACACAGAGAGAGAACAAGGAATAAAAGAGCATGATAAATGAAGACCACATGAGAATAGGAAGAAGCAAAGAGCTAGCGAGGTCCCCAGAAATCAACAAAGAAATCCCCACAATAGACTACTGGCAATGGTCGAGAGACAGCCTGAACTGACCTACTCTGGTGATAGGATGGCCAAACACCCTAATTGTCATGCTAGAAACCCCATCCAATGACTGAGGGAACTGGATGCAGAAATCCACAGCCAGGCCTCAGGTAGAGCTCCACGAGTCCAATTGGCGAGAAAGAGGAGGGATTGTATGAGCAAGAGTTGTTGAGACCAAGGTTGGAAAAACCACAGGGACAAATAGCCAAACAAATGGAAACACATGAACTATGAACCAATAGCTGAGGAGCCCCCAACTGGATCAGGCCCTCTGGATAAGTGAGGCAGTTGATTAGCTTGATCTGTCTGGGAGGCACCCAGGCAGTGAAACACCGTCCTGTTCTCAGTGCATGAGCTGGCTGTTTGGTACTTCGGGCTTATACAGAGACACTTGGCTCAGGCGGGGAGGATGGGAGTGGACCTGCCTGGACAGAATCTACCAGTTTGAACTCAGTCCTCAGGGGAGTCTTTGCCCTGGAGGCAATGGGAATGGGGGGGCCGTTCAGCTGGGGGAAGAGGAGGGAAGAACGGGAGGGGGGAGAATAAGGGAATCATTGGCTGATATGTAAAATTAAATTAAATTATAAAATAAAAAAGACCTCTTTCTCTGGTCAGCATTGCTTTGGGTTCAAAGTTTGTCTAGCTTGTGTGCCTGCCAGGCTGCACTAGATATGATGGTCTTTCCTTCTCTGAGGGCAGGTCTCAAGGGAAACCTGAAGAGGCCAAAGAAGTCCCAGACATCTTTATCACGTGACATTCTTCAGCCTTAGGGTTAAGGCCCCCTCAGATGAAGACACCCACTTTAGCTGTGATTTCACTAGTGAGACAAACACCAAGTGACCTCCAAGGGATCCAGCCCCCATCAGATCCATGGGTCTGTTGGCTCAGTACTCCTGAAGAAAAGAAAGCATCACCAATGAGCTTGAGACACAGAAAACCTGAGACAGGAGTTAATGAGAACCCTGACATTCAGCAGAATGTGGCTTCTGTGAGGGGTACTACAACATGGAGGGTAGAGATGTTGGTGAGCAAGACTTTTTCTATCCGTTTAATGTCGATGTCTTTGGCAAGCTACTTAGCCCTCCCTATGTGATGGGAAATCTATCATGGACTGTCTTGAGGTCAAGTTGTTCTAGATAGACAGTTTCCAACTCTTCACTCTTAATATCATGTGCGAAGTTTTCATCCTGTAACTCCAGAACCTCCTTTAACACCAGAACTCTGTGTGCCCATCTTGGGCTACATAGTGACTTCCAAGCCAAGACAGGGATACATAGGTCTTTGCATGGATAGTGTTGCCAATTCAGTGTATACCCAATTCTTGATGAAAAAAGGATCCATACTGCATCCTTGTGGACATATATATTTCTATCCCTCAACTATATTATTCTGTATACACATTTCATGAAATGATCCTGTAAACCCTATTAATGAGAAACAACCATATCTTGTCCATGGACCTGACACTGCTGTGGGCATCTTGTGTTGATATCGATGACTCCTATTACCACTGAAGGCTCAGCAGCTGTCTTCAGTCTGGGCCACCACTTGTGACTATGGTACTGTGAAAGGGATATGATACCACAGGGCACATGTGTGTTTTAGAGGACTGTGCTGCCAACTGGGACCAGAGTGACATCTGTGCCAGGAACATTGCCATGTGGCACATCCCGGTCCCTGTCTCTGCTGAAACCAGGGTGTGCATTGCTATCCCAGATCCTAATGCCATCACAGACAGTGCAGATGCCTGGAATCTGGGCTGCCACATGGATCCACTTGGGTACTGCTGGTGGGTCCATGCTGATCTGAGTGATCTGCATTGCCAACTAGGGCCATGTTGACATCCAGGCCCAGCAAGCCGCCTAGCACCATGTCTGGGTTCATGTTGCTAATGCAGCCAGTGTTTGTGGCCTATATTGCCAACCAAGAGACATACAGGACCATCTTAGACAAGGGCTGTGTCTTCCAGGTATATACAGTTCTTAGTGGACTATGCTATCACCAGGGGCTATGGTGTTCTCCCGGTCTAGGCTGCTGCTAAGGGCCATGTCTAAAACCTGTACCCTGCCACAGCTTCAGTTTTTGTTGGTGTCAGTGGCTCCTGTTACCACTGAAGACAGGATAGGGATTCAAAGAGTTAACCCTGCCTCTAACAGGCTGCAGCACCAGGGAGAACTGGATCTGCCCCTCCACAACTGCAGCACTTGGAGAGTGGGTCCTGCACCTGGACTGAGGAGCATGTAGACCTAAATTGTTAGTGGTTGTGTAGGTGAGTTGGCTGTCAGGATGTGAGAGCAGAAGAGCTGACTCTGCTCCCCTTCTTCTGACCTGAGTTGGCAATGGTGAGGGAAAGATGTCTGCCCCACCTGAGGATATGCTATCTGAGGCTGGTGGGAGAGCTGGCCTCTGGGCCAGGAGAGTCGGACAGTCACCTATGGAAACAATTGGAGGACTGGACCCAGCACCTTGCCTCTCCAAACAGTAGGGCTGGTCCTTGTGTTCTGAGTGTATGTGACTCAGATGTGAGGGCAGGTGGGTAGCATGAATCTTAACAGGTCTTATTAATAAAATCAGACCTGAAGCCAGGGGTTGGGGTGAATCCTAGAAGATCAGAGAAGCAGAGCAAGCCACAGCCTGCTCACCTTGCCGGTTCCTCAGCTGTTCCTGTTTCCTCAGACAGGAAGCCTCTGAGTCCTCATCCAAATACATCTTAGCTGAACTGCTGCTCAAAAGCCTAAAGGCTTAACAGACTCTATCTAGTTCCTTGTCCTCTCGCTTTATATACTTTTCTGCTTCCAGCCATGGTTTCCTGGGATTAAAGGCCTGTGTCACCATTCCTGTCTGTTTCCAGTGTGACTTAGAACTCACAGACATCCAGATGGTTCTCTGCCTCCAGAATGCTAAGATTAATGTGTGTATGCCACCATTTTCTGGACTCTAGGTGCTAGTTGCTATTCTACACTCTGACCCCAGATAAGTTTATTACAGTACAGTATTTTGGGGAACACAATATTACCACACATGAGAGCACGATAATTGGCCTCTGTCCAATCTACCTCCTGTACTGGGTTATTTCGCTGGGGGAGAATAGGAGAGCTTGCTCAAGTGGTGAAGATGAGGGAAAGCTGGTGGGTTCTCTACCCCAGCTACCACCCACGTTCATAACCAGGGCTCTAAGTTATCCCACACTAACACCCTCTTCATCTATGAACTGCAAGAACATGTGAATGGCCTAGATCTGCAGATCAGAGCTACAGGATCTCTCTGACACAGACATCAATTCTATATCCAAGAGGAGTCCCAGTGAGGGTGGATTATTGACAGTGTAGTAGAAATCAGAGGCCAGAACACTTACGAGTAAAGATGTATAGATGAAAGGATGTACTGTGTGACTCACTGGGCTACACTACAGATTCCTCAGCAAGATTCTTGTTTGTTTGTTTTGGTTTTGGGTTTTCCATTTTTCTTTTAAATTGTTTTATTTTAGATGGGAGGTATCAAGAGCAGAGAACAGACACAAGAAACAGGTAGTTAGAAGAGTGGGATTGGGATGCATGATGTGAAACCAATAGAGAATCAATAAAACATTAAAAAAATTAAAAAAGCTGGACCTATCTTCCTTTAATTTTCTTGAAATATAGCTTCAGTGATAACCACATAACAGACAGAGTGAATTCAAAGATAAGTTGGGACATTATTTTTTTTGCTCCTGTTGGCCTTAATGATGCATTATTGGAACAACAGTTTTTTAACTATTTATTTCTTTTATTCATATGTATGGGTGTTTTGTCTGCTGCAGGGCTGTAATATATCTGATTGCATTCCAGCTGAGGCCAGAAGAGGGCATCAAATTGTACCTGAACTGGTGTTAAGGAGGTTTTTTAGCTGCCCAGTTGGTTCTTCGGGAGAGAAACTATTACTCAAAAGTAAAGGAGCCATCTCTCTACCCCCTGCAATTGACTTTTGTGCTTCTAGCCATGTGTGGTGTATCAGTTGGAATGAATCAGCCCAAACCAAAGAGAAATTTCAGGAGTTCAGTAGGGACAAATATATGATGTAGGCATAGTAATTGTCTTAGAATGCCATGTATCCATGCAAGGTGTTCATGGGTTCAGGATCCTGCTCCAGCATCACTTATTGTCAGGGTTGTAGCAGATCTCTCACATCTCATCTTGATTGACGATGCAGATTAGGGCCATCTGATGAACTGCACAACTGAGAAGACCCTCCTGGTTGTGTAGGTGTGGTTAGGAGTCACTCTGGATGCTCCAGGTAAGTGTTGGGAGGATGCTTCAGACCAGCCAGAGTGGATGAAGTCTGCATCAAAAGCCATGTGCCTGAATGTGGTGGAAATCATGCCTGTCCAAGGATAGGAAGGGAGAGGGATAATTGATGCTGGTCTTTCCCTGCATCAGATCTCACTGTATACTGAGGAAAGTTTCCATCCAGATGAGTGCTTTATATTTATGAAGCTCCCCTGGACCTCTTCTGACTTCTGAGACTAAATCAGAGAATTAATGTGTGAAGGAAATAATCCTGTGGAGTTCAAAATTGGTGCTGTCAACCAAAGGTAGAAAGAATCTACTCTTCATGAGTAACGAACATATATACACACAGAACACCAACATATATATATATATATATATATATATATATATGTTTATATATATATACATACATATATATATAAAATATTAATTCCATGGATGTTGTGATCAGCTGGAGAGGTGGTTCAGTGGCCAAATGTACCTGCTGCCAGGCCTAAACATCTTAGTTTCTTCCCTGGGACTCATATGATTGATGGAGACAAAATACCTCTGAAAAATTGTCCTCTGATCTTCTTGTAGGTATGGAAGTCATGGCCCACAAAAGCTGAGACATGGGGATTCGTTTCCATTCCTCACTTACCTTGCATCTCTCCGAGACACTCATTAATTGTATTACTCTGCATTCCATTGGGGAGATGTGGGAATTCTGCTATTTTATCGTCATTACTGAGATGTTATAGGAGCCAAGAAGGCTGACATCAAAGCATCACCTGAAGAATGTTTAAGGGAAGGTGGCTATTGGGGTTTGTGACATTGCTGAGACACAAACTGCTCTAGAATGTCCTCTCTACATGCCTGGTGTATTAGTCAGGGCTCTCTAGAGTAACAGCAATTATAAACTGAAGCTCCCTCTATCTAGGAAGTGAGTTGTTAGAATAACTTCCAGGCTATGTTCCAGCCTATACAAGGTTGGCTGGCTCTGATGGACAGTCCAGGAATCCAGTAGTTGCTCAGTCCACAAGACTGGATATCTTAGGTGTCTGAAGTCTATGCTGTAATCTTAAAGAAGTTGGTTCTCATGCCAATGAAGAAATGAATGTGTTCACTAGGCAAGAGCAAGCAGAGAGAGAGAGAGAGTAAATAATCCTTCTTCCATGTCATTATAAATGATTCCAGCAGAAGGAGTGGTCCAGATTACATCTGAGTTACAGTTTGAATTAAAGGTTTGACTTCTTACCTCAAAGATCAGAATTAGAAGTAGATCCTGCTACCTCAAATGAGATCTGCCATAGATGTACTGTATATAGTTTGATGTTAGTTAATATCCTATGTATTCATATTGATAACCAACAATAGCAATCATAGTCGTATTTGCCTTTACACGAGTATTCTTGAGTAAATGACTCCCTTAGAGAGTGAAAGGAAGGAGTGAGAAGAATCATAAGTTACATCTGAGTCAGTTGTAGATCCCATGGTCATGATGACTTTATTGGAGTACTTATGGCCAGGAATGGTTAAAGAGAACTAAATACCTATCTCTGGTTCTTGGGAAGTAGGGATTCTGCTAGAAATCCAGTTTCTGTACAATAGGAAATTAGACATTTAAATAAGTACAATGTGCCCGGTAGTAACTGTGGTGGAAATGGTCCCTGGAAGGAGAAATGAGTGTTCTTTAAAGAAAAGGAAGAAAGGCCCAACATAGCAAACACAGTGCTGCAGTCTAAAAGAGTGGGATTCCTCAGGCCATGTGTTTTGAAATTTAAATCTTCCAGACCCCTTCTTGTTCAATCCATGCATCCTGAAAAGGAAAGACAAATGACAAAAAAACAACACAAAAATGCCAAAACTCCCTCTTAAAACAGGAGGCCAGGGAAGACTTCTGTGGAGTCTTCATTTAACACAACAGTAGAAGACTCCAATTGCTTTCAAAGCAAAAATGGTTTATTGGGATTTGAAGTTTACTGATGGTCAAAGAGACAAGATTTGGAAGCAGCAACACCAGGAAGTATATAACACTCCAGAGCCAAATCTTATTGCAGAGCTCCCACTGACACTTCCATGATGAGTGAGGGCACTGCAGTGTGTGTCCCCAAGGACACTGGCTTTAGACAATGTTCCTGGTGCTGCTTCAGCAGATTGCAACATCTACAGCTCTGAAAATGGGATGCAGCCTTCCACAAATCATCAAGCAGAAAGGACCCCACTCATTTCTATAAAACATAAGCTGTGGCATCCAGTTGATGATTAAGACTTGTATTTGGCACCTGGTCGCTGCAGTTAGGGGTAGGGGCTTCTGGTGGGAACTCCTCCAACAAAAAACTGCAAGGATGGTCAAAGGTGCTGTCAGCAACAGCCCCTCCCCAAGTTTACACTGCAGCCTCCAGAAGAGACTTCAATAGTCAAATTTACCAAGTTTTCCTTTGTGGCTTGGACTGATTGTCACTCATTATTTTAAATATTTTTTCATTTTCTTACCTAAATCCTTTTTAATTGCTCTTCCTACAATTGAAATTTTACTTTGGACATAGAATCCTATACATCAAGAATCAATTTTTTTGTAGGAAACTGAGGCTTATATTTTTCCCTTTATGGTTTGTTAGGATGTCTCTTCTTGGATGTCTACTTGACAAATAGTTGAGGAGCTTACACCATCAGACTGGCTTGCAGGCATGCTTCTTTGACATTTTCTTGATTGCGATTTGATTGTGGAAGGTTCAGCCCTCTGGGTAGGGCTATACCTAGACAAGAGAGCCTAGACCATAGAGGAAAGTTAGCTAAGCAGAAGAATGAGCAACATTCCTCCGTGGTTTCAAGTCCCTGCCTTAGGATCTTGCCTTGGCTTCCTTTGATGATGGACTGTAACCTGTGAGGTGTTGTGGAAATTCAGCCCTTTGTATTCTCCTGTATTTGTTATTGAAAATGAAGAATGTGGACACATCTGAGAGCCATAAATAAAATGATTCCACTAATGGGCTCTCTACACCCTGGAATGCCATTGCCTTATCTGTTACCTAAAGAATGGCCTCTTATAATGTTGTCTTAAAAGACTGTTTCTTTACTCTGTCTCTATAAGAAAAGGATATGGAAAAGTTTGACTTCATGGTATAGACTTATAATAATTCTCAGCCTGTTAAGAGATATCAAGAAGGTTTTCCCAAAGGGAATGTTAAATAGCCCTACCCTATGCCAATAATTTGTTGAACAACTGTTTTAAATAGTTCATGTATAGTTTCCACAATCTATAATATACCATTATATGGACAATATCTTTTCCATTGAAATAATGAAAATAATGTTTTTATTATTTATTTTACAATACTATTCAGTTCTACATAATAGCCACAGATTCCCTTGTTCTCTCCCTTTCTGCCCTCCTCCCCTTCCCCCCAGCACACCTCCCATTTGAAAATAATTTTTTTAATATATCTTTTCCCCTTAGTAAGTAAGTCTCATCATCCACAGTAATAGAGCCAAATTGTTTGATATGCAATAAAAACAAGCAATCATTGTAATAAATTATGTGGACTGATAGATTAACAAACATTTACAAGTATAAAACTTTCCTCTCCCTTGCTCATTTTTATATATCATGTTATTCTAAAACAACTTCTGATGGACTACAATTAACTTCATATTAATGATTAACCTTAATTTAATGCTAATGTTTAAATTTAAATAAATGGGAGTGCCTGGGCACCAGCCACTCCGGGAGGACCTGCCCAACTTGGCACCAGGTTCTGGCCACCGGGCAGCTCCCCTTCTAGCCCCACCGGGAGGGATCCCCTTTTCCAAGCCCCCGGCAGCCCCTGCAGTCTCCGCGCCCTGCCCCCACGCCCATCTGCCCGAGACCCCAGCCACTTTCTGAGACTTAGAGACCGGCCCCCCAGCTCCCAGCCTAGCCCCGACTTCCCTTCTGGACCAGAGGTGAGTACCCGGGTCCAACCCGGACCCCATCCCTGGGCACCAGCCACTCTGAGGAGGCCTGCCCAGCTTGGCGCCGGGTTCTGGCCACCGGGCAGCTCCCCTTCTAGCCCCACCGGGAGGGATCCCCTTTTCCGCCCCCCCCCCAAGCCCCTGCAATCTCCGCGCCCTGCTCCCACGCCCATCTGCCCAAGACCCCAGCCACTTCCTGAGACTTAGAGACCGGCCCCCAGCTCCCAGCCTGTCCCCGACTGCCATTCTGGACCAGAGCTTGCCCCTGACTTCCCTTCTGGACCAAAGAGTTGGACAAGAGAACTCCCTTTTAGACAAGAGAGAGAGTCTTCCTGAATCTGTCAGCTCTTTGTGAAACAAGTACACTGATAAGACCAAGAAGGAACCACAAGGAGATGGGCAGACGTCAAAGCAGAAGTACATACAGCAAAATGAAGAGCAATACAGCATCACCAGAACCTAGCTAGCCTCCAACATCTAGACCTGAACACCAAAAATTGGAAGAAGCAGAAGAAAGTAGCCTTATGAGTAACTTCATGAAGAAGGTAGAGGCTTGTGTAGAGGAAAAGACAAGAAAATTGGAAGAACGCTGTAAACAACTAGAGGAAAGGGCAAACAAATTAGAAGAAAACAATAAAGCCCTCCAAGAAAACAATAAAGTCCTGGAAGAAAACATTAAAGTCCTGGAAGAAAACAATAAAGCACTGAAAGAAAATCAAGAAAAAGCAATGAAACAAACAAAGGAAACAGTCCAAGAACTGAAAAGGGAAATTGAAAAAATAAAAAAGACACAAACAGAGGGAATGCTGGAAATAGAAAACCTGAGTAAAAGATCAGGAACTTCGGATGCAAGTATAACCAACAGAATGCAAGAGATGGAAGAGAGGATTTCTGGCATTGAAGATACAGTAGAAGAAATAGTTCCATCAGTCGAAGGAAACACTAAAGCCAACAAAGTCATGAACCAAAATGTCCAAGAAATCTGGAACACCATAAAAAGACCAAACCTACGAATTATAGGGATAGAAGAAGGTGAAGAATACCAACTC
This sequence comes from Peromyscus maniculatus bairdii, assembly GCF_049852395.1. NCBI lineage: Eukaryota > Metazoa > Chordata > Mammalia > Rodentia > Cricetidae > Peromyscus > Peromyscus maniculatus. The sequence continues at coordinate 42,399,408 of NC_134860.1, read as the reverse complement.
AAAGGCACAGAAAATATATTCAACAAAATTATAGAAGAAAACTTTCCCAACTTAAAGAAGGAAATGCCTATGAAGATACAAGAAGCCTATAGAACACCAAACAGACTAGACCACCCAAAAAAGTCCCCTCGACACATAATAATTAAACAACTAAATGTACAGAATAAAGAAAGAATATTAAGAGCAGCCAAGGAAAAAGGCCAAGTGACATATAAAGGTAAACCCATCAGAATAACACCCAATTTCTCAATGGAGACTTTGAAAGCCAGAAGGACCTGGACAGATGTAATGCAGACAATAAGAGACCATGGATGTCAGCCCAGACTAATATACCCAGCAAAACTTTCAATCATCATAGACGGAAGGAACAAGACATTCGAAGACAAAGCCAGATTTAAACAATACCTATCCACAAACCCAGCCCTACAGAAAGCACTAGAAGGAAAATTCCAACCGAGGGAAGTCAGATACACACTTGAAAACACAGGCAATAGATAAAGCCACAACAGTAAACCCCAAAGAAGAGAAGTACACACACACTACCACCAAAAATAACAGGGATGAAGAATCACTGGTCATTAATATCCCTTAATATCAACGGACTTAATTCACCTATAAAAAGACATAGACTTACAGAATGGATACGAAAGCAGGACCCATCTTTCTGCTGCATACAAGAAACACATCTCAAATTCAAAGACAGACACTACCTAAGAATAAAAGGCTGGGAAAAGACTTTTCAATCAAATGGTCTTAAGAAACAAGCAGGGGTATCCATCCTGATATCCAACAAAATAGACTTCAAACTAAAATCAATCAAAAGAGATCAAGAAGGACATTACATCCTCGTCACAGGAAAGATCGACCAAGATGAAGTTTCAATTCTGAACATATATGCCCCAAACACAAGGGCACCCACATATGTAAAAGAAACATTACTAAAGCTTAAACCACATATAAAACCCCACACATTAATAGTGGGAGATCTCAACACCCCACTTTCACCACTGGACAGATCTCCCAAATCGAAACTTAACAGAGAAATAAAGGACTTAACCGATGTCATGACCCAATTGGACCTAATAGATATCTACAGAACATTCCATCCTAACAAGAAAGAATATACTTTCTTCTCAGCACCCCATGGAACTTTCTCTAAAATCGACCACATACTTGGCCACAAAGCAAAGCTCAACAGATACAAAACAATCAGAATAACCTCCTGTGTTCTATCAGACCACCATGGTTTAAAGCTAGATTTCAACAACAACAAAAACTACAGAAAACCTACAATCTCATGGAAACTGAACAATGCTCAACTGAATCACCAATGGGTTAAGGAAGAAATAAAGAAAGAAATTAAAGACTTCCTAGAGATCAATGAAAATGAAGACACCACATACCCAAACTTATGGGACACTATGAAAGCAGTGTTAAGAGGGAAATTCATAGCACTAAATGCCCACATAAAGAAGTTGGAGAAATTGCACACTAGTGAATTAACAGCACATCTGAAAGCTCTAGAACAAGAAGAAGCAAAGTCTCCCAGGAAGAATAGACGCCAGGAAATTATCAAAGTGAGAGGTGAAATTAATAAATTAGAAACTAAGAGAATAATACAAAAAATTAATGAAACAAAGAGTTGGTTCTTTGAGAAAATCAACAAGATAGACAAGCTCTTATCCAAACTAACCAAAAGACAGAGAGAGAGAATCCAAATCAACAAAATCAGAAATGAAAAGGGGGACATAACAACAGACATCGAGGAAATCCAGAGAATTATAAGGTCATATTTCAAAAACCTCTACTCCACAAAACTGGAAAACCTAAAAGAAATGGACATTTTTCTGGATAGATACCACATACCTAAGTTTAATCAAGACCAGATAAACTATTTAAATAGTCCAATAACCCCTAAGGAAATAGAAACAGTCATTAAAGGTCTCCCAACCAAAAAAAGCCCAGGACCAGATGGTTTCAGTGCAGAATTCTACCAGATCTTCAAAGAAGAGTTAATACCAATACTCTCTAAATTGTTCCACATAATAGAAACAGAAGGAACATTACCAAACTCCTTCTATGAGGCTACAATTACCCTGATTCCTAAACCAAACAAGGATGCAACAAAGAAAGAGAACTACAGACCGATCTCCCTCATGAACATTGATGCAAAAATACTCAATAAAATACTGGCAAACAGACTCCAAGAACACATCAGAACAATTATCCACCATGATCAAGTAGGCTTCATCCCAGGGATGCAAGGGTGGTTCAACATACGAAAGTCCATCAATGTAATACACCATATAAACAAACTCAAAGAAAAAAACCACATGATCATCTCACTAGATGCAGAAAAGGCATTTGACAAAATCCAACACCCCTTCATGATAAAAGTCTTGGAGCGATCAGGAATACAGGGAACATACCTAAACATAATAAAGGCAATATATAGCAAACCAACAGCCAACATCAAATTAAATGGAGAGAAACTCAAAGCAATTCCACTAAAATCAGGAACGAGACAAGGCTGTCCACTCTCCCCATACTTATTCAATATAGTACTTGAAGTTCTAGCCAGAGCAATAAGACAACATAAGGAGATTAAGGGGATTCAAATTGGAAAGGAAGAAGTCAAGCTTTCCCTATTTGCAGACGACATGATAGTATACTTGAGTGACCCCAAAGATTCCACCCAGGAATTGATAAAGCTTATAAACACCTTCAGCAACATAGCAGGATACAAAATCAACTCAAAAAAATCAGTAGCCCTCCTATATACAATGGACAAAGAAGCTGAGAAGGCAATTAGAGATACATCACCCTTTACAATAGCCAAAAATGGCATAAAATACCTTGGGGTAACACTAACCAAGCAAGTGAAGGACCTATATGACAAGAACTTTAAGTCCCTGAAAAAAGAAATTGAAGAAGATCTCAGAAAATGGAAAGAACTCCCATGCTCATGGATAGGCAGGGTTAACATAGTAAAAATGGCAATCTTACCAAAAGCAATTTACAGATTCAATGCAATCCCCATCAAAATACCAACACAATTCTTCACAGACCTGGAAAGAACAATACTCAACTTCATATGGAAAAACAAAAAACCCAGGATAGCTAAAAGAAACCTGTACAATAAAACAACTTCTGGAGGCATCACAATCCCCGACTTCAAGCTCTACTATAGAGCTACAGTAATAAAAACAGCCTGGTATTGGCATAAAAACCGACATGTGGACCAATGGAATCGAATTGAAGACCCTGACATTAACCCACACACCTATGGACATATAATTTTTGACAAAGAAGCCAAAAGTGTACAATGGAAAAAAGAAAGCATCTTCAACAAATGGTGCTGGCATAACTGGATATCAGCGTGTAGAAGGCTGCAAATAGATCCATATCTGTCACTGTGCACAAAACTTAAGTCCAAGTGGATCAAAGACCTCAACATAAATCCAGCTACTCTGAACCTGCTAGAAGAGAAAGTAGGAAATAGTCTTGAACGCCTTGGCATAGGAGATCACTTCCTAAATATAACACCAGTAGCGCAGACACTGAGACAAACAATCAATCAATGGGACCTCTTGAAACTGAGAAGCTTTTGTAGAGCAAAGGATACGGTCAACAAGGCAAAGCGACAGCCTACAGAATGGGAAAAGATCTTCACCAACCCCACATCTGACAGAGGACTGATATCCAGAATATATAAGGAACTCAAGAAATTAGACATCAAAAGGACCAACAGTCCAATTGAGAAATGGGCTTTAGAACTAAACAGAGAATTCTCAACAGAGGAATCCCAAATGGCTGAAAGACATTTAAGGAATTGCTCAACTTCCCTAATCATCAGGGAAATGCAAATCAAGACAACTCTGAGATACCACCTTACGCCTGTCAGAGTGGCTAAGATCAAAAACACTGAAGACACTTTATGCTGGAGAGGATGTGGAACTAGGGGAACTCTCCTCCACTGCTGGTGGGAATGCAAGCTTGTACAACCACTTTGGAAATCAATATGGCGCTTTCTTAGAAAATTGGGAATCAATCTCCCCCAAGATCCAGCTATACCACTCCTGGGCATATACCCAAGAAATGCTCAATCATACCACAAGAGCACTTGCTCAGCTATGTTCATATCAGCATTGTTTGTAATAGCCAAAACCTGGAAACAACCTAGATGCCCTTCAACTGAAGAATGGATAAATAAATTGTGGCACATATACACAATGGAATACTACTCAGCAGAGAAAAACAATGACATCATGAGATTTGCAGGCAAATGGATGGATCTAGAAAAAATCATCCTGAGTGAGGTAACCCAGACTCAGAAAGACAAATATGGTATGTACTCACTCATAGGAAGATGCTAGATGTGGAACAAGGATAACTGGACTGCTACTCACATCACCAGTGAGGCTACCTGGAAAACGGGACCCCAAAAAAAGACACGGAGAAATGGACGAGATCTACATGAACAGCCTGGTCATGAGTGGGTACAATGAAGGGCGACAGTCAAGGGAAAGAGTGGGAGATCCTAGCTGGATCAAGAAAAGAGAGGGAGAACAAGGAATAGGAGACCATGGTAAATGAAGACCACATGAGAAGGGGAGGAAGCAGAGAGCTAGTGAGGCCCACGGAGATCCACAAAGATACCCCCTCAAAAGACTGCTGGTAATGGTCGCGAGACGGCAGGAACTGACCTACTCTGGTGATGGGATGGCCAGACACCCAGATAGTGGTCCCATAAACCCCATCCAAGGACTGAGGAATCTGAAGGCAGACATCCACGGCTGGGCCCCTGGTGGAGCACTGGGAGTCTAATTAGTGAGAAAGAAGAGGGTTTATATGAGCGAGAATTGTTGAAGCCAAGGTTGGATAAAGCACCGGGACAAATAACCAAATGAATGGAAGCACAGGATCTATGAACCAAAGGCTGAGGGGCCCCCACCTGGATCAGGCCCCCTGAACGGGTGAGACAGTCATTTGGCTTGATCTGTTTGAGAGGCAGCTGTGCATTGGTGCCAGGTCCTGGGCTAGTTGCATGAGTTGGCTGTTTGAATCCTGGGACTTATGCAGGGACACTTGGCTCGGTCTGGGAGGGGGGAATGGACCTGCCTGGACTGAGTCTACCAGGTCAACCCCGGTCCTCGGGGGAGACCTTGATCTGGAGGAGGTGGGAATGGGGGGTGGGCTGGGGGGAGGGGTGGGCGAGAGGGGGAGAACAGGGGAATCTGTGGCTATTATGTTGAACTGAATGGTGTTGTAAAATAATAAAAAAAAATGTATATTAAAATACATTTGAAAATGAAAAAAAAATAAAGGTGAGATAACTAAAAAAAAAATAAAGTACCATTGAGTACTTGGTTAGGCTAAAAAAAAAAATTTAAATAAATGTGTTAACTTCTGAAGTTTACCCTTGATAATGGATTGAGACTGTCAATGAAGCTAACCACCTCCTTGAGTTACACTAATTTTGCTTTAAAGTATAATATTTTACAAAATAACATGAAATAAGTTTCAAAGAAAATTTTAAACTTAATCTTAATTCCTAGGTAGTTTTTCTATATGACAAGAAAGTGGCACCCACAATATTTCAAAAATCTAGGTGAGAAAATTAACCTTTCCTAGGAACAAATGCCTTGATAGGTTATCCAACCCTAAGTGGTCAGGCCATAAAAGTCATTATCAAATACGAATTATACCTGCTGTAAATTTAACTGTAATACAGAAAATGTTCAACAGGTATAAAAATGTAAAACTCTGAGAGTAAATTTCTCGGAGATTAATATGTCTTCTATCCATGCAGGTTCTATATTGAGATTCTCATTGCTATTTTTGCTAGGCTGTTTCAAGTGGACAGATAAAGTTAACTAGGACTTTCCATTCCTTGTCAGCATGACACACATCACCTCAATGCCAAAACCATTTATTTCTTGTTCCCCAAATTCTTATGTTAATATCATAATATAAAACACATTGAAAGTTTTAAAATTCCCACAGTCTTTAAAAATTACAACAATTCAAAGTCCAAGGTCTCTAGAAATCAAACCAAAACAAAAGCTTATTAATTGGGTTGTTAAGATAAACTAAAGAAAATGGATATTTTCTTATTCCACAAGAGAAGAGCTGGAGCACAGAAATTTTCATATGGTAACAATGCCATAATCTAGCTGTAATAATCCAAATCCTACAGCCCAGTGTTCAGCATTTGGTACTCATGTGATCTGCTGGGCTCCAAATGGATGGGGCATTCCTCCCTCGCCATCACTGCCCCATGCAACATATGCAGTGCAGCTTTTCTCGGGATTAGTCTGGCTCCACTTCACATATGTGCTTCACCTCAGTGGATGGACAATGACCCTGCCATCTTCAGATTCTGTGGCACATTTTTCACTTCCTCTACCACAGGGTTCCTTAAGTCCTGAGGGGAGGACTTGGAGCAGAGATGTCCTGTTTAGGGTTGAGTGTTCAAGATCACTTCCTCTCTACCTATAATCCACTGAAGGTTCTGTATTTGTTCCCATGTGGTACAGGAGGAAGCTGCTCTGATGAAGACTGAGAAAGGCATTATCTATGAGTACAGCAGGATATTGTTAGGAGTCATTTTATTGCTATGGTCCTTAAGCAGAGCAGTAGTGTTTGTTTTCCCCCGTGGATCCTGGCATACCTAGTCTCAGGTCTTCTCCACCCACACAGTGCTGGGTATGGGCTCCATCTCATGGAGTCGGGCTTTTGTAAATCAAATATTGGTTGGTTACTCTCACAGGCTTTGTTCCACTACTGCACCATCATATCTTGGCTGCAGTCACCATTGTAGCTGGGTTGGTCTTCAGTTTCCTCTTTGATAGTGAGCAGAGTCCCTTCCAGTGCCTTTAAATCTAGTCCATAAATGGTGAGGTGTCTAGGGGGGCATGAGCTTGACTGATTCATGTTCAATGACTTGTGTTGGTGTCATCTTCAAGAACAGCTCCTCCTGTCAGTTTATGGAGGGCAACCAATAGCCTTATAAGACCTTGCGTTGTTTGATGTTCCATTGGACCCATTTGGCCAACAAAATGACTAAATGTAACCCATTGCCAGTATCAGAAGCTTCATTTGGTTACAAAGATATACAGTTGTGGTTCTGTCTCACTGCTTTTTGGATTTTTCCTTTTTTGACTATGTCATCTAGATCAGCTCGTATATGTATGTATTTTAGAGTGGTTCTACTCTATTAGGTTTCCATAAGATACCTCAAATGGCCCTTAATTTTACCTCTCCCTTTCTCTATTTCTTCACTTACCCTTTCTTCTCCCTCCCTTCTCATTTGACCATCCCATTCCAGACTCTATCCTTCATCCATCCATAACAATCTATTCTACTTGTTCTTTGTGGAAATTATCCCTCCCCCCAATCCCTTACTCTATACCTAACCTGTGGTTACCCTGATTGTAGCTTAACTATCTTTAACTCAACAGCTAACATCCATATATAAGTGAAAACACACCGTATTTGTCTTTCTGTGTCTGGGTTATCTCACTCAGGATGATTGTTTCTAACTCCATCCATTTACCTCTAAATTTCCTGGAGTTTTTTTCCTTTGATACAGGGTTTCTCTGTGTAGCTTTGCACCTTTCCTGAAACTCACTTTGGAGACCAGGCTGGCCACGAACTCACAGAGATCCACCTGGCTCTGCCTCCCGAGTGCTGGGATTAAAGGCATGAGCCACCACCTTGGCCCAGTTTTCTTTTTTCTTTTTTAACAGCTTATCAGTTGCCCATCTTTGTAAGTGAACCACATTTTCTTTTGACATTCATGTGCTGAGGAACACCTAGCCTGTCTCCAGTTTCTGGCTATTATAAATGGAGTAGTAATGAACATGGCTGAGCAAGTAAGTGTCTCTATGGTAGGTGAATCATCCTTTAGGTTTACGCCAAGAGTAGCATAGCTGGGTCTTGATAGATTCCTAGCTTCCCAAGAAACAGCTACACCTATTTTCATAGTGGCTGTACAAGTGCGCATTCCCACAAGGAATGGATGAGTGTTTCCTGTACTCCACATCTTCCTTAACATTAGATGTCATTTTTTAAAATTAATTTTTTTCTGTTCTGCCTCATGAAACATGAAGTCTCAGAGTAGTTTTGATTTGCATTGCATCAAGGGTAGAGTAATTTTGATTTGCATTGCATCATTTGCATCAAGGGCAGAGCACAGATGAAAGGGAACAGGTAGTTGGAAGACTGGGATTGGGATACAGGATGTGAAACCAATGGAGAATCAATAAAACATTAAATAAAAACAAATTAAAAATCTGAAGATATCTGTCTCTGGTTTCCTTGAAATATAGCTTCAGTGATAACCAAATAACAGACAGAATGAATTCAAAGGTAAGTTGGGACATTATTATTATTATTATTATTATTATTATTATTATTATTATTATTATTATTATTATTATTTGCTGCTGTTGTTCTTAATGATGCATCAGTGCTACAGGTTTTTAAAGTTTTCTGTCTTTTATTTATATGTATGTGTGTTTTGCCTTCTGAATGGCTGTCATCAATCTCTATGCAATTCCACCACAGGCCAGAGGAGGGCATCAAATTCTACCTGAAACGAGTTGCAGAGGCTTTTTAGTGGCCCTCTTGGTTCTTTGGGAGAGAAAAATTACTCAAAGTGAAGCAGCCAACACTTAAGCTCCTGCACTTGACTTTTGTCCTTCTAGCCATCTGTGCTGTATTAGTTGGAATGAAACAGGCCCAACCAAAAAGAGAAATTTCAGGAATCCAGTAGGGACAAATATATGATGTAGGCATGGTAATTGTCTTAGAATGCCAGGCATTCATGCAAGGTGTTTGTGGGTTCAGGATCCTGCTCCAACATCACTTATTGTCAGGGTTGTAGCAGATCTCTCACATCTCATCCTGACTGACAATGCAGATTAGGGCCATCTGATGAACTGCAAAACTGAGAAGACCCTCTGGTGTTGGAGATGTGGGTAAAAGTCCCTATTGATACTCCAGGTAAGTGTTGGGAGGAAGCTTCAGACCAGCAACAGTGAATGAAGTCTGCAACAAAAGCCACATGTCTCTGATGGAGAGCATGCTTGTACAAGGCTAGGAAGGGGAAGGGATGATTCATGCTGCTCTCTTCACACAGCAGATCTCACTGTATACTGAGAAAGGGTTCCTTCCAGATGAGTACTTTATTCTTGTGAAACTTCCCTGGACCAGATCTGACTTCTGCGACTGAATCAGAGAGTTAATGTGTGGAGGAAATAATCCTGTGGAGTGCCAAACTGGTGTTGTTGTACAAGGGTAGAAAGAATCTACTCTTCCTGAAAAGAGAACAGATATACACACAGAACATCAATATATATATATATATATATATATATGTTCACACACACACACACACACACACACACACACAAAGCTCATTCAATTCCATGGATTATGTGTTCAGTTGAACAATTGGCTCAGTGAGCAAAGGTACTTGTTGCCTGGTTTATAGGTCTTAGTTCCTTCCCTGGGACTCACATGATTGAATGAGACAACAAACCTCTGAAAAATTGTCCTCTGATCTTCATGTGGGTGGGGGTGCCAAGTCATGGCCCACAAAAGCTAAGACATGGGGATTTGTTTCCATTCCTCACTTACCCTAGAAAGTCTCCATCTGAGACACTCATTTAACTGTATTACACTGCATTCCATTGGAGAAGTGTGGGAATTTCATGATTTTCCTCTCATTACTGAGATGTTGTAGGAGCCAAGAAGGCCAACCTCAAAACCTCACCTGAAGAATGGTTGAAGGAAGGTGGCCATTGGGAATTTGTGACATAGCTGAGACACAAACTGCTCTAGAGTATCCTCTCTACATGCCTGGTATATTAGTCAGGGCTCTCTAAAGTAACAGAAGTTATAAGCTGAAGTTGTCTATATCTAGAAAGTGTTTTGTTAGAATGGCTTCCAGGCTATTGTGCATCCTATACAAAATTGTCTGGCCATGATGGAAAGTCCATTAATCCAGTAGATGTTCCATCCACAAGAATGGATGTATTAGCTGTTTGTAGTCCATGCTGTAGTCTTAAAGAAGTAGGTTCTAATTCCAGTGAAGAAATGGATGTGATCACAAAGCAAGAGCAAGCAGAGGAAGAGTAAATCTTCCTTCTTCCATTTCATTATACATGTTTCGAGAAGAAGGAGTGATCCAGATTACATCTGGGTTAAAGTCTGAATTAAAGTGTGACTTCCCACCTTAAAGATCAGGACTAGAAGTAGATCCACCTACTTCAAATGAAATCTCCCATATATGTGCTCTATATATTTTGATTTTAGTTAATATCATATGTATTCACATTGACAACCAAGAATATCCATCACATTCATATTCCCATCTTCACTAATATTCTTGTGCAAATTGCTTTCTTAGACACTGAAAGGAAGAAGTGAAAATAATCATAAGTTACATCTGGTTCAGCTGTAGATACCATGGTCATGATGACTCTTTTTATCCTCCTTATGGTAATGGATGGCTGAAGTAGGAGTAAACACTCATCTCTCATTTCTTCTGAAGGATGGGATCCCCTGGAAATCCAATTTCTATACATCGTAGAGTAGACATTGAAATAACTATGATGTGCCTGGTAGTAACTGTGGTGGAAAGAGGCACAGGAGGGAGAAATGAGTGTTCTTCAAAGAAAAAGGAAGAAAGGCCCAACACAGCAAACACAATGCAGCAGTCAGAAAGAGTGGGGTTCCTCAGGCCATGTGTTTTTGACTTTAAATCCTCCAAACCCCTTCTTGCTCACTACATGCATCTTGGAAACAACAACAAAACACAAACCATAAAAAGGCAAACACTCCCTCTTCTTAATACTGAGGACTAGGGAAGACTTCTGTGGAGTCTTCATTATATACAACAGATAAAGTTAACTAGGACTTTATATTCCTTGTCAGCATGACACATATCACCTCAATGCCATAACCATTTATTTCTTGTTCCCCAAATTCTTATGTTAATATCATAATTTAAAACACAGGGTAAGTTTTAAAAATCTCAAAACCTTTAAAATTTACAACACTTTAAAAGTCCAAGGTCTTGCCAGGTGGTGGTGGCCCACGCCTTTAATCCCAGCACTTGGGAGTCAGAGGCAGGTGGATCTCTGTGATTTCGAGGCCAGCCTGGTCTCCAAAGCGAGTTCCAGGAAAGGCGCAAAGCTACACAGAGAAACCCTGTCTCGAAAAACCAAAAAAAAAATAAAAAAAAAAAAAATCCAAGGTCTCTAAAAATCAAACAAGATTTTCCACCTATAACCTGAGAAAGAAGATTCTAAAACAGAGCAAAAAACAGCTTCCTAGTTGTCTGTGGGAGCCCGTTCTGGGGTTCCTCGTGGCTTTACCCAGCAGGTCCAAATAGAGGATGATCAGGACCATGGGCCTGAGTGTAGGTGTCTGAGATGGCCTGCACTTGGCTGTGCTGGGGGAGGAGGTCTTTTGCTCCACCCCCTTAACGTCTCTATAAAAACCCTGGGCCAGAGACAGTCGAGGCCGTTGGAATAGGTTCCAGGCCCTCTCAAGGCTGTCCTTTATTTTCTATCTGTTTATCTCCGCAACATTCTCCGCTATAAATCCTTCTATCTAATATTTCCTGCGGCTCGCACTCAAGAAAACTCTGGGAAGCTGTGGGGGTGGTGGGTAAACGCCCCACAGTTGACTCTCTCAATTTACCAGCAGCCTGTTGGCTTGAGCTCCCCGATTTGATGGTGGGACCTGCAGCATGGCGGGAGTGAGGCATCTGCAAGCTGCATGTAACACTGAATGGTGGATTTAGCATTTGTTAGTACAGACAAAAAAAAAAAAAGAATTTTCGGTGCTACACACTGCTTTGATAGAGACATAGACCCACTGCCTCCCACAGTCCAGCGGTGAACATGGTTCCTCCAAAGCTGGCGGTAAACATAGTTCTGCAATGTTGGGAAGCTGAAGTAGGCAGCGCCTGCAGCCACAGCTGCCATTCAGGCTTAGTAATACTTCAGTTTAAAGCAATAGATTCGCAATAAGACAGATTAAGATGGGATAAACCTCTAAATGATTTACAATATATGTAAAAATGTACATAAGCTTAATAGAAAAAAGTAATATATGTATATAGTAATATAAAAATTGATAGTTCTAAAAATAGTCTTTAATAAAAGTAAAAATAATATAAAAATAAGCCACATAAAGATAGATATTACACAAAAAAACATGGATTGTGTTGTCTTTGGGATTTTTAACTACAGAGAGACATTTGATTGTAAAGGCTGCTCAGTTAAACCAATATGTATATTTTAAAGTTACCTTGACTTCAAAATTTGGATCTAAAGGTATGTAGCTTTGAGAAGGAGTCTCTGCTTTTGTTTCCACAAAAATTAAGAGGCTATGGATTTGTTCCAGATTAAGATACACAAGGTTTAAACAGCCAAGACCCTCTGAAAGGTCTCCGATGACACCATGGCCCAGATGATCCAACATCCAAAATGATTTCAAGGCTTAGACAATACAGCCTCAAAGACTACCCCATAATCCTAAAATTTTCTTTATGCCCCCATAAAAATACAGCACCCTCATTCAGCAAAGAAATTATATGAAAAGCTACACCCAAATTCCCAAATATACCAAGCTGGCTTTGGAAATAAAATTGGCTCACTTCTTCTCTAAACCCAAACATATTGCTAAAACAAAAGGTTGAGAGAGGCTTCTGTCCCATATCAAAAGAGCCCTCTGGTTGGGACAAGAAAAAGCAATATTTTTTATTTAAAACAGGTTAATTATATATACAATCTCTTTCTAAAAATGGGGGGATAGTTTAGATATGATAAGATAAAAGGGTAGATTAATAAACCTACTTTTAAAGAAAACAACTTGTTTAAAAATGTTTTACATTGCTTTGGATTTTAGTTTATTGAAACAAATTTAAACTTAATTTTGTTATACTATATGTATATTTCTTCTCTTGTTTAAGGTATTATGTTTGTACAACTCATTTAAATGTATAATAGATAATTAAAAATACAGATTAATAATTATTCTTCTATGATAGTCAAACTTATAGCCATGTTAAATTTTCCAGGTATACATAGATATAATTCAGTTAGGTAGGTAATCTTCAAAAACTTCAAAGACCTACAAATATAGCATTTAAAATGTTTTAAAAAATTTAGACTTTCTGGACAGTGAGACATGTCGTTTCCCAACAGCACCTATTTACTTCAGAGAAGAAGATGGACATCAAAGTCACTACATAGAATTTATCTTCTTCTTGACAAAAGTAGCCATTTGGGCAAGAAACTGTCCTTGCCTGGACTGCTTGACAAAATGTTGTATTGGCTCAACATGCAAGATCCACAGAAAGGTAAACACTAAACTTTATAAGATGAGATGGTCCTTCAGGTTCCTGCCTTGCAGAGAAACCAGGCAGATATTCCACAGGACACAGAAAAAAGTTACTGGGAAACTCTAGGCCTGTGGACTAAAGACAGATAAACCAACTTTATAGAGGAACTTTGGATGACTGTCCAGGCATCCAGTTGTCTCAGTCTACCCTTGCAAGACTCCCGAAAGTTGCCTGTGTCCTTCTCCTGTTTCTCAGGAAATATTATATCCTTCTGGAGTCTTTGATGTATTTATAAACTAGATAGTTATAATTTCCTTAGTGATGATAAAAGATAAGTTAGATATAAAAACTTATAATCACAAATATAAGATACATAGGATATCTTCTTTAATTTTGCCAAATAAAAATAGACTAGATTTTATAGCTATAATTCTTGCTTGATAATTGTTTTGTTATATGTAATTTTACTATGTTAAAGTTAAAACCTTCCTTTTTTTAAAAAAGGAAAGTGCTGAGGATATATGTATAATGTGAATGTGTTGATATAATTGATTGATAAATAAAATGCTAATTGGCCAGTAGCCAGGCAGGAAGTGTAGGCAGGACAAAGAGAGAGGAGTATTGTGGAAAGTTACAGGCTGAGCCAGGAGATGCTGCCAGTCACCACCATGAGAAGCAAGAGAAAAGTACCAGTAAGCCACATGCCATATGGCAAGGTATAGGTGTATAGAAATGGGTTAATTTAAGATATAAAAACTAGATAACAAGAAGCCTGAAACATTAGGCCAAACAGTTTAAATAATATAAGCGTCTGTGTGTTTATTTGAGTCTGAATGGCTGTGAGCCTGGGTGGGACTGGAGATAACTCCAACTACAGCTCGTGATAAATGGATGTCTCACAATCAACAGGCAGATTGAAGAGAGAACCCTCTTGTCCCCCAGAAGCTCTTCAGGTCCCCATCCAATGGCAATGTTCTCTCTCCCACCAGGAGCAACAGCTACACTGAGTCTTAAAGTAATCTCTTCCCTGTCTTTATTGCCCCCCAACTATACATCCTTAGACACTTTCTTATTCTTGAAGGTGATTGTTTGTGATGTGATAATCCTCAGAACCTACATATTTTTCTCGACTCCTTTTTCCTTGTAAGTTTATCTGTGGTGTAGGAGAACTCTGTTTGGCATGTAGTTCTTTTTTATTTTAGTTTATTTTAATTTATTTTATATTATTCAGTTCTACATAACAGCCACAGATTCCCTCGTTCTCCCCCATCCTGCCCCCCCACTCTTCTCCCCAGCCCACCCACCATTCCCACCTCCTCCAGAGCAAAGCCTCCCATGAGGACTGAGACCAACCTGATAGACACAGTCCAGGCAGGTCCAGTCTCCTCCTCCCAGATTGAGCCAAGCATCCCTGCATAAGTCCCAGGTTTCAAACAGCTAACTCATGCAATGAGCCCAGGATCTGGTACCACTGCCTAGATGCTTCCCAAACAGATCAAGCTAAAGAACTGTCTCACCTATTCAGAGGGCCTGATCCAGTTGGGGGCCCATCATCCTTTGGTTTCATTCGTTTGGCTATTTGTCCCTGTGCTTTATCCAACCTTGGTTTCAACAATTCTCACTCATATAAACCCTCCTCTTTCTCACTAATTAGACTCCAGAGCTCCACCCAGGGCCTAGTCGTGGATCTCTGCATCCAGATCCCTCAGTTGTTGGATGGGGTTTCTGGCATGACTATTAGGGTGTTTGGCCCTCCCATCACCAGAGTAGGTCAGTCCCAGCTGTCTCTCAAACATTGCCAGCAGTCTTTTGTGGGGGTATCTTTGTGTATTTCTGTGGGCTTCTTTAGAACTTTGTTTCTTCCTTTTCTCATATGGTCTTAATTTACCATGTTCTCCTATTCCTTGTTCTCCCTCTCTGTTCTTTTTATTTTATTTTATTTTTTTATTTATTTTACAATACTATTCAGTTCTGCATAACAGCCACAGATTCCCTTGTTCTCCTCCGTCCTGCCCCCTCCCCTTCTCCCCAGCCCACCCTCCATTCCCACCTCCTCCAAAACAAAGCCTCCCCCGAGGACTGAGATCGACCTGATAGACTCAGTCCAGGGAGGCCCAGTCTCCTCCTCCCAGATTGAGCCAAGTGTCCCTGCATAAGTCCCAGGTTTCAAACAGCTAACTCATGCAATGAGCCCAGGACCTGGTACCACTGCCTAGATGCCTCCCAAACAGATCAAGCCAATCAACTGTCTCACCTATTCAGAGGGCCTGATTCAGATGGGTGCCCCTCAGCCTTTGGTTCATAGTTCATGTGTTTCCATTCGTTTGGGTATTTGTCCCTGTGCTTTATCCAACCTTGGTTTCAACAATTCTCACTCATATAAACCCTCCTCTTTCTCGCTAATTAGACTCCTGGCGCTCCACCCTGGGGCCTAGTCATGGATCTCTGCATCCAGATCCCTCAGTTGTTGGATGGGGTTTCTGGCACAACTATTAGGGTGTTTGGCCATCCCATCACCAGAGTAGGTAAGTCCTGGCTGTCTCTCAACCATTGCCAGAAGTCTTTTGTGGGGGTATCTTTGTGTATTTCTGTGGGCATCTTTAGCACTTTGTTTCTTCCTTTTCTCATATGGTCTTCATTTACCATGATCTCCTATCCCTTGTTCTCCCTCTCTGTTCTTGATCCAGCTGGGATCCCCTGCTCTCTTTCCCTCGACCCTTGCCCTTCATTGCTCCCACTCATGTCCAGGTTGTTCATGTAGATCTCAGCCATTTCTCCATCATTAGGCAATCCTCCTGTCTTTCTTGCAGTCCTCTTTTCCAGGCAGCCTCCCTGGTGATGTGAGTAGCAGTCCAGTCATCCTTGTTCCACATCTTGTATCCTCCTATGAGTGAGTACATACCATATTTCTCTTTCTGAGTCTGGTTTACCTCACTCAGGATGATTTTTTCTAGATCCATCTATTTGCCTGCAAACCTCATGATGTCATTGTTTTTCTCTGCTGAGTAGTATTCCATTGTGTATATGTGCCACAATTTATTTATCCATTCTTCAGTTGAATGGCATCTAGGTTGTTTCCAGGTTTTGGCTATTACAAACAATGCTGATATGAACATAGCTTAGCAAGTGCTCTTGTGGTATGATTGAGCATTTCTTGGGTATATGCCCAAGAGGGGTATAGCTGGATCTTGGGGGAGATTGATTCCCAATTTTCTAAGAAAGCGCCATATTGATTTCCAAAGTGGCTGTACAAGCTTGCATTCCCACCAGCAGTAGAGGAGAGTTCCCCTAGTTCCACATCCTCTCCAGCATAAAGTGTCTTCAGTGTTTTTGATCTTAGCCATTCTGACAGGCGTAAGGTGGTGTCTCAGAGTTGTTTTGATTTGCATTTCCCTGATGATTAGGGATGTTGAGCAATTCCTTAAATGTCTTTCAGTCATTTGGGTTTCCTCTCTTGAGAATTCTCTGTTTAGTTCTATAGCCCATTTCTTAATTGGACTGTTGTTCGTTTTGATGTCTAATTTCTTGAGTTCCTTTTATATCAGTCCTCTGTCACATGTGGGGTTGCTGAAGATCTTTTCCCATTCTGTAGGCTGTCGCTTTGCCTTGTTGACCGTATCCTTTGCTCTACAAAAGCTTCTCAGTTTCAAGAGGTCCCATTGATTGATTGTTTCTCTCAGTGTCTGTGCTACTGGTGTCATATTTAGGAAGTGATCTCCTATGCCAATGTGTTCAAGCCTACTTCCTACTTTCTCTTCTAGCAGGTTCAGAGGAGCTGGATTTATGTTGAGGTCCTTGATCCACTTGGACTTAAGTTTTGTGCACAGTGACAGATATGGTTTTATTTGCAGCCTTGGATACATTGATATCCAGTTATGCCAGCACCATTTGTTGAAGATGCTTTCTTTTTTCCATTGTACACTTTTGGCTTCTTTTTCAAAAATTATATGTTCATAGGTGTGTGGGTTAATGTCAGGGTCTTCAATTTGATTCCATTGGTCCACATGTCGGTTTTTATGCCAATACCAAGCTGTTTTTTATTACTGTAGCTCTATAGTAGAGCTTGAAGTCAGGGATCGTGATGCCTCCAGAGGTTGTTTTATTGTACAGGATTCTTTTGGCTATCCTGGGTTTTTTGTTTTTCCATATGGAGTTGAGTATTATTCTTTCCAGGTCTGTGAAGAATTGTGTTGGTATTTTGATGGGGATTGCATTGAATCTGTAGATTGCTTTTGGTAAAATTGCCATTTTTACTATGTTGGTCCTGCTTATCCATGAGCATGTGAGATTTTTCCCTTTTCTGACATCTTCTTCAATTTCTTTTTTCAGGGACTTAAAGTTCTTATCCTATAGGTCCTTCACTTGCTTGGTTAGTGTTACCCCAAGGTATTTTATGTCACTTTTGGCTATTGTAAAGGGTGATGTATCTCTGATTGCCTTCTCAGCTTCTTTGTCCATTGTATATAGGAGGGCTACTGATTTTTTTGAGTTGATCTTGTATCCTGCTCTGTTGCTGAAGGTGTTTATAAGCTTTATCAGTTCCTGGGTGGAATCTTTGGGGTCACTCAAGTATACTATCATGTCATCTGCAAATAGGGAAAGCTTGACTTCTTCCTTTCCAATTTGTCTCCCCTTAATCTCCTTATGTTGACTTATTGCTCTGGCTAGACCTTCAAGTACTATATTGAATAAGTATGGGGAGAGTGGACAGCCTTGACTCGTTCCTGATTTTAGTGGAATTGCTTTGAATTTCTCTCCATTTAATTTGATGTTGGCTGTTGGCTTGCTGTAAATTGCCTTTATTATGTTTAGGTATGTTCCCTGTATTCCTGATCGCTCCAAGACTTTTTATCATGAAGGGGTGTTGGATTTTGTCAAGTGCCTTTTCTGAATCTAGTGAGATGATCATGTGGTTTTTTTCTTTTGAGTTTGTTTATATAGTGTATTACATTGATGTACTTTTGTATGTTGAACCACCCTTGCATCCTTTGGATGAAGCCTACTTGATCATGGTGGGTAATTGCTCTGATGTGTTCTTGAAGTCTGTTTGCCAGTATTTTATTGAGTATTTTTGCATCAATGTTCATGAGGGAGATCGGTCTGTAGTTCTCTTTCTTTGTTTTATCCTTGTTTGGTATAGGAATCAGGGAGACTTTGAAAAGCCAGAATGACCTGGACAGATGTAATGCAGACACTAAGAGACCATGGATGTCAGCCCAGACTAATATACCCAGCAAAACCTTTAATCATCATAGACCGAATGAACAAGACATTCCAACACAAAGCCAGATTCAAACAATACTTATCCACTAACCCAGCCTTACAGAAAGCACTAAAGGAAAATTCCAACCGAAAGAAGTCAGATACACACTCGAAAACACAGGCAATAGATAAAGCCACAGCAGTAAACCCCAAAGAAGAAAAGTACACACACACTACCACCAAAAATAACAGGGATGAACAATCACTGTTCATTAATATCCCTTAATATCAATGGACTTAATTCACCTATAAAAAGTCATAGGCTTACAGTATGATACGAAAGCAGGACCCATCTTTCTGCTCCATACAAGAAATACATCTCAAATTCAAAGACAGATACTACCTAAGAATAAAAGGCTGGGAAAAGACTTTTCAATCAAATGGTCTTAAGAAACAAGCGGGTGTAGCCATCCTGATATCCAACAAAATAGACTTCTAACTAAAATCAATCAAAAGAGATTAAGAAGGGCATTACATACTCATTAAAGGAAAGATCCAACAAGATGAAGTTTCAATTCTGAACATTTATGCCCCAAACACAAGGGCACCCACATATGTAAAATAAATATTACTAAAGCTTAAACCACATATAAAACCCCACACATTAATAGTGGGAGATCTCAACACCCCACTTTCACCACTGGACAAATCTCCCAAATCAAAACTTAACAGAGAAATAAAGGACTTAACTGATGTCATGGCCCAATTGGACCTAATAGATATCTACAGAACATTCCATCCTAACAAAAGAGAATATACCTTCTTCTCAGCACCCCATGGAACTTTCTCTAAAATTGACCACATACATGGCCACAAAGCAAATCTCAACAGATACAAAACAATTGGAATAACCCCCTGAGTTCTATCAGACCACCATGGTTTAAAGTTAGATTTCAACAACAACAAAAACTACAGAAAACCTACAATCTCATGGAAACTGAATGATGCTCAACTGAATCACCAATGGGTTAAGCAAGAAATAAAGAAAGAAATTAATAACTTCCTAGAGATTAACGAAAATGAAGACACCACATACCCAAACTTATGGGACATTATGAAAGCAGTGCTAAGAGGGAAATTCATAGCACTAAATGCCCACATAAAGAAGTTGGAGAGCCGGGCGGTGGTGGCGCACGCCTTTAATCCCAGCACTCGGGAGGCAGAGGCAGGCGGATATCTGTGAGTTCAAGGCCAGCCTGGTCTCCAAAGCGAGTTCCAGGAAAGGCGCAAAGCTACACAGAGAAACCCTGTCTCGAAAAACCAAAAAAAAAAAAAAAAAAAAAAAAAAAGAAGTTGGAGAAATCTCACACTAGTGACTTAACAGCACACCTGAAAGCTCTAGAACAAGAAGAAGCAAAGTCTCCCAGGAAGAATAGATGCCAGGAAATTACCAAAGTGAGAGGAGAAATTAATAAAATAGAAACTAAGAGAACAATACAAAAAATTAATGAAACAAAGAGTTGGTTCTTTGAGAAAATCAACAAGATAGACAAGCCCTTATCCAAACTATCCAAAAGACACACAGAGAGAATCCAATTCAACAAAATCAGAAATGAAAAGGGGGACATAACAACAGACATTGAGGAAATCCAGAGAATTATCAGGTCATATTTCAAAAACCTCTACTCCACAAAACTGGAAAACCTAAAAGAAATGGACAATTTTCTGGATAGGTACCACATACCTTAGTTAAATCAAGACCAGATAAACTATTTAAATAATCCAATAACCCCTAAGGAAATAGAAACAGTCATTAAAACTCTCTCAATCAAAAAAAGCCCAGGACCAGATGGTTTCAGTGCAGAATTCTACCAGATCTTCAAAGAAGAGTTAATACCAATACTCTCTAAATTGTTCCACATAATAGAAACAGAAGGAACATTACCAAACTCCTTCTATGAGGTATGTAGTTGTTAATGGTTTGGGTTTTGTGACTATATGCTCATGATGAAGTCTAACATGTCTACCATAAGTCTGGAGCACTGGCAGCTGATTGTGGGACAGGGATCATATTTTTGGTATGATTTAAGTCCAAACACCAACAACTGTTATTTTATGAGAAGTCCCAGTAATTGCAGATGATGAACATATTCATAATTTACATGAATAAATAGGAAATACATTTAAATATCTAAACCTTTAATTGACATGTGACATTTGTTCTTTGGCAGTATTAAAGGCTTAGGATGTTTTCACACTTGAGCATATTCTATAAACCAAAAAGATAAAATATGTTAAGTGTTTATAATGATAGAGTTCAAAGTCAGGGCTTTGAATGTTAAATTCCTGATTCTCAGGGACACAAGTGATAATAGGAACACAATATTAATATTTTTACTTCTTAGGAATAACATACGCATATACTAGCAGAGACAAGTCAAAATATAAAGAATCTGTGTGATATACCTAATGAAATTAGTATTGTGTTGTAAAATGATGTAAGATTTATATGAGGAAATAAGTTATTATACACACCAACATCTTTGATTCATCCTTCATTAAATTCAGAATCATTATCCAAGAAGAGGCCACACTGTTTCAAACAGGACTTAGAGGGGAATGTTAGGAAGTTGGTGGTCCAAATGCTTTGTGAACTGAAAGGGTAGTACTGCAATTCAGCCTTGATCTAGATGGGGAAGGAAGATCTTGAGTAAATATTTTACAGTGCTGTTTGCCACACAATAGAAGTTAAATCCATTACTCTGAATTTTGTTGTAGTCTTGCCTCTAAGCCATCTATTTTATTTACTAAGGTGAGCAGAGCTCTTCCTCTAATATGTGAAATTGTTATTAATATTTTCATGACTATTCAAGAATGGATATTTGATAATAGCTTTTGGAATGAGTGCTATAGGGAATTGGGTTTGTTCATAGAAAACTGTAAACTATGTTTGCCATCTGAGGCTGTTCTTGCCATAGATGTATTTTGCCTTGGTAACTGACAGACTCTGATCCCATTGACCTGGGATTTTCAAATAAAGTTAAAAGATGACTTTTATATGTGCTCATAACAAATGTTTAACTACCTCATCTTTCCTATGAAATACACCATGAGGCAAAAAGTACATTAGCTTTCAGATAACAGATGCTACCTACCACTGTATGTAAACTTTATATTAGCTATTAAGCTTCTCTATAAAGAGTTAAGATGTAAAATAATATGCTGGTGTACGATAGTAAATTGCCTGGCATGACTTCTGTTTAAAATATTTTATCCTATTTTATAATAATATTCTGAAAATCTAGAAAGCATGGCTTAGGCAGTGGTTTTCAATTCATGGGCCACAGACCCTTTGGGAGAGTGGAAGTAAACTTTCACAGAAGTTGCATGTCAGATATCCTATATATCAGATTTAAAATTATGATTTATAACAGCATCAAAATTAAAGTTATGAAGTAGCAACAAAGTGATTTTATGGTTCGGGGATCACCATGGCATGAGGAACTGTATTAACAGGTTGCAGGGTTAGGAGTGTTGAGAACCGCTGGCTTAAGGAGAGGAGGGTTTATCCTGCTGTGAATTCAGGTGAGTTCAGTTCCAGGTTGACTTGGGCCGATCACCATAATAGGAATTTATGGTGGATGGGAGCTGTTTACCTCATGGCTGCCAGGAAGCAGAGGCATAGAGACAGGAAGGGGACAGACAGGACAAGATAGAACCCCGATTACCTCTCTGCCCGGGGAGCTAATTCCTCAAGCTAAAGACTGCTTCCCAGCATCTCAGGACCTCTCCACAGGGTTGGCTTGTGCTTTGAACAGTTGTCCTCCAGCTGCTGGTCCAATGTCGGGAGTTTGGAGACTATTAGGAGGGACTTCCCTAGGAGAAGTAGATCCCTACAGCTGAGCCTCTGAGCAATAAAGCCTAGCCTAGGCCTACTTCAAGACTAGCTTCTTGAGCCTATGGGCATTTTCCTGGCCTGCTGCCATGGCAGCTGCCATGGAAACAGCCTCAGCCTCCAACTCCACAGACTGAGCTTCCCCACATGCCTTCTCCACTGTTATAGAGTGAGCCCTAATAAAACCTTCCTCTCCCAATTGTTTCTGTCAGGTATCATGGTGAAGCCATAACAAACAAGGAACTAATTTAGTAATTGACCTCATTACCCTGAAAGCTCCAGGCTAAGACTGCTTCACAGGTAATTCTAAACTCTGTTAAACTGTAGAGAAGAGATGGTTTCCTTTTAAAATGAGACTACGTGGCTACGTGGCTCTAGCTGGCCTAGGAATCACTACGTACACCAGGCAGGACTTAACATTACAGTAACCCTCTTGCCTCTGCCAACTATGTGCTGGGGTTACAGGCTGGAACCATTGTGCCCTACTCTGTACTGTCTTTTCAGTGAAAGCTGTTCCCAAACAGAAAAGAAAACAGTGCCTCAACTCTGTTTTTGTATTTGTTTTTGTTTTGTTTTTCAAGACAGGGTTTCTCTGTGTAGCTCTGGCTCTCCTAGAACTCACTATGTAGAGCAGGTTGGCCTAGAACTCAAAAATCTGCCTGCCTCTTCTTCCTAAGTGCTGTGATTAAAGGGGTATGCCACCATGACTGACTCTGCATCTACTTCTTTTGAGCCTCAGTTAGCCTTGCTTACAAAATCAAGAAAACCAAATGAAGTTACAGGCCCACTTTCACTTATTTACATTGGACCCATTTGCCAACAAATGGACTAAATGTAACCCATCGCCAGTATTGGAAGCTTCATTTGGAGACAAGAGATATCCAGTTGGGGTTCTGTCTTCCTGATTTTTTGCATTTTTTTCCATTTTGGCTGTTTCATCTAGATCCCTCATATATGTATATATTTTTAGAGTGGTTCTACTCAATTAGGCTTCTATAAGATCCCTAAAATGGCCCTTAATTTTACCTCTCCCTCCCTATATTTCTTCATTTACCCCTCTTCTGTGTCCCTCCGCATTTGACCATCCTGTTTCAGACTCCATTACTCATCCATCCATAACAATCTATTTCATTCCCTCTTTATGGAGATCTGTCCCACCCTGTGAGTCCCTAATTCTATACCTAACCTGTGTTTATACTGATATATCTTTGACTCAATAGCTAATACCCATATATAAGTGACAACATACCATATTTGTATTTCTGTGTCTGGGTTATCTCACTCAGGATGACTTTTTCTACCTCCATCCATTTGCCTGCAAATTTCATGGTTTTCTTTCTTTTTTAACTGCTTAGTAATAGCCCATCTCTGTAAGTGAACCACATTTTCTTTAGACATTCGTCTGTTGAGGGACACCTAGGATGTCTCCAATTTCTGGCTATTATAAATAGAGCAGCAATGAACATGGTTGAGAAGGTAAATGTCTCTGTGGTAGGTGAAGCATCCTTTGGGTATATGCCAAGAGAGGCATAGCTGGGTCTTGATCGATTCCTAGCTTCCCAAGACACAGCCACACCTATTTCCAAAGTGGCCATACAAGTTTGCATTCCCACTGGCAATGGATGAGTGTTTACCGTATTCCACATCCTGTCGACATTAGATGTCATTTATTTTATTAATCTTATCTGATCTGCCTCATGTAACATGAAGTCGCAAAGTAGTTTTGATTTGCATTGCCCTGATGACTAAGGATACTGAACATTTTTTAAGTGTTTTGCAGACACAAGAATTTTCTCTACTGAAAATTGTTTGTTTAGTTCTGTAACTCATTTTTAATTGTCATTCATTTTCCTGATATTCAGTTTTTCTTAGTTCTTTACATATTTTGGATATTAGCCCTCTATTGGATAAATAGTTGATAAAAATCCTTTCCCCAGCCATGTGTTAATGGTGCATGCCTTTAATCCCAGCACTTGGGAGGCATAGCCAGGAAGATCTCTGTGAGTTCAAGGACAGCCTGGTCTACAGCACAAGATCCAGACAGGCACCAAAAGTACACATAGAAAACGCGCCTCAAAAAACAAAAACAAATTTTTTTCCATTTTTAGGCTGCCATTTGGAATAAAACATTATTAGTGGCAGAATAGATAATGCTCCATGGGTGATCCCACAAGTGGACAGACACATTAGAGTTAACAGAATTCAATAAAGCTATTTAATAAATGATTTCTATATAATAATTCATTCTTTACATTAATAATTTAATGAATATACTTCAATGTATTTTCACTTATTCTTTGCAAATTTCATAGAATGCATTTTGATCATATTCACCCCAAACTCCTCCCAGTAATTCATCCAAATCTGCCCCAACATCTGAGATGCCCAACTTTGTATCTTCATCATTAAATTACTTTTAAATAACCCCAGTGGCAGGCTCTTGAAGAAAGCTGACTCTCTCTCTCTCTGCCAGAAGCCATTGTTCATCCTTAGGTCATCAGTCAAGAGAAGGGGCTCAAGCACCCTTCTCACTATATTGTAGCAGAAATCTTAACAATTCTTATTAATAAAATCACACCAGAGGCCAGTAATTGAGGAGAATGCTGGTAGATCAGATGCAGAACAAGCCACATCTCTCTCACCTTGCCAATTCCTCAGCTGGTCCTGTTTCCTCAGACTGGAGGCCTCTGAGTCCTCATCCAGAATGGGTCTCAGCTGAATTGCTGTTCAAAAGCCTGAATGCTTAACCAGCCAAATGCTTAACTAGCCAAATGCTTCTAGTTTCTGGTCTCCATGCCTATATATCCTTCTGCTTTCTACCACCACTCCCTGGGATTAAAGGCTCGCTTTCTGGGATTAAAGGCATGAGTCACCATGCTTGGCTGAATCCTTGAACACATAGATTTCTTCCTCTGGAATTCTAGGATTAAAGGCATGTGCTACCACTGCTTTTCCTTTATGTTTAATATTGTGGCTGCTCTGTCTCTGACCCTAGATAAGTTTATTAGTATGCACAATATTTGGGGGAATACAATACCATGTTAAGTTTACTGGCTTGATACTGTATAAGTGACCACAGGTGCTGTGGGTCATAAGGTCCTGTCATGGCCAGAAGACACTGTTTGCTCTAATTCTCCCTGACCTCTGGCTCCTATAATCTTTCTGCCCTACCTTTCATGATGGTCTTTTAGCCTTGTAGAAAGAGTATGATACAGGTGTCCCATTAAATATGGCTGAAATCAGTGAAATAAACAGAAAAATATAAAGATACAGTGAAACAAAGAGTCAATTATTTGAAAACACTAACAGGATGGACACACCTTTAGCCAAATTAACCAATAGGAAGAGGAGGATGAAAATAATAAAACACAGGAGGAAAAAGGAGACATGGAGGGAATTCAAACCTTAAGAATCTCTATTCCACCAAATTGGAAAAATTTTTCAAAATATTGATGAATTTCTAGATGTTTGTGACCCACCAAAATTATATCAAGATAATGTGAATAATTTAAATAGTCTCATACTAAGTAATGATATAGAAGCAGTAATTAAAAATGGCCCAACAAAAAGAAGCCTAGACCAGGACAGAATCAGTGTAGAATTGAACCAAACATTTAAAGGACAACTAATACTCCTGAGACTATCCAATAAAATAAAAAATGAAGGATCTCTTCCAAATTCTTCTTTATGCCAGGAATTCCCTAATGTTGAGAGAGGGAGACAGATAGATACATAGATAGGTAAGAAAGTAAATATATAGGTAAATGATAGATAGATAGATAGATAGATAGATAGATAATGGATAGATAGATGAATGGGTAGATAGAATTACAGGAAATTACCCTGATGAACATACACAAACACATTCTCAATAGAATACTTGCAAATCAAGTTCAGGATTACATCAAAGAATAATCACCCACCATGATCAAGTGTTCTTCACCCAAGCCCTGCAAGGATAATTTGATAAAATAAATCTACATGTTTATTCTACCACATAAAAGGAATGAAAGACAGAAACTACATGACGGTCTGAGTATATGAAAAAAAAAAGGCCTTTGTAGAAGTCCAACCTCCATTCATGATGAAAGTCTTGGAGAATCTAGGTATATAGAGTATATATTTCAACATAATAAAGTCATTGTACAACAATCCCATGGCAGCATCATGCTCAGTGGAAGAAAAAAACCTCAAAACAATTCCCAAACATTCAGGAACAAGGAAAGGATATTCACTCCTTCCTCTCCCATTCAGTATAGTACTTGACCTCTTAGCTAGAGCAATAAGACAACTGACGTAGATAGAAGCGATACAAACAGAAAAGAGGGAAGTCAAAATGTCCATATTTTCAGATGATATGATTCTAAACAAATAAAACTAATAATTTGCGGTCTATTCATGCAAATGTGTGTAAAACTGCTTACGTCTAAATTTCCCTACAATCGTGATTGTCATTGTCTGGTCGCTCTTAAGTTGACTGTGTGAATGCTGAAAACTCCTTTTCTACGGGGAAATGATTTCCTGTGCATCATGTTGATTACCATGGAACTAAGAGATGATCTTGTTGATCTCATTGCAAATTCAAAAGAATTTATCCTGTGGTGCTTTTCAGAGCATGTATCTCACAATTGAAGCGTTTCATGACTTCCAGAAACAGAAAGAAAATAACACCACTTGATCCTGAGGCTAATCATAGTTAAAATGGCAGAAACAAAAGTAGCACTGATGGATGTGTAGAAATACTCAGCATAGGCCCCTGCATTCTGTTTTATCAAAATTCATTTTAGTCATGCAATAGCAGGATTGTCATGTATAAGGAAATGTGACTAATAAAATATATTACATATTAGAAGTCTCTTATTGGAATACAGTATAATTAGTATAATATTTATTCTACTCCCTATATAAATATACAAGATAGTTATTACAGTGTACTGACAAGAAAGCTAAATCTTCTAGAATTTTTCAACCTCCTTACACTAGACTCAAACTGCTTTCTTCACTTCTCAGAGCCCAGTCATACTCTTTAGAGTGAGAAATTTCATGGAGTCTGCTTAAAGGGTAAATTCATTTATTGTGGGAGAAAAACTTACTGTACAGAACAGAATTGTCGCAGGTTCTGGAATGCTGGGGCAAAGTTGCATGCTGCTCTGGCTGTCTGAGTCAGTTCCCCATCCAAGTCCCCCAAAGGAGCAAAGAGAGACTGCCTACGTGCATCTCAAGTCTTAATGGTAGCTCCAGAGGCTTGTTCTTGAAGGTCACAGCCAGGTAGAACAGTTATCTGCTGCATCTCTAGGGGCAGTGCTTCAAGGTCATAGACAAAAGAGCTATCCACTACAACTCTTTCCTCTGTTCCTCAGCTTAGCTGATGGCTAGTGTGTTCAATTATTGAAACATGAGTTATACTCGTTTTCATATGTCTGCAGAATTTGCCCTTCCAACAAGAATTACTCAGGGTGGAGGAAGTTTTCCTCCATGTTCTACTCTCACTGTGCCTGTGTCTGGCCATTAGAGTGAGTCATCCTGAGACAATGAGAGACGATTACTTTTAGTTATATATCAGTAATGCTCCATTGTAGCCCACTGAAGAACAGGTGCTTGGCCATCACTATTCAAGTGCATTGTCTTATGTAAAAATATCACATGACCAGGCCTCAGGCCCTGAGTCTGGGGCCTTCATCAGCTCTCAGTGACAAAAAACTCAGAAGACAGGAAGGTTCTACATTTTCCACTAATAACTTATCTTCCAGCAGTAGCTGGTCCAGGCCTTGGGACTGCATCAGATATTACTGTGACTCTGAACCTCTCCATTGAGTTCAGTTTGTTAAACAGTGAGCAGGGAATATGGCTTCATCCCCACCCATATTCCCTGTTTATCAAGTATGAGACAATACATTCATTTTGAGTTAATTTCTGATATTGTTTAGTAATAAACACTATATCAATGTGAAAAAAAAACTAATAATTTATTAGAAGTCCCTTAAGACTGATAAATACATCCATAAAAGTGGAAGAATGCAAAATAGTCAGTGGCCTTCCTGTATACCAATGACAAACCAACTGATCAAGAAATCAGGGAAACAATTCCACTCACAATAGGCTTAAAACAAATTAGACATTTGGACTAGCATAATTTTAAAGCATACTATTAATAAAAACAGCTATGAAATACCCAAGAGAAATCTAAATATATTCAAGACCCTTAAAGCTGATGTTCTGAGAGACCTTCAAGACTGAAATGAATGGAAGTTTTTAAAGTTTGGTAGATAAGTAGGTAATGGAAAAGGTCAATTTTGCTAAATTGATAATACTAATACAATAAATCTTGAATTAGGAAATGTGAATACAATAATGACCCCTTTTCTGTGGAACTTAATTATTTATCCATAAATACTCTATTATGGGGCAAAGGATAATTTATAAAGTGGAAAAAGTAAAGACATTTAGAGGTACTTTTAAAGAGGGAAAAGTAGGGAGCATGCCATATTAGACAGAAATATGTCATGTGAAATTAAAAAATAAAAAATACTTCAGTAGAGTTATGTGAACAGTCTGTGAGATTGGTAGACTGGGTATTGCCACAGATTCAGTGTCCACAAACTTTGTATTTGGTGAAAAAAGAGGCTACAGCCAACATAGAAACGGATGGGTTATCAGAGCATGCTCTGAGAATGTCAAATGTTCTAGTTAGCTTTCTGTTGCTCTGATCAAAGTCCAAAAGCCAATCTGGGAAAGTAAAGTGTTTATTCAGCTCACAGGTTACAGTCCATCATCAAGGGAAGCCAAGGGAAGATCCCAAGGCAAGGACTTGAAACCACAGAGAAATGCTGCTCACTGTTCTGCTCAGCTACCTTTCCTCTATGGCCCAGGCTCACATGCCTGGGGATGCCACTACCCACAGAAGACTGAGCCCTCCTCCATCAATTAGCAATCAAGAAAATGCCAAAGGAGCATACCTACAAGCTAGTCTGAGGAAGTCAAATCCTCACTACGTGTTAAGTAGACAGCCAAGATTAGCCATCACAGCAAGCCATAAAGGGGAAAACATTAATCTCAGCTTACTGCAAAGAACATTGACCCTCTATTGTTGCTCGAGGGCTTCTCTCCAGGTTCCCCAAGCCCTGAAGTCCCAGAATCCACGTATAAAACAATCACTCAGACGCTTTAATCACTTATAAACCGTATGGCCATGGCAGGCTTCTTGCTAACTGTTCTTTTATCTTAAAAGGTTCACTTTCTGTCCATAATTTTTCAATGTCCTCCTTAGTTAATGGTACGACAATTTCTGCTGGGTCTATTCCTGCTAATTGACGAAGTCTCAATTTTCCTTTGCAAATCAAGTTAGAGATTTTTTTCCACATAAGTTTTCAATTTTTTATTTGGTAAAAATATCCATTTCAATATAATATCTTTAACCCATTTCTATAAATCTATACCTTGCCACGTGGCTGGTGGCTTACCCGCGTCTTCACATGCTGCTTGTCCTGGCGGTGGCTGTAGTGTCTCCCCCCTCTGCCTTCCGCTTCCCAGAATTCTCCTCTCTCCTTGTCCCACCTACTTCCTGCCTGGCAACCAACTTCCTGCCTGGAAACTGGCCATCAGTGTTTTATTTATATAGAGCAATATCCACAGCAATTCCCCTTTTTTTCTTTTTTTTTTTTTAAAAGGAAGGTTTTAACTTTAACATGGTAAAATTACATATAACAAAACAATTACCGAGCAAGAATTATAGTTACAATATTAAAAAAGATGTCCTATCTATCTTATATTTGTGAGTTTAAGGTTTTATATCTAACTTATCTTTTATTATAACCGAGGAAATTACAACTATCTAGTTTTCAACCACATCAAAGACCTGAGAAGGAACATAATGGTACCTGAGAAATGGTAGATGGATGCAAGCAACTTTTGGGAATCTTGCAAAAGTAGACCAAGACAGCTGGCAGCCCAACGGCTCTAGTTTCCACCTTAAACCTGAGAATATTTAATAACCAATTCTAAACAGAGCCAAAAACAGGTTCCTGCTTCTTGTCTCATACAGGCAGCTAGACGCCACAAAACGCAGGTTTGCCTGGCGGGTTCCTGGCATGTGCATTTGACCAGCAGTATGGCGGAAATGAGGCGTCTGCCAGCGGCACATTAAGCTGTGTGGTAGATTTAGTCTTTACTATTATTTAAAAAAAAGAGGTTTCTGGGCTACACGCTGCTTTGATAAGAAGCATAGACCCATTATTTCTGATAATTGATGGCTCACAGAACTGGCGGATCTCTGTGAGATCGAGGCCAGCCTGGGCTACCAAGTGAGTTCCAGGGGAGTCGCAAAGCTACACAGAGATCCGCCTGGCTCTGCCTCCCGAGTGCTGGGATTAAAGGCGTGCGCCGCCGCCGCCGCCGCCGCCGCCGCCGCCGCCGCCGCCACCACCACCACCACCACCTGGCTCTTTGTATGGCTCTAATAGCTCTGACCCCCAGTGTTGGAGACCAACTCTGGACAGCTGTGTCTTGAACCTGTGTAACCTTCCACAATTTATCAAGCCTCATGTAAATAGGAGGCTCTTAGCTTAACCACGGAATGTACGATTAAATAAACTTCTTGGAACCTGTGCTAAATCAGCTAGCTGCAGGGGCCTGGGACCAAAGCGACCTTCTGCTGACCCTGCCTTAGGAATTTTCTTTGTCCTATCCTCACTCCTCCTGCTCCCCCTCCCTACCTGAAGCCCTGTTTATAAGCTCTAACACCCAGTCAATAAAGGAGACCTTGACGCAACTCAAACTGACTCTGTCTTTCTTCACGCGCTTGGTCTCCTTTCCCTCTTGCCCCACATTGATTCCCAGGTAGTCCCTCCTCGAGACCCTGGAATAACCTGGCCTGCTGGACAGGTCACCCCGGGCAACCTTATTTATTAACATACAATCAAAATCACATTTCAGTACAATTAGGATACTACCACACTCTATGAATAGAATTCTATGTCCAACGCGAAGTTTCAAATGTATGAAGAATATTTCAAAGAATTTATATTGGAAAATGTAACTCTCTTTAAAATAAGTGACAATCACACAAGCCACAAAGGAAAATTTGGTAAATTTGACTATTGAAGCCCCTTTTGGAGGCTGCAGGGTAGGCATGGGGATTGGCTGTTGGCTGCCAGCACCTTTGACCATCCTTGCAGTGTTTTGGTGGAAGAGTTCCCATCAGAAGTCCTGCCCATTATAAGCTTATGTTCTAAAGAAATGGATGGGCCTCTTCTGCTTGATGATTTGGAGAAGGCTGTATCCCATTTTCAGAGCCATAGATTTTTGAAAACTTCTAAAGCAGCACTAGGCACAAACCCAGTATTCTTGGTGGCACACACTGTAGTGTCCATGCTCATCATGCTAGTGTCAGTGTGGTAAGCTCTGTAAGATGATTTAACTCTGGAGTATGATTTGTTTCCTGTTGCTGCTGTCTCCAAATCCTGCCTCTTTGAACACCAGAGAAACTTCAAACTTAATAAATCGTTTTTGCTTAGAAAACAATCGGAGGCTCCTAGCTGTTGTTTACAATGAAGATCCCACAGACGTCTTCCCAGGGTTCTCCTTTCTTCAGTAGGAGATTTTCCTTTCTCACAATGCATGGAGTAAGCAAAATGTGGTCTGTAGGAGTTCAAGTCCAAATTCACAGGCTACTTCTGACACCCCACTCTTTCTGACATGTCCAGTGTGTTTACTGTCTTCCTATTTCTTTAAGGAAGGGGTACCCATTTTCTGCCTCTTAGACCCTTTTCGAACACAGTTCCTACCAGACATAGCATAATTATTTGAATTCCAAATCTTCAGTTACAGAGATCGACTGCATTCTTTTGTAACTGGGTTTCTAGTCGATCCCTCCTACCCAAGAATGCACAGAGTGGTATTTCATCCTATATTAGCCATCCATGGTCATAAAAAGGCCACTGAACATCATCATGACATGAGATCTACAGGAGATCCAGATATGAATTTGGATCATCATCCCTCCTTCCTTTCACCCTCTGGTCAATTGCTCATGAATACCAGTGAAGAAGAGAACACAACTGTGATGGCTGTTCTTGTTGTCAGGTGACTACATCTAAGATCAACTAAAACCCAAAAAATTGAGTGCACAGCTGTCGGCCATTTCTACTTCATTTGAAGTAGGAAGATCTATTTCTAGTCTGGATCTTTGGGGTAGGAAGTCACACCTTTAAATCAGATCTTTAATCGACATGTAATCTGGACCATGCTTTCTGCTGGAAGCCTATAGAAAGACCTGGAAGAAGGAAGCTTTTCCTTCTCTCTACGCTTCCTCCCCCTTGTTAGCACATCCATTTCTTCACTGGCATTAGAGCAGAGTACTTTATGATTACAGCATAGACTTCAGACAGCAGAGGCATCCAGACTTGTAGACTGAGCAACTACTGGATTCTTTGACTTTCTATCCATAGCCAGCCATTGTTGGATTAGCCACAGTACAGCTTGTAAGTAATTATAACAAATCTCTTTTCAATATATAGAGAGATTCATTTTATCACTTCTGCTGTGCTACAGAGCCCTGACTAACACACGGTCTATGTAGAGAGGACATTGTACAACAGTTTGGGTCTAATAAGAGTCTCAGCTCACTTATAAATTCCCAATGGCCACCTTCCCTTAACCTTAGCCTTCTCCAGGCACTTGTTTACTTCAAGGGACTCAATCTTCCTCCTCCACATCATCCTGACTAATTTCTTGCAGTGCTTGATTTCTCATATTATTGGGTATGGGTATTAGAATGGTGTTGGAGCCCAGTTTTAGGTTTCCTAGTGGCTTTACCCAGCCGGTCTGCATAGAGAGGATGATTTGACCAAGGGCCTGAGTGCAGGTGTCTGAGATGGTCAGCACTTGGCTGGGCTGGGGGGAGGTCTTTTGCTTCACCCCTTGGCTTTCCTTTAAATACCCTAGGGCAGGGACACTCAGCTCCTCTCCAGGCTATCCTGTATTTTCTTACTGTTTCTCCCACCTCTAAACTTCTAAGTAATATTTACTACTGCTCCTACTGAAGAGTATTCTGGGAAAATATGGGGGTAATGAGTATCTTCCCCATAGGGTGGGAAGGGCCAACTATGGTGAGTGTTTATAAATGAGCTTCCAACTCCTCATGGGTGAAGTAGTGAAAAGATTCT
Organism: Peromyscus maniculatus bairdii; assembly: GCF_049852395.1. Lineage (NCBI taxonomy): Eukaryota > Metazoa > Chordata > Mammalia > Rodentia > Cricetidae > Peromyscus > Peromyscus maniculatus. The sequence continues at coordinate 42,365,786 of NC_134860.1, read as the reverse complement.
AATGAAGCATAAAGAAATCTATAGCTTTGGAAGGAGGAGGAGCTGAATGGCTTCCCCTGTGTCACAGCAGAGATTCCTGGAAAGAAACATCAGCTTCTGGTCAGTTCATGAAGAATTAGCAAGGAAGCAAAGGCTGTGCCCCATGACAATGACATCAGCAGTCTCTTCTCTGGAATTCTACTGTATCCTTGAGAGCTCTTGGAACCCTCTCTGATGTCACTAGTGTTGTAGCAACACCACGTGAGCTTAGGACATTAGTTCAGTGCTGTAAGGTTCACCAACAGAGATGTGGTCAAGACTGAGGCACCTAGTTGAGAGAGAGAATACACAGCATGGAGAGACCAGAGTGAGGAAGAAAGAAGCAGGCCCTAGGTTTCACTGGACAACATGGAGAAATCTCTGGACCTGGGGAAGACGCAGTGAGTTCAGGAGGGGCTGGGCAACTTTCTGGTTGTGATGGTGTTGAGCCTTCCATAGCTAGGGCTCAAGAACTGGGAACTTAGCCGGGCGGTGGTGGCGCACGCCTTTAATCCCAGCACTCGGGAGGCAGAGCCAGGCGGATCTCTGTGAGTTCGAGGCCAGCCTGGGCTACCAAGTGAGCTCCAGGAAAGGCGCAAAGCTACGCAGAGAAACCCTGTCTCGAAAAAACCAAAAAAAAAAAAAAAAAAAAAAAGAACTGGGAACTTGTGGAAAGGAATAGGCTTATCCTTCTCTGGGTTCCTAAAGAGAGGACCCAGATCAAGGATCCATGATGGTTAGTTTGGCAGATTCAGGAATTGACAAGGCTTTAGCTGCTTTGCTGTGTACCATCTGCTTTCACTCTGCATGGGGAGGAGGTACAGAGAAAGTAATGAGATTTCTGTACCATAACTGTGTTCCCTCCCCCACACACTGGAGTCCTTTAGTTGTGTGCCAGTAATAATAGGGGAAGGAGGGTGCCCTGGCAAAGCCTGAAGTCCCCATTAACATGAGAGTCTGAAGCATAGAGCAGGTGAGGTGGGCCTCCATACACTACCTGAGTGTGACTGTAGCAATTTTCTCCTGGTTTTTCAAAGCACTTGGCTGAGGGCTCTGAAGCTACAGAGCATTCTCTGTAGCTGTGAATAAGCTTTAGGAGGTTGTCCCCTTGGTCATATTGTCTAGGGAGAGAGAGGAACCCTGCTGACTTTTGAGACATCCACCTCCCTATAGAGAGATGGGAGAACTGACATCCACAGAGGGGAAGACTCAAGTCTTGTCTTTGAGGAATTGCTAGGATAAAGACTCATCTGTCAGTTACTTCCTGAGCATCCTTCAGTGGGTCAGATTTGACTGAGATGAGGTAATGCCTAGGGCATTACTGTGCTTTGACTTCTAGACGAGGGAATTACTGAGATACTTAACTTTGTCTAACTTGGTTGTCAGGGTGATATAACATCTGAATGGACATAGTTTACCTCACATCACTCATGTATTCTTGGGTCCACCAAGTACCTTCCTGAGACCACAGTCCAGTCTTCTGAAGAATTTGCCATCCAGGCTGAACATGGTGCCAGCTCCTCATTTCAGTGCTGCCAGGAAATTGACAAGTGTGATGTGCAGCTCTGGGAAAGGTCTAGAGTACAGGACTCCTCGTTTATCTCCTGTGTCCTTTGCCTGCCCTTCTCATGCTCCCATGAGTATTCTTTAAGCTGGCTGTGCCCCTCTCCTTCCCAAGGGCATGGGCATCTTCACAGATGGCTCCAGATCAAGAAATTAGTCTCTTTGTAGCACTAGGTGAAGCAATATAGCAGTGACACACTACATATTGTCCCCATGACTGTGACACATTTGTCCTTTCATATCTGTGTCTGGCCTCTCACTAGCCATTCATCTTTCCTGACACTTGAGTGCGGAATGGACCATCACTCATCCTGGCAGTGTTTGCTCTTCTGTCTCGGGGATTACCTGGAGAGTCCCAGTTCTTACCATCCAGCCTGACATGTCACTAACTGATTCCACATTTGCTAATATCGTGTTGGCTTGAATTTATTGTGCTGATGATTCAGGGAAACATTTCTCATTAACTAAGGGACATTTCTTTGTTCTGACAGGACACCCACAAACTCCTACCATATTCATATATTGTAAACAGCCTTGTGAATCCTGCACAATGTTTTTGTTGACATCAGGGGATCAATCTTTCCTTCTCACCATTCTGACTTAATTCCCTAGCAACATTTTTTCTCATGTTATTGATTACAGATATCAAGAAGGGCCCAGTCGTTGCCTGAGATGTATTTTGAAGTGAGTCTTCAACTTCCCATACATGAAGTAGTGAAAATATTCTAAAGAAACAAAAAGAGATCTCTGGCTTTGTAAGGAGGAGGTGCTGAAGGTCTTCCCTTGTGTTTCTGGGAAGGCTGCTGGGAAGGGCAACATGGCTTTTGATGAACTGCAGAAGAGCTAGTTAGTGGATAAGTGAGGACTGCTGGGGGTGACCCTAATCATCCCTTCCATGGAGATTCTATTCTATCATGAAGAGTGCTTGGTGTTCTCTGTGATGTCACCAGTGTTGTGGCAACACCAATGACTGTGGGTGATTCCTTCAGTTCCCATGGACATGTTGGCAAGACAAAGCAGGCTGATTGGGAGAGAGAATGGAGAACATGGAGAGACCAGAGAGAGGCAGAAGGAAGCTGGCCTTTGGTCTCAGTGTAAAACATGGAAAAATAAATGGTTCTGGGAAAGGCACAGTAAGTCCAGAGCAGGGGACAGGAAGCTTCCTGGAGGAGGTGAACTTGAGCTGATATTTCTAGTAGAGTAGTTCAGCAGCTGGGAAATTCTGGGTAGTAATGGACCAGTCCAGATTGTCTGGCTTTCTAAAGAGCAGACCCAGAGTCAAGAGTTTCTAAAGGTTAGTTTAGGAGAGCCATGATTTGTCCAGGTTGCAGCTGCTTTTCTGGGAATTCCTTCAATTCCTTGTGACTGAGAAAGAGGATTGGGAGAAAGGGACCACTGAGCTGGCCCTCTCTCGGTAGGGAGTTGCTGAACTTCATCCTAGTGGATTACTCAGTTTCCATGGAAATCTGATGCAAATAGGAAGGGAGGGAAACCACCTAGACCACACAGCACATCAGCAGATGTTTTGGTCCTGAACACATGTGATTAGGTTTTGGTGCTGCTAAGCTCTAGGGACAACAGGCTTTGCTTGCATCACATCAGATGGTAGCTGACACTGTCCTCCAATTCTACTTGGCTGGTCTTGCTTATGCCTTCCAGGGCCAGGATACTGCATTAGGGAGGGAGGCACATAATTATCCATAGTGGTTGCGGACAGAGACAGAGCTCAGTGGGCAGAGTTTGAGCATAGCTTTCCTGCTGTTTGGAAGGTTCCCTGGGTCCCTAGCGTTCATTACATTAGGCTTCTTCTTGGGACTCAGCATGGTCTCTCCTGGTCCTTGCCATTCAAGAATACAAGTTAATTTGTTTTATCTACCTGCAGGGACTACTGGAGAGGCACCATCCCAACTCTCCAGCTTTACTGAGCAGGAGCAGGAGCAAGACATGAAAAAAATTGAAAAACTCACCATTTGCTTACATGACATGGAATGTGAGAGAAATGAACTTCGTGGTATCCTAGCCAATTATACTTGCAAGGATTTGAACAACAGGTAGTCATTATGCGCAGTTCTCTGCTGACCTTCTTGAAACCACAGTATCAATCCCAGGTTTCCTGAGGAACAGAAGGCTGAAATTCCAGGGTGTCCTGCTGCCTAAACTAGTTTTCATGAGTTCCTTTGAGATGCAGACTTGGAACCCGGGGAGGAATGAGATAGGGACACAGGCTGTTCTGCTTCCTCCAAATGAAAAGCAGAATGTGTGGCCTAAATTGCACTCTTGGGATACAGATAGTAGTGTGTGAACCCTCAACATGTACTTCAAGAGACCTTGACAGGTGTTAGCTTGTGGGAGATGCTAGGTGCTGTGAGTTTGTGGAGAGTCTTTGTACTTGACCAGCAGATGATTGTGTATGAAAGCAGCTGGAGGGCCCTGGTTTATTCATCTGACTAAGGGTGTGGCCGGAAGCTCCCCTCTGGTCTTCTTATACTCTGTGGCAATGCCACATTTCAACATTTTGGGCATCCGGATTTCACGTGGTGTGTGTGTGTGTGTGTGTGTGTGTGTGTGTGTGTGTGTGTGTGTGTGTGTGTGTGTGTGTGTTGCACAATCCATAGAGCATTGGGTCTGTTAAAGGGTCTGAGGATTTAACATGGGTCCAGATTACAGCACTGGTGAAACAAGGGAACCTCACTTTGAGCATCACACCTCCTGGTCACTGTGCTCACCGTTTTAGAACATAAGAATCACTGTGCAGTTTATAAAACCATTCCGAAATTGGGGCTCCTCCCGGCAAATACTAATTGTTTGCTCTGGGTATCTGTGTAGTAATGGCACCCAGGAATGAGAATCCCTGTTCTAGAGATAGGAGAAATGTTACAATAGTTTTCTTGTGTTTTCAGATATGTGGCACAGATTCCTGGCAACTTCTTAGAGCACTTATCTATAGCTCCATGCCCACTCTGGGTGCTCATGAACTGGATCCCTCACCTTAAACCTTCTGTCTGTTATGTTCTGAGCACAAGATAGAATGTTTAATAAGCACCAGGAAGTCCCAGTGTTTAAATACCAGGCTGTGGCATCTACTGTGCTGGGGTAGTCCATGACACAGCCTTATTTATGTGATCCTTATTGCCTGTGTTCATGGGGTTCATTTTTCCTGGGGCCATGCCCTACCACAGGCTGAACTTTGAAACAGAGATGCTTGAAATGGAACACAAGCAGGTGATGTTGGCTCTCCGGAAAATACCACTGGAGATGAGTGAAGCCTTGGACAAGTGCAAGGGGCTGATGGAGGAGACTGAATACTTTAGGTAAGTGCCCAATAGCTTGGGAGGGACTGATTCTGCCCTTCTTTGTCCTTGACTCAAAGTGAGGGCTCTGGTTCTAGCCTGTGTGCCTGTGAGCCCATAGCCTGCCTTGTGGCCCTTCAATTTTTGCCTCTTGGACTCAATTTTGCTAAGTGTGAAAAAACACTGAGGCCCTCCTATTATTGTCCTGCCCAACTCAGGAGACCTAAGACAGAAAAATGGTTTGTACCATGAAGGGATTTCTTGAAGCCCAGGTTCTCTGTGTGCTGGCAGGGGCTTCACAGATCTGATTTGCCTGGGATCTGTAGAGAGAAGTTATTCCTGTTAGAACTTCTGCCCTCATTCAGAGTGTGTTTTGCCTCTACCTGCTGATGCTTTCCCAATATCAGGAACAGTTAAGCATAGGTGTGGACTGCACCCTTTTCTCAGAGGGACAAGATCCCTTTTGGTACCTGGATTTTCAGAAGTAGTTTGAATTTGTCTGCAATTTGGCTATTCTCTGGATTTAGCCTGCATTTGAGTGATGCTGGCTGGTCTACTGAGAGCTCCATTCTTGTTCTGTTGACCTCAGACTTTTCATGGTTGGTGGTACTTGGATGCAGGATGGCAAATAGAGGCTCACTGTGGCTCACCATGTTTTGGTGATTGTTTAGTTACCTCAATGGCCAGATCCTACCAGAGTGTAATCAGCTAAGGAACAAGGTCCATCTGTTGAGACATCAGAACATGCTGTTGTGGAAGGAGCAGAATGAAGAACATGAGACCTGTGAGAAGTTGATGAAGCTCTTAAAGGAGGCCCATGAGAAGATGTGTGACCCCTGTGCTGAGCAGCAGCAGGTAGGCTGAGGCAGTAGGGGCAGACTTCCCAACTGTCCAACCATAAAATAAAAACATCCATGTAAGCACCCACCCACCCATCCAGAACCCATTTCTGTGATCATTCACAAGTCTTCCTGTAGATACTAGCTGATTGGAAAGCAAACCCTCCTGGTCTGCTGAAATTGCAGTACATTCAGAGAGATGGGTCTGTGAGATACCACACACCTACATGTCATTATATTAGAATCTCTCATGCAGGGAGCTACTTGTAGAATATCACAGAGCTCTCATTGATTAGGTCAGTGGCCTGTGGCTCATTTGCATTCTGGGGTCCTGTGAGATCATAAGTAGGAAGCAGCTTGCAAGGACTAGAGCCCTAGACAATGCCAAGTGAATGTTTTTCATTGTCAACTTTTGGGGTGGCAAGTGGGCTTGTCCTTTCTTCCTGCATTCCATTTTGTTCTCTTTCTTTAGCTTAATTCTTGGGTCACACTCTCAGAAGCTGAGTATCAACTTGTCAGCCCTGTTTTCTGTGAGTGGTGCTGGGCAGTTCTCCCATCCTGGAGATTCCAGTCTGGAGCTGACTCAATGACCACAGATGTGGGAAGGACTTTGACAGCTTGAGGGTTGGGGTGACAGGTTTAAGGCTTGAAGAGAACATTTTCTCCAATCACCTCAACATAGTTTGTCTAAGCTGTGTGCTCTCCTCTAGGCATTTTTAGTCCCCAGAAGATGGATAGATCTGTTGTAGGCCTCTGCTGAAACATCTGATGTGCATAATCTAAATTTATCTGTTTACTCAATATGATATCCTCTTCTTTTTTTCTGCTTGCTTTTGATTCCTCTTGTCTGTGTGTGATCCTTACAGGTGTATGTAAATGTGTACATACACGGGTGTGTTCAGAGGCTACATAATGAAACCCCATGTTGTCATCTGTTGCTTACTCTCTTGTTCCCTTGAACCAAGGTCATTCACTGAACATGAAATTATCTGTTTGGGCTATTTGGGCTGGCCAGGACTCTGGATCTCCTGTTCTTCAATGGGGCCTTCTGTCTTGTCTTGTCTCATCTAATTGTCACAAGTTTCAATTGCTCAGAAAGAAAAAGGAGGGAGTAGTTTCTCTTGTGTTTATACACTTTTATTGCTTTGGTATACATGTGTTCTTTAATAAATCACAAAACCAAACAATACAGCTATTTTAAAAATAAAAACTAGACTTCTTCCTTTTCATTACACACAGCTAACACAAAGGAAATGTCTTGTTTGTCTCATTGGCTTCACAACACGGAATCCCACAGTGCATCTCCTTGCTGATATTGTGTTACTGACTATATCATGTGCATGTGTGTGTGTGTGTGTGTGTGTGTGTGTGTGTGTGTGCGCGAGCGTGCGTGTGTGCATTTGTGTACAGCTGTGTGGGTGAACTTCTCTCTGTGTGTGAATGCTGACTATTATTTGGACATTATTGTTCCTTTGGTTTCTGTTTATGACCTCCTGTTGGTGAGTGGGTGTTTGTGTGCCCATATTTCCTGTATGTGTATGGGTAAATGCTTATATGTATGTATTGGGGATATGGGTGCTTAAAAGTACTAGTGTTTGTGAATGTGTAAACTCATGTGTGAGTTTTTCTCTGAAATTACTCGTTATTTTTTTAATGATGATGGAGACCAACTAACTTTATTGAGAAAGTACTGTGCCTATCTCTAATTGCCACTGTGTTCATTTCTCATCCAAAGAAAGTTAATCTTCTTCTCAATAATATTCTTGGTGATTGTTCCTTTTATTAGAATTGGCAGTGAAACTGAACATGTTAGTGCATTGCAGTGTGCTTGTATGGGTGCATATATGTACTTATGTGTGTCCTTGACTTTATGTGTGTGCATGAGAGTGAGAAGTCTCCCCTGAGAACACAATCTTCTAATGAACAGGAGCAAGAAAGCCTGGATGAAAAACTGAAGGGCCTGCTGAATCAGAAGGAGCTGGTCACCCAGCAAAGGGACTTGGCAGAAAAGCTGCAACATCACTTCAGTGTTTATGAGATGAGGTAGGAGCCCAAACTGGGAGGAGTAGTTAGAACCATGGAGGTCACCTGTACCTATATCTCTGTCCTTTTTGGGAATCTCCCCATCTGGATGGCTCTCATCCACAGGCAGTGAAAGACCCCCTCAGGGTGTTGTGCTGGCCGAGTTAACAAGAACTTCTCCAGGAAACACTATGTTTGAGCCTTAGTGTTTCTGAGGAATGTGTACCCCTTATTCCCTTCGGAGATCTCTGGTATCTTCTCAGTGTCCCCTATGTCTCCCCATAAATCTCCCTATGGTAGTTTTCAACCTATCAGGAGGAGGGTAAGTTTTGAAGGACAGTGTGTGCTCTTGTTACTTTATTTTCCTTCCAGAACATCACATTTAAAGAGAAGTTCCTACTTTTGGTTAGATCTGCATGCAGCACACTCCTGCTGATTATAAGCTCTCTCCAGTGTGCATCTGTCTCCTGAGAAAAGATTTTTCTGGACATAAGATTATTTAGGGGTTGAGGTGTTGAACTCAGGCAGGTCTTTGTGCTCTAGGAATAATCAGAACCTTCACTGTTTTTATTTTGTAGGCTCTCTAGAGGGACTACATTCAGTTTCCCAAGTTACTCATTAACCTGGTATCTAATTAGGGCCATGTACATCTGCCCTGAACTGTCACTCAGACCTTGATACACTGTTATGTTTTTTCTCAAAATATTGTATCTGGACAGCTGTAGAAATGTGTGGATTTTTTTGTCCAGCACTGTGTAGTTCTCAGTTTGTCTTCTAGCAGATTTTAAAACACAGAGTTAAATCCAGGCTAAGGTGCACTCTGACACTACTCTCCTAGGAAATGAAGGAATGACCTGAGCTGAAAGGTCATGCTGGACTGTCCAGATGACTAGAGCTGGTTCAGGCTCAACAGCTGACACAGCAGGTCCCCACCAGGCCTGTTCCCTAACTGCCTTCCTCCTCTAGGTCAGAAAATCTCCAGCATGACCTGGAACATGTCACAGCCCCAGATGAGAGCCTCCTGCAGACAGAGCTGCTGCAGCAGGAGCAGGAAGTATCACAGGCAAGTGAGCCACCACTGCATTCCAACGTGTGCAACCATGACATTCATGGGGACTGGGGGCTCTTGACATTGGCTTCCAGTGTGAATAGGCCCTGATTTTTTCTAGCCTGTGGCCCAGCCAGGATGCCTCTGGGACTGATTGCCTTTCCTTCTCACACAACAGCTTTGAGAGAACTGAGGAGGCCAAAGAAGCCACAATCCACTTGAACCCATGGTGCTCTCCACCCTTGGATTGAAGCCTCCTCAGAAGAATACACACTCCAAGTCCCATGGGGCATTGCTATACTTGCTTTGAAATGGTCTTTTACATTTGTGACTGCCTTCCTACCATGTTTTCAAGTCCAGTCACAGGCTTTTGACTGTGCCTCAAAGTCTGTTGCATGATTAACCTAATCCTTTAATCTTTTGATTTAGCAAGTTGCTTAGCATAATTTTTTTGTTTGTTTTTTGTTGGGTTTTGTTTGCTTTGGGTTTTTTGGTTTTCTTTGTTATTGTTTAAGGTTTTGAATTCATTTGTACTTTCTTTGGTTCTTGTTGTTTGGAATTTTGATATGACTATTTACTGTTTATATTGTGTGCCCTTTCATCCATTATTGAGTAATATGATTGTATCTTTATTAAGAAAAATGTGATTGCCTACTCTTCACAATTAACACCTTAAATGTGGTCATATACACAATGGAGTACTACTCAGCAGAGAAAAACAATGACATTATGAAGTTTGCAGGCAAATGGATGGATCTAGAAAAAATCATCCTGAGTGAGGTAACCCAGACTCAGAAAGACAAACATGGTATGTACTCACTCATAGGAGGATACTAGATGTAAAACAAAGATGACTAGACTGATACTATCAACTTCAGGGAGGCTATGTAGAAAACAGGACCCCAAGAAAGATACAGGGTTCGCCCAACAACAGAAAAGTGGATGAAATCTACATGAACAACATGGACCTGAGTGGGGCTAATGAAGGGCAAGGGTCAAGGGAAAGAGAGCTTAGGGGAGCAGGAGATCCCAGCTGGATCAAGAACACAGAGAGAGAACAAGGAATAAAAGAGCATGATAAATGAAGACCACATGAGAATAGGAAGAAGCAAAGAGCTAGCGAGGTCCCCAGAAATCAACAAAGGTACCCCCACAATAGACTACTGGCAATGGTCGAGAGACAGCCCGAACTGACCTACTCTGGTGATAGGATGGCCAAACACCCTAATTGTCATGCTAGAAACCCCATCCAATGACTGAGGGAACCAGATGCAGAAATCCACAGCCAGGCCCCAGGTAGAGCACCACGAGTCCAATTGGCGAGAAACAGGAGGGATTGTATTAGCAAGAGTTGTTGAGACCAAGGTTGGACAAACCACAGGGACAAATAGCCAAACAAATGGAAACACATGAACTATGAACCAATAGCTGAGGAGCCCCCAACTGGATCAGGCCCTCTGGATAAGTGAGGCAGTTGATTAGCTTGATCTGTTTGGGAGGCATCCAGGCAGTGGGATCGGGTCCTGTCCTCAGTGCATGAGCTGGCTGTTTGGAACTTCAGGATTATACAGAGACACTTGGCTCAGGCTTGGGAGGAGGGGACTGGACCTGCCTGTACTGAGTCTACCAGGTTGAACTCAATCCTCAGGAAAGTCTTTGCCCTGGAGGAGATGGGAATGTGCAGGTGGTTCAGCTGGGGGAAAAGGAGGGAAGGGCGGGAGGGGGGAGAACAAGGGAATCTGTGGCTGATATGTAAAATTAAATTAAATGATAAAATAAAAAAGACCTATTTCTCTGGTCAGCATTGCTTTGGGTTCAAAGGTTGTCTAGCCTGTGTGCCAGCTAGGCTGCTCTAGATATGATGGTCTTTCCTTCTCTGAGGGCAGGTGCTGTGGGATGTTCTGTATGTCCTGTGGGAGCCCTTCTTGGGTTCTTTGTGGCGTTACCCAGCAGGTCCGCATAGAGGATGATTAGGACCATGGGCCTGAGTGCAGGTGTCTGAGATGGTCTGCACTTGGCTGTGCTGGGGGATGGTCTGTATGTCAAGTTGTTCTGATTGATCAATAAATAAAACCTGATCGGCTGTGGCTAGGCAGGAAGGATAGGCGGGACTAACAGAGAGGAGAAATAAAAGGACAGGAAGGCAGAAGGACTGACTGCAGATGCCGCCATGACCAGCAGCATGTGAAGATGCCGGTGGGCCACCAGCCACCTGGCAAGGTATAGATTTATGGAAATGGACTAATTTAAGCTATAAGCACAGTTAGCAAGAAGCCTGCCACGGCCATACAGTTTGTAAACAATATAAGTCTCTGTGTTTACTTGGTTGGGTCTGAGCGGCTGTGGGACTGGCTGGTGACAAAGATTTGTCCTGACTGTGGGCAAGGCAGAAAACTCTAGCAACAGGCAGGTCTCATGGAAAACCTAAGGAGGCCAAAGAAGTCCCAGACATCTTTATCACATGACATTCTTCAGGCTTAGGATTAAGGCCCCCTCAGATGAAGACACCCACTTTAGCTGTGATTTCACTAGAGAGACAAACACCAAGTGACCTCCAGGTGATCCAGCCCCCATCAGATATATGGGTCTGTTGGCTCAGTACTCCTGAAGAAAAGAAAGCATCACCAATGAGCTTGAGACACAGGAAACCTGTGACAGGAGTTCCTGAGAACCCTGAAATTCAGCAGAATGTGGCTTCCATGAGGGGTACTACAACATGGAGGGTAGAGATGTTGGTGAGCAAGACTTTTTCTTATCAGTTTAATGTCAATGTCTTTGGCAAGCTACTTAGCCCTCCCTATATGATGGGAAATCTGTCATGGATTGTCTTGAGGTCAAGTTCTTCTAGACAGACAGTTTCCAACTCTTCACTCTTAATATCATGTGGGAAGTTTTTATCCTGTAACTCCAGAACCTCCTTTAACACCAGAACTCTGTGTGCCCATCTTAGGCTACATAGTGAGTTCCCAGCCAAGCCAGGGATACACAGGGCATTGCATGTGGATAGTGTTGCCAATTCAGTGTATACCCAATTCTTGATGAAAAAAGGATCCATACTGCATCCTTGTGGACATATATATTGCTATCCCTCAACTATATTATTCTGTATACACATTTCATGAAATGATCATGGGAACCCTATTAATGAGAAACACAACTATATCTTGTCCATGGACTTCTCTTCTTTGGGGTTTACTGCTGTGGCTTTATCTATTGCCTGTGTTTTGGAGTGTGTATCTGACTTCCTTCAGTTGGAATTTTCCTTCTAGTACTTTCTGTAGGGCTGGGTTTGTGGATAAGTATTGTTTGAATCTGGCTTTGTCTTGGAATGTCTTGTTCATTCCATCTATGATGATTGAAAGTTTTGCTGGGTATATTAGTCTGGGCTGATATCCATGGTCTCTTAGTGTCTGCATTACATTTGTCTAGGTCCTTCTGGCTTTCAAAGTCTCCATTGAGAAATCGGGTGTTATTCTGATGGGTTTGCCTTTATAGGTCACTTGGCATTTTTCCTTTGCTGCTCTTAATATTCTTTCTTTATTCTGTACATTTAGTTGTTTAATTATTATGTGTCGAGGGGACTTTTTTGGGGGTTTAGTCTGTTTGTTGTTCTATAGGCTTCTTGTATCTTCATAGGCATTTCCTTCTTTAAGTTGGGAAAGTTTTCTTCTATGATTTTGTTGAATATATTTTCTGTGCCTTTGAGTTGGTATTCTTCACTTTCTTCTATCCCTATAATTGGTAGGTTTAGTCTTTTCATGGTGTCCCAAATTTCTTGGACATTTTGGTTCATGACTTTGTGGCTTTAGTGTTTTCTTTGACTGATAAATCTATTTCTTCTACTGTATCTTCAATGCCAGAAATCCTCTCTTCCATCTCTTGCATTCTATTGGTTATACTTGCATCTGAAGTTCCCGATCTTTTACTCAGATTTTCTATTTCCAGCATTCCCTCTGTTTGTGTCTTCTTCATTTTTTCCATTTCCCTTTTCAGGTCTTGGACTGTTTCCTTTATTTGTTTCATTGCTTTTTCATGATTTTCTTTCAGTACTTTATTGTTTTCTTCCAGGACTTTATTGTTTGCTTCTAATTTGTTTGCCCTTTCCTCTAGTTGTTTACAGCGTTCTTCCCATGTTTTTGTCTTTTCTTCTACACAAGCCTCTAACTTCTTCATGATGTTATTCATAAGGCTGTTTTCTTCTGCTTCTTCAAATTTTTGATGTTCAGATCTAGATGTTGGAGGCGGGCTAGGTTGTGGTGATGCTGTATTGCTCTTCATTTTGTTGTATGTACTTCTGCGTTGACGTCTGTCCATCTCCTTATGGTTCATTCTTGGCCTTATCAGTACACTTGTTTCAGACAGAGCTGACAGATTCAGGAAGTCTCTCTCTCTTGTCCTGATTGGAGCTCCCTTGTCCAAATGGGACCTCCGGGGCAGGATGGAAGCTCTTATCTGGATGGGAAAATGGGGAAGGATTGGAGCTTTTGTCCAGACAGGAAGTCAGTGGTAGGATGGGTGCTCTTATCCTGAAGGGAAGTCCAGGTCAGGATGTGAGCTCTTGTCCAGAAGGGAAGTCCAGGTCAAGATGTGAGCTCTTGTCCAGAAGGGAAGACCAGGGCAGGATGGGAGGCCTCTCTGGTCCAGAAGGGAAGTAGGGGGCAGGATGGGAGCTGGGGGCCGGTCCCTAAGTCTCAGGAAGTGGCTGGGGTCTCGGGCAGATGGGCGTGGGGGCAGGGCATGGAGATTGCAGGGACTGCCGGGGGCTTGGACAAGGGGATCCTTCCCGGTGGGGCTAGAAGGGGACGTGCCCGGTGGCCAGAACCTGGGGCCAAGTTGGGCAGGTGTTCCCAGAAGTGGCTGGTGCCCAGGAATGGGGTCCGGGATGGGCCCGGATACTCACCTCTGGTCCAGAAGGGAAGTCGGGGGCAGATTTCTGTCTTTTATTTATATATATGGGTGTTTTGCCTTCTGAATGGCTGTAATCTATCTCTATGCAATTCCACGACAGGCCAGAAGAGGGCATCAAATTCTACCTGAAAAGAGTTACAGAGAATTTTTAGTGGTCCTGTTGGTTCTTTGGGAGAGAAACAATTCCTCAAAGTGAAACAGCCAACTCTTCAGCTTCTGCACTTGACTTTTGTCCTTCTAGCCAACTGTGATGCATTAATTGGAATGAAACAGCCCCAACCAAAAAGAGAAATTTCAGGAATCCAGTAGGGACAAATATATGATGTAGGCATGGTAACTGTCTTAGGATGTCAGGCATTCATGCAAGGTGTTCATGGGTTCAGGCTCCTGCTCCAGCATCACTTATTGTTAGGGTTGTAGCAGATCTTTCACATGTGATCCTGACTGACCATGCAGATTAGGGCCATCTGATGAAATGCAGAACTGAGAAGACCCTCTGGTGGTGGAGGTGTGGTTAGGAGTCCCTATTGATACTCCAGGTAAGTGTTGGGAGGAAGCTTCAGACCAGCCACAGTGAATGAAGCCTGCAATCAAAGCCACATGTCTCTGATGGAGAGCATGCCTGTACAAGGCTGGAAGGGGAAGGAATGGTTCATGCTGCTCTCTTCACACAGCAGATCTCACTGTATACTGAGAAAGGGTTCCTTCCAGATGAGTACTTTATTCTTGTGAAACTCCCCTGGACCAGATCTGACTTCTGAGACTGAATCAGAGAGTTAATGTGTGGAGGAAATAATGCTGTGGGGTGCCAAACTGGTGTTGTCGTACAAGGGTAGAAAGAATCTACTCTTCCTGAAAAGATAACAGATATACATGCAGGACATCAATATATACACAAAGCTCATTCAATTCCATGGATGATGTGTTCAGCTGAACAATTGGCTCAGTAAGTAAAGGCACTTGCTGCCAGGTGTATGGGTCTTGATACCTTCCAGGGACTCACATGATTGAAGGAGACAACAAACCTCTGACAAATTGTCCTCTGATCTTCATGTGGGTGGGAGTGCCCACTCATGGCCCAGTCATGTCCCACAAAAGCTAAGACATGGGGATTTGTTTCCATTCCTCACTTACCCTAGAAAGTCTCCATCTGAGACACTCATTTAACTGTATTAATATGCATTCCATTGGAGAGGTGTGGGACTTTCATGATTTTCCTCTCATTACTGAGATGTTGTAGGAGCCAAGAAGGCCAACCTCAAAACCTCACCTGAAGAATGGTTGAAGGAAGGTGGCCATTGGGAATTTGTGACATAGCTGAGACACAAAGTGCTCTAGAATATCCTCTCTACATGCCTGGTATATCAGTCAGGGCTCTCTAAAGTAACAGAAGTTATAAGCTGAAGTTGTCTATATCTAGAAAGTGTTTTGTTAGAATGGCTTCCAGGCTATGGTGCAGCCTATACAAAAATGTCTGGCCATGAGGAATGTCCATTAATCCAGTAGATGCTCCATCCACAAGAATAGATGTATTAGCTGTTTGTAGTCTATGCTGTAATCTTAAAGAAGTAGTTTCTAATTCCAGTGAATGAATGGATGTGATCACAATGCAAGAGCAAGCAGAGGAAGAGTAAATCTTCCTTCTTCCATTTCATTATACATGCTTCGAGAAGAAGGAGTGATCCAGATTACATCTGGGTTAAAGTCTGAATTAAAGTGTGACTTCCCACCTCAAAGATCAGGACTAGAAGTAGATCCACCTACTTCAAACGAAATCTCTCATATATGTGCTCTATATATTTTGATTTTAGTTAATATATGTATTCACATTGACAACCAAGAATATCCATCACAGTCGTATTCCCATCTTCACTAATATTCTTGATCAAATTGCTCTCTTAGACACTGAAAGGAAGAAGTGAAAATAATCATAAGTTACATCTGGTTCAGCTGTAGATACCATGGTCATGATGACTCTTTTTGTCCTCCTTATGGTAATGGATGGCTGAAGTAGGAGTAAACACTCATCTCTCATTTCTTGGGAAGGATGGGATCCCCTGGAAATCCAATTTCTATACATAGGAGAGTAGACATTGAAATAACTATGATGTGCCTGGTAGTAACTGTGGTGGAAAGAGGCACAGGAGGGAGAAATGAGTGTTCTTCAAAGAAACAGGAAGAAAGGCCCAACACAGCAAACACAATGCAGCAGTCAGAAAAAGTGGGGTTCCTCAGGCCATGTGTTTTTGACTTTAAATCCTCCAGACCCCTTCTTGCTCACTACATGCATCCTGGAAACAACAACAAAACACAAAACATAAAAATCAAAATTCCCTCTTCTTAATACAGGAGGACTAGGGAAGACTTCTGTGGAGTCTTCATTGTATACAACAGATAAAGTTAACTAGGAGTTTATATTCCTTGTCAGCATGACACACATCACCTCAATGCCATAACCATTTATTTCTTGTTCCCCAAATTCTTATGTTAATATCATAATATAAAACACAGTGTAAGTTTTAAAAATCCCACAACCTTTAAAATTTACAACACTTTAAAAGTCCAAGGTCTTGCCGGGTGGTGGTGGCACACGCCTTTAATCCCAGCACTTGGGAGGCAGAGGCAGGTGGATCTCTGTGAGTTCGAGGCCAGCCTGGTCTCCAAAGCGAGTTCCAGGAAAGGTGCAAAGCTACACAGAGAAACCCTGTCTCAAAAAACAAAACAAAACAAAACAAAACAAAACAAAAACAAAAACAAAAACAAAAACAAAAAAAAAAACAAAAAAAAAGTCCAAGGTCTCTAAAAATCAAACAAGATTTTCCACCTATAACCTGAGAAAGAAGATTCTAAAACAGAGCTAAAAACAGCTTCCTAGTTGTCTCTCTCAAGTCACCAGCAGCCTACGGGCTTGAGCTACTTGATTTGATGGTGGGACCTACAGCATGGTGGGAGTGAGGCATGTGCAAGCTGCACGTAACACTGAATAGTGGATTTAGCGTTTGTTAGTACAGACAAAAAAAGTTTTCTGGGCTACACACTGCTTTGATAGAGACATAGACCCACTGCCTCCCACAGTCCAGCGGTGAACATGGTTCCTCCAAAGCTGGCTGTAAACATAGTTCTGCAATGTTGGGAAGCTGAAGTAGGCAGCGCCTGCAGCCACAGCTGCCATTCAGGCTTAGTAATACTTCAGTTTAAAGCAATAGATTCGCAATAAGACAGATTCAGATGGGATAAACCTCTAAATGATTTACAATATATGTAAAAATGTACATAGGATTTATAGAGAAAAAAGTAATATATATAGTTATATAAAAATAGTTTTACAAAATAGTCTTTAAAAAAAGTAAAAATAATATAAAAATAAGCCACATAAAGATAGATATTACACAAAAAAATATGGATGGTGTTGTCTTTGGGATTTTTAACTGCAGAGAGACATTTGATTGTAAAGGCTGTTCAGTTAAACCAATATGTATATTTTAAAGATACCTTGACTTCAAAATTTGGATCTAAAGATATGTTGCTTTGAAAAAAAGGCTCTGCTTTTGTTTCCACAAAAATCAAGAGGCTAAGGATTTGTTCCAGATTAGGATCCATCAGGTTTAACCAGCCAAGACCCTGTGAAAGGTCTCCGATGACACCATAGCCCAGATGATCCAACATCCAACATGATTTCAAGGCAACTGGCTTAGACAATACAGCCTCACAGACTACCCCATAATCCTAAAATTTTCCTTATGCCCCCATAAAAATACAGCACCCTCATTCAGCAATAAATAATATGAAAAGCTACACCCAAATTTCCAAATATACCAAGCTGGCTTTGGAAATAAAATTGGCTCACTCCTTCTCTAAACCCAAACATATTGCTAAAACAAAAGGTTGAGAGAGGCTTCTGTCCCATATCAAAAGAGCCCTCTTGTTGGGACAAGAAAAACCAATATTTTTATTTAAAACAGGTTAATTATATATGCAACCTCTTTCTAGAAAAGGGGGGATAGTTTATATATGATAAGATAAAAGGGTAGATTAATAAACCTACTTTTAAAGAAAACAACTTGTTTAAAAATGTTTTACATTGCTATGGATTTTAGTTTATTGATACAAATTTAAACTTAATTTTGTTATACTATATGTATATTTCTTCTCTTGTTTAAGGTATTATGTTTGTACAACTCATTTAAATGTATAATAGATAATTAAAAATACAGATTAATAATTATTCTTTTATGATAGTCAAACTTATAGTCATGTCAAATTTTCTAGGTATACATAGACATAATTCAGTTAGGTAGGTAATCTTCAAACACTTCAAAGGCCTTTAAAATATAGCATTTAAAATGTTTTAAAAAATTTGGACTTTCTGGACAGTGAGACATGTCATTTTCCGACAGCACCAATTTACTTCAGAGAGGAAGATGGACATCAAAGTCACTACATAGAATTTATCTTCTTCTTGACAAAAGGAGCCATTTGGGCAAGAAACTGTTCTTTCCTGGACTGCTTGACAAAATGTTGTATTGGCTCAACATACAAGATCCATAGAAAGGTGATCGCTAAACTTTATAAGATGAGATGGTCCTTCAGTTTCCTGCCTTGAAGAGAAACCTGTCAGACATTACACAGGACACAGAAAAAAGGGACTGGGAGACTCTGGGCCTGTGGGCTAAAGACAGATAAACCATCTTTATAGAGGAACTTTGGAAGACTGTCCAGGCTGCCAGCTATCTCCGTCTACCCTTGCAAGACTGAAAATTACTTGCATCCTTCTCCTGTTTCTCAGGAAATATTATATCCTTCTGGAGTCTTTGATGTATTTATAAACTAGATAGTTATAATTTCCTTAGTGATGATAAAAGATAAGTTAGACATAAAACCTTATACTCACAAATATAAGATAGATAGGATATCTTCTTTAATTTTGCCAAATAAAAATAGACTAGATATTATAACTATAATTCTTGCTTGATAATTGTTTTGTTTTATATAATTTAATTATGTTAAGGTCAAAACCTTCCTTTTTTGAAAAAAAGGAAAGTGCTGAGGATAAATGTATAATGTGAATGTGTTGCTATAATTTATTGATAAATAAAATGCTAATTGGCCAGTAGCCAGGCAGGAAGTGTAGGCAGGAAAAGAGAAAGGAGACTTGTGGAAAGTAACAGGCTGAGCCAGGAGACGCTGCCAGCCACCACCATGAGAAGCAAGAGAAAAGTACCAGTAAGCCACAAGCCACATGGCAAGGTATAGATGAATACCTTGTGGGTTAATTTGAGATATAAAAACTAGATAACAAGAAGCCTGAAACATTAGGCCAAACAGTTTAAATAATATAAGCGTCTGTGTGTTTATTTGGGTCGGAATGGCTGCGAGCCTGAGCGGGACTGGAGATAACTCCAACTACAGCTCGTGATAAATGGATGTCTCACAATCAACAGGCAGATTGAAGAGAGAACCCTCTTGTCCCCCAGAGGCCCTTCAGGTACTCCATCCAATGGCAATGTTTTCTCTCCCACCAGGAGCAACAGCTACACTGAGTCTTAAAGCAATCTCTTCCCTGTCTTTATTGCCACCCAACAATACATCCCTAGACACTTTCTTATTCTTGAAGGTTATTGTTTGTGATGTGATAATCCTCAGAACCTACATATTTTTCTCAACTCCTTTTTCCTTGAAAGTTTATCTGTGGTGGAGGAGAACTGTTTGGTATGTAGTTCTTTTTTTTTTAATTTTAATTTATTTTACAATACTATTCAGTTCTACATAACAGCCACAGATTCCCTTGTTCTACCCCTTCCTGTCCCCTCCCCTTCTTTCCAGTCTACCCACCATTCCCACCTCCTCCAGAGCAAAGCCTCCCTCAAGGACTGAGATCGACCTGATAAACTCAGTCCAGGCAGGTCCAGTCTCCTCCTCCCAGATTGAGCCAAGTGTCTATGCATAAGTCCCAGGTTTCAAACAGCTAACTCATGCAATGAGCCCATGACCTGGTACCACTGCCTAGATGCCTCCCAAACAGATCAAGCAAATCAACTGTCTCACTTATTCAGAGGGCCTGCTCCAGTTGGGGGCCCATCATTCTTTGGTTCATAGTTCATGTGTTTCCATTTGTTTGGCTATTTGTCCCTGTGCCTTATCCAACCTTGGTTTCAACAATTCTCGCTCATATAAACCCTCCTCTTTCTCGCTAATTAGACTCCCAGCACTCCACCTGGGGCCTAGCCATGGATGTCTGCATTCAGATTCCTCAGTCGTTGGATGGGGTTTCTGGCACAACTATTAGGGTGTTTGGCAATGCCATCACCATTGTAGGTAAGTCCTGTCTGTCTCTCAACCATTGCCAGCAGTCTTTTGTGGGGGTATCTTTGTGGATTTCTGTGGGCATGTATAGCACTTTGTTTCTTCCTTTTCTCATATGGTCTTCATTTACCATGGTCTCCTATACCTTGTTCTCCCTCTCTGTTCTTGATCCAGCTGGGATCTCCCGCTCTCTTTCCCTCGACCCTCGCCCTTCATTACTCCCACTTATGTCCAGGTTGTTCATGTAGATCTCAGCCATTTCTCCATCATTTGGTGATCCTCTTGTCTTTCTTGGGGTCTGCTTTTCCAGGTAGCCTCCCTGGTGATGTGAGTAGCAGTCCAGTCATCCTTGTTCCACATCTAGTATTCTCCTATGAGTCAGTTCATACCATATTTGTCTTTCTGAGTCTGGGTTACCTCACTCAGGATGATTTTTTCTAGATCCATCCATTTGCCTGCAAACCTCATGATGTCATTGTTTTTCTCTGCTGAGTAGTATTCCATTGTGTATATGTGCCACAATTTATTTATCCATTCTTCAGTTGAAGGGCATCTAGGATGTTTCCAGGTTTTGGCTATTACAAACAATGCTGATATGAACATTGCTGAGCAAGTGCTCTTGTGGTATGATTGAGCATTTCTTGGGTAATGTCCAAGAGTGGTATAGCTTGATCTTGGGGGAGATTGATTCCCAATTTTCTAAGAAAGCGCCAAATTGTTTTCCAAAGTGGTTGTACAAGCTTGCTTTCCCACCATCAGTGGAGGAGAGTTCCCCTAGTTCCACATCCTCTCCAGCATAAAATGTCTTCAGTGTTTTTGATCTTCGCCATTCTGACAGGGGTAAGGTGATATCTCAGAGTTGTTTTGATTTGCATTTCCCTGATGATTAGGGATGTTGAGCAATTCCTTAAATGTCTTTCAGCCATTTGAGTTTCCTCTGTTGAGAATTCTCTGTTTAGTTCTATAGCCCATTTCTTAATTGGACTGTTGTTCGTTTTCATGTCTAATTTCTTGAGTTCCTTATATATTCTGGATATCAGTCCTTTGTCAGATGTGGGGTTGGTGAAGACCTTTTCCCATTCTGTAGGCTGTCACTTTGCCTTGTTGAATGTATCCTTTGCTCTACAAAAGCTTCTCAGTTTCAAGAGGTCACATTGATTGATTATTTCTCTCAGTGTCTGTGCTACTGGTGTTATTTTTAGGAAGTGATCTCCAATGCCAATGTGTTCAAGACTACTTCCTACTTTCTCTTCTAGCAGGTTCAGAGTAGCTGGATTTATGTTGAGGTCCTTGATCCACTTGGACTTAAGTTTTGTGCACGGTGACAGATATGGATCTATTTGCAGCCTTCTACACATTGATATCCAGTTATGCCAGCACCATTTGTTGAAGATGCTTTCTTTTTTCCATTGTACACTTTTGGCTTCTTTTTCAAAAATTATATGTTCATAGGTGTGTGAATTAATGTCAGGGTCTTCAATTTGATTCCATTGTTCCCCATGTTGGTTTTTATGCCAATACCAAGCTGTTTTTATTACTGTAGCTCTATAGTAGAGTTTGAAGTCAGGGATTGTGATGCCTCCAGAGGTTGTTTTATTGTACAGGATTCTTTTGGCTATCCTGGGTTTTTTGTTTTTCCATATGAAGTTGGGTATTAATTTTTCCAGGTCTGTGAAGAATTGTGTAGGTATTTTGATGGGGATTGCATTGAATCTGTAGATTGCTTTTGGTAAAATTGCCATTTTTACTATGTTGGTCCTGCCTATCCATGAGCATGGAAGATTTTTTTGTTTTCTGACATCTTCTTCAATTTCTTTTTTCAGGGACTTAAAGCTTTTATCATATAGGTCCTTCACTTGCTTGGTTAGTGTTACCCCAAGGTATTTTATGTCATTTGTGGTTATTGTAAAGGGTGATGTGTCTCTGATTTCCTTCTCAGCTTCTTTGTCCATTGTATATAGGAGGGCTACTGATTTTTTTGAGTTGATCTTGTATCCTGCTATGTTGCTGAAGGTGTTTATAAGCTTTATCAGTTCCTGGGTGGCATCTTTGGGGTCACTCAAATATACTATCATGTCATCTGCAAATAGGGAAAGCTTGACTTCTTCCTTTCCAATTTGTATCCCCTTAATCTCCTTATGTTGTCTTATTGCTCTGGCTAGAACTTCAAGTACTATATTGAATAAGTATGGGGAGAGTGGACAGCCTTGCCTCGTTCCTGATTTTAGTGGAATCACTTTGAGTTTCTCTCCATTTAATTTGATGTTGGCTGTTGGCTTGCTGTAAATTGCCTTTATTATGTTCAGGTCTGTTCCCTGTATTCCTGATTGCTCCAAGACTTTTATCATGAAGGGGTGTTGGATTTTGTCGAATGCATTTTCTGCATCTAGTGAGATGATCATGTGGTTTTTTTCTTTGAGTTTGTTTATATAATGTATTACATTGACGAACTTTCGTATGTTGAACCACCCTTGCATTCTTGGGATGAAGCCTACTTGATCATGGTGGATAATTGTTCTGATGTGTTCTTGGAGTCTGTTTGCCAGTATTTTGAGTATTTTTGCATCAATGTTCATGAGGGAGATCAGTGTGTAGTTCTCTTTCTTTGTTGTATCCTTGTTTGGTTTAGGAATCAGGGAGACTGAAAAGCCAGAAGGACCTGGACAGACGTAATGCAGACACTAAGAGACCATGGATGTCAGCCCAGACTAATATACCCAGCAAAATGTTTAATCATCATAGACGGAATGAACAAGACATTCCAAGACAAAGCATATTCAAACAATACTTATCCACATACCCAGCCCTACAGAAAGGACTAGAAGGAAAATTCCAACGGAAGGAAGTCAGATACACCCTTGAAAACACAGGCAATAGATAAAGCCACAGCAGTAAACCCCAAAGAAGAGAAGTACACACACACTAGCACCCAAAATAACAGGGATGAACAATCACTGGTCATTAATATCCCTTAATATCAATGGACTTAATTCACCTATAAAAAGACATAGGCTTACAGTATGGATACGAAAGCAGGACCCATCTTTCTGCTGCATACAAGAAACACATCTCAAATTCAAAGACAGATACTACCTGAGAATAAAAGGCTGGGAAAAGACTTTCCAATCAAATGGTCTTAAGAAACAAGCATGTGTAGCCATTCTGATATGCAACAAAATAGACTTCAAACTAAAATCAATCAAAAGAGATCAAGAAGGGTATTACATACTCATCACAGGAAAGATCCACCAAGATGAAGTTTCAATTCTGAACATTTA
Source organism: Peromyscus maniculatus bairdii (assembly GCF_049852395.1). Classification (NCBI taxonomy): domain Eukaryota; kingdom Metazoa; phylum Chordata; class Mammalia; order Rodentia; family Cricetidae; genus Peromyscus; species Peromyscus maniculatus. The sequence goes on along the minus strand of NC_134860.1, from coordinate 42,342,517 downwards.
TGCCCCAAACACAAGTGCACCCACATATGTAAAAGAAATATTACTAAAGCTTAAACCACATATAAAACCCCACACATTAATAGTGGGAGATCTCAACAACCCATTTTCACCACTGGACAGATCTCCTAAATCAAAACTTAACAGAGAAATAAAGGATTTAACTGATGTCATGACCCAATTGGACCTAATAGATATCTACAGAACATTCCATCCTAACAAAAAAGAATATTTTATAATAATATTCTGAATATCTAGAAAGCATGGCTTAAGGAGTGGTTTTCAATTCATGGGCCACAGACCCTTTGGAAAAGTGGAAGGAAACTTTCACAGAAGTTGCATGTCAGATATCCTGCATATCAGATTTAAAACTATGATTTATAACAGCATCAAAATTAAAGTTATGAAGTAGCAACAAAGTAATTTTATGGTTCGGGGATCACCATGACATGAGGAACTGTATTAACAGGTTGCAGGGTTAGGAGAGTTGAGAACCGCTGGCTTAAGGAGAGGAGGGTTTATCCTCATGTGAATTCAGGTGAGTTCAGTTCCTGGTTGACTTGGGCCGATCACCATAATAGGAATATATGGTGGATGGGAGCTGTTTACCTCATGGCTGCCAGGTAGCAGAGACATAGAGACAGGAAGGGAACAGACAGGAAAAGATAGAACCCCGATTACCTCTCTCCCTGGGGAGCTATTTCCTCCAGCTAAAGACTGCTTCCCAGCATCTCAGGAACCTCTCCACAGGGTTGTCTGGTGCTTTGAACAGTTGTCCTCCAGCTGCTGGTCCAACCTCGGAAGTTTGGGGACTATTAGGAGGGACTTCCCTAGGAGAAGTAGGTCCCTACAGGTGAGCCTCTGAGCAATAAAGCCTAGCCTAGGCCTACTTCAGGACTAGCTCCTTGAGCCTATGATCAGCTTCCTGGTCTGCTGCCATGGAAGCTGCCATGGAAACAGCCTCAGCCTCCCACTCCACAGCCTGAGCTTTCCCACATGCCTTCTCTGCTGTGATAGAGTGAGCCCTAATAAAACCTTCCTCTTCCCAATTGTTTCTGTCAGGTATCGTGGTGAATCCATAACAAACAAGGAACTAATTTAGTAATTGACCTCATTACCCTGAAATCTCCAGGCTCAGACTGCTACACAGGTAAATTCTAAACTCTGTTAAACTGTAGAGAAGAGATGGTTTCCTTTTAAAATAGACTATGTTGTAAGGTGGCTCTAGCTGGCCTAGCAATCACTACACACACCAGGCAGGATTTAACATTACAGTAATCCTCTTGCCTCTGCCAACTATGTGCTGGGGTTACAGCCTGGAACCATTGTGCCCTACTCTGTACTGTCTTTTCAGTGAAAGCTGTTCCCCAACCGAAAAGAAAACAGTGCCTCTACTCTGGTTTGTTTTTATTTTTGTTTTGTTTTTCAAGACATGGTTTCTCTGTGTAGCTCTCCTAGAACTCACTATGTAGAGCAGGCTGGCCTAGACCTCAAAAAGCTGCCTGCCTCTGCTTCCTAAGTGCTGTTAATAAAGGGGTATGCCACCATGCCTGACTCTGCATCTACTTCTTTTGAGCCTCAGTTAGCCTTGCTTACAAAATCAAGAAAACCAAATGAAGTTACAGGCCCACTTTCACTTAATTACAGTGGACCCATTTGCCAACAAATGGACTAAATGTAACCCATCGCCAGTATTGGAAGTTTCATTTGGAGACAAGAGATATCCTGTTGGGTTTCTGTCTTCCTGATTTTTTGTATTTTTTTTTTCCATTTTGGCTGTTTCATCTAGATCCCTCATATATGTATATATTTTAGAGTGGTTCTACTCTATTAGGCTTCCATAAGATCCTCAAATGGCCCTGAATTTTACATCTACCTCAATATATTTCTTCATTTACCCCTCTTCTGTATCCCTCCGCATTTCACCATCCTGTTACAGGCTCCATTACTCATCCATCTGTAACAATTTATTCTATTCCCCCTTTATGGAGATCTTCCCTCCTTGTGAGTCCCTAAATCTATACCTAACCTGTGGTTATACTGATATATCTTTGACTCAATAGCTAATCCCCATATATAAGTGACAACATACCATATTTGTATTTCTGTGTCTGGGTTATCTCACTCAGGATGACTTTTTCTAACTCCATCCATTTACCTGCAAATTTCATGGTTTTCTTTCTTTTGTTTTCTTTTTTAACTGCTTAGTAATAGCCCATCTCTGTAAGTGAACCACATTTTCTTTAGATATTCATCTGTTGAGGGACACCTAAGTTGTCTCCAATTTCTGGCTATTATAAATAGAGCAGCAATGAACACGGTTGAGAAGGTAAGTGTCTCTGTGGTAGGTGAAGCATCCTTTGGGTATATGCCAAGAGAGGCATAGCTGGGTCTTGATCGATTCCTAGCTTCCCAAGAAACAGCCACACCTATTTCCAAAGTGGCTGTACAAGTTTGCATTCCCACTGGCAATGGATGAGTGTTTCCCATACTACACATGCTGGCGATATTCGATGTCATTTATTTTTTTAATCTTATCTGTTCTGCCTCATGTAACATGAAGTCTCAAAGTATTTTGATTTGCATTTCCCGGATGACTAAGGATACTGAACATTTTTTAAGTGTTTTGCAGACACAAGAATTTCCTCTACTGAAAATTGTGTTTAGTTCTGTAATTCATTTTTAATTGTCATTCATTTTCCTGATATTCAGTTTTTTTTAGTTCTTTACATATTTTGGATATTAGCCCACTATTGGATAAATAGTTGATAAAAATCCTTTCCCCAGCCATGTGTTAGTGGTGCATGCCTTTAATCCCAGCACTTGGGAGGCATAGCCAGGAAGATCTCTGTGAGTTCAAGGCCAGCCTGGTCTACAGCGCAAGATCTAGACAGGCACCAAAACTACAATAGAAAACCTGCCTCAGAAAACAAAAACAATCCTTTTCCCATATTTTAGGCTGCCATTTGGAATAAAACATTATTAGTGGCAGAATAGATAATACTCCATGGGTGATCCCACAAGTGGACAGACACATTAGAGTTAACAGAATTCAATAAAGCTATTTAATAAATGATTTCTATATAATAATCTATTCTTTACATTAATAATTTAATGAATAAACTTCAATGTATTTTCACTTATTCTTTGAGAATTTCATAGGATTCATTTTGATCATATTCACCCCAAACTCCTCCCAGTAATTCATCCAAATCTGCCCCTACATCTGTGATTGCCCAACTTTGTATCTTCATCATTAAATTACGTTTAAATAACCCCAGTGACAGGCTCTTGAAGAAAGCTGACTCTCTCTCTGCCAGAAGCCATTGTTCATCCTTTGTTTTTCAGTCAAGAGAAGGGGCTCATGTACCCTTCCCACTGTATTGTAGCAGGAATCTTAATAATTCTTATTAATAAAATCAAACCAGACACCAGTTATTGGGGCTAATGCTAGTAGATCAGATACAGAACAAGCCACAGCTATTTTACCTTGCCAATTCCTCAGCTGGTCCTGTTTCCTCAGACTGGAGGCCTCTGAGTCCCCATCCAGAATGTGTCTCAGCTGAATTGCTGCTCCAATGCCTGAATGCTGAACTAGCCAAATGCTTAACCAGCCAAATGCTTAACCAGCCAAGTGCTTAACCAGCCAAATGCTTCTAGTTTCTGGTCTCCATGCCTTATATATCGTTCTGCTTTCTACCACCACTCTCTGGGACTAAAGGCTTGCTTTCTGGGATTAAAGGCATGAGTCATCATGCTTGGCTGTATCCTTGAACACATGGATTTCTGCCTCTGGAGTGCTAGGATTAAAGGCGTGTGCTACCACTGCCTATCCTTTATATTTAATATTGTGGTTGCTCTGTCTCTGACCTCAGATAATTTTATTAGCATGCCCAATATTTGGGGGAATACATTACCATGCTTAAAATTTACTGGCTTGATGTTGTATAAGTGACCACAGGAGCTGTGGGTCATAAGTGCAGTGGTCCTGTCATGGCCAGAAGACACTGTTTGCTCTAATCCTCCCTGACCTCTGGCTTCTATCATTTTTCTGCCCCACCTTTCATGATGGTCTTTCAGCCTTGTGGAAAGGGTATGATACAGGTATCCCATTAAATATGGCTGAAATCAGTGAAAAAAAAAAAGAAAAATATAAAGATACACTGAAAAAGATTCCATTCTTTGAAAACACTAACAAGATGGACACTCCTTTAGCCAAATTAACCAATAGGAAGAGGAGGATGAGAATAATAAAACACAGGAGGAGAAAGGAGACATGGAGGGAATTCCAACCTTAAGAATCTTCATTCCACCAAATTGGAAAAAGGTTTTCAAAATATTGATGAATTTCTATATGTCTGTGATCCACCAAATTATATCAAGATAATATGAATAATTTAAATAGTCTCATACTAACTAATGATATAGAAGCAGTAATTAAAAATGGCCCAACAAAAAGAAGTCTAGAACAGGACAGAATCAGTGCAGAATTGGACCAGACATTTAAAGGACAACTAATACTCCTCAGACTATCCAATAAAATAAAAAAATGAAGGATCTCTTCCAAATTCTTCTTTATGCCAGGAATAACCTGATGTTGAGAGAGGGAGACAGATAGATACATAGATAGGTAAGAAAGTAAATATATAGGTAAAATGATAGATAGATAGATAGATAGATGATATATCGATAATGGATAAATAGATGAATGGTTAGATAGAATTATAGGAAATTTCCCTGATGAACATATACACACAAATTCTCAATAGAATACTTGCAAATCAAGGTCAGGATCACATCAAAGAATAATCACCCACTATGATCAAGTGGTCTTCACCCCAGACCCGCAAGGATAATTTGATTCAATAAATCAACATGTTTATTCCAACACATAAAAGAAATAAAAGACAGAAACTACATGACCATCTGAGTATATGAAAAAAAAGGGCCTTTGTAGAAGTCCAGCCTCCATTCATGACAAAAGTCTTGGAGAATCTAGGTATATAGAGTATATATTTCAACATAATAAAGTCATTGTACAACAAGCCCACAGCAGCATCATGCTAAGTGGAAAAAAAGCCATCAAAACAATTGCCAAACATTCAGGAACGAGGAAAGAATATTCATTCTTTCCTCTCCTATACAATGTATTACTTGTACTCTTAGCTAGAGCAATAAGACAACTGAGGTAGATAGAGGGGATACAAACAGAAAAGGGGGAAGTCAAAATGTCCTTATTTGCAGATGATATGATTCTAAACAAATAAAACTAATAATTTATTAGAAGTCCCTTAAGGCTGATAAATACATCCATAAAAGTGGAAGAATGCAAAATAGTCAGTGGCCTTCCCGTATACCAATGACAAACAAACTGAGAAAGAAATCAGGGAAACAATTCCACTTACAATAGGCTTAAAACATATTAGACATTTGATTAGCATACTTTTATTTTTATTTTTCACTTTTAAATTCATTTATTAAATTTAATTTTACATATCAGCCACGGATTCGCTTGTTCTCCCCCTGCCAACCTCCTCCTAACCCCCACCCCCACCTTTCCCCGAGACCACCCCCCCCAATCCCATCTACTCCAGGGCAAAGACTCCCCCTAGGATTGAGTTCAATCTGGTAGATTTCAGTCCAGGCAGGTCCAGGCCCCTCCTCCCAGCCTGAGCCAAGTGTCCCTGTATAAGCGCCAGGTTCCAAACTGCCAGTTCATGCACTGAGGACAGGACCCAGTCCCATTGTCTGGATGCTTCCCAAGCAGATCAAGCTAATCAGCTGTCTTATTTATCCAGAGGGCCTGATCAAGTTGGGGCCTCCTTGCTTATTGGTTCATAGTTCATGTGTTTCCTTTCGTTATGCCTGTCAGAATGTCTAAGATCAAAACACTGAAGACATTTTACGCTGGAGAGGATGTGGAACTAGGGGAACTCTCCACTGCTGGTGGGAAAGCAAGTTTGGACAACCACTTTGGAAAACAATTTGGTGCTTTCTTAGAAAATTGGGAATCAATCTCCCGCAAGATCCAGCTATACCACTCTTGGGCATATACCCAAGAAATGCTCAATAATACCACAAGAGCACTTGCTCAGCAATGTTCATATCAGCATTGTTTGTAATAGCCAAAACCTGGAAACATCCTAGATGCCCTTCAGCTGAAAAATGGATGAATAAATTATGGCACATATACACAAAAAATACTACTCAGCAGAGAAAAACAATGACATCATGAGGTTTGCAGGCAAATGGATGGATCTAGAAAAAATCATCCTGAGTGAGGTAACCCAGACTCAGAAAGACAATATGGTATGTACTCACTCATAGGAGTATGCTAGATGTGGAATAAGGATAACTGGACTGCTACTCACATCACCAGTGAGGCTACCTGGAAAACAGACCCTAAGAAAGACACGAGGATCGCCCAATGATGGAGAAATGGCTGAGATCTACATGGACAACCTTGACATGAGTGGGAGTAATGAAGGGCGAGGGTCGAAAGATAGAGAGCATGTGATAGCAGGAGATCCCAGCTGGATCAATAACAGAGAGGAAGAATAAGGAATAGGAGACCATCGTAAATGAAGACCACATGAGAAAAGGAAGAAACAAAGTGCTAGAGAGACCCACAGAAATCCACAAAGATTAGCATACTTTTAAAGCGTACTATTAATAAAAACAGCTATGAAGTAACCAAGAGAAATCTAAATATATTCAAGACCCTTAAAGCTGATATTCTGAGAGAACTTCAAGACTGAAATGAGTAGAAGTTTTTAAAGTTTGGTAGATAAGTAGGTAATAGAAAATGTCAATTTTGCTTAATTGATAATACTAATACAATAAATCTTGAATTAGGAAATGTGAATATAATAATGACCCCTTTTCTGTAGAACTTAATAATTTAACCATAAATAATCTATTATGGGGCAAATGAAAATTTATAAAGTGAAAAAGGTAAAGACATCCAGAAGTACTTTTAAAGAGGGAAAAGTAGGGAGCATGCCATATTAGAGAGAAATATGTCATATGAGATTAAAAAAATAAAAATTACTTTAGTAGAGCTATGTAAGCAGTCAGTGAGATTGGTAGACTGGATATTGCAACAGATGCAGTGTCCACAAATTTTGTATTTGGTGATAAAAGAGGCTACAGACAACATAGAAAAGGATGGGTTATCTGAGAATATGTCAAATGTTCTAGATAGCTTTCTGTTTCTCTGATAAAAGTCCAAAAGCCAATCTGGGAAAGTAAAGTGTTTATTCCCCTCACAGGATCCAGTCCATCATCAAAGGAAGCCAAGGCAAGATCCCAAGGCAGGGGCATGAAACCAGAGAGGAATGCTGCTCACTGTTCTGCTCAGCTCTTTGGCACTCTATGGCCCAGGCTCACATGCCTGGGGTTGCCACTACCCACAGAGGACTGAGCCCTCCTCCATCAATTAGCAATCAAGAAAATGCCAAAGGAGCATACCTACAAGCTAGTCTGAATAAGTCAAATCCTCACTACGTGATAAGTAGACAGCCAAGATTAGCCATCACAGCAAGCCATAAAGGGAAAACATTAATCTCAGCTTCCTGCAAAGAATATTCACCATCTATGAATAAAATTCCATGTCCAACGTGAAGTTTCAAATGTATGAAGAATAATTTCAAGGAATCTATATTGGAAAATGTAACTCTCTTTAAAATAAGTGACAATCACACAAGCCACAAAGGAAAATTTGGTAAATTTGACTATTGAAGCCCCTTTTGGAGGCTGCAGGGTGGGCATGGGGATTGGCTGTTGGCTGCCAGCACCTTTGACCATCCTTGCAGTGTTTTGGTGGAAGAGTTCCCATTAGAACTCCTGCCCCTTATAAGCGTATGTTCTAAAGAAATGGATGGGCCTCTTCTGCTTGATGATTTGGAGAAGGCTGTATCCCATTTTCAGAGCCATAGATTTTTGAAAACTTCTAAACCAGCACAAGCACAAACCCAGTGTTCTTGGTGGCACACACTGTCATGTCCATGCTCATCATGCTAGTGTCAGTGGTGAGCTCTGTAAGATGATTTAACTCTGGAGTATGATTTGTTTCTTGTTGCTGCTGTCTCCAAATCCTGCCTCTTTGACACCAGAGAAACTTCAAACTTAATAAATCGTTTTTGCTAAGAAAACAATAGGAGGCTACTAGCTGTTATTTACAATGAAGACCCCACAGACGTCTTCCCAGGGTTCTCCTTTCTTCAGTAGGAGATTTTCCTTTCTCAGAATACATGGAGTAAGCACGATGTGGCCTGTAGGTGTTCAAGTCCAAATTCACAGGCTCCTTCTGACACCCTACTCTTTCTGACATGTCCAGTGTGTTATCTTTCTTCCTATTTCTTTAAGGAAGGGGTACCCATTTTCTGCCTCTTGGACCCTTTTCCAACATAGTTCCTACCTGACATAGCATAATTATTTGAATTCCAAATCTTCAGTTACAGAGATCGACTGCATTCTTTTGTAACTGGGTTTCTAGTTGATCTCTCCCACCCAAGAATGCACAGAGAGATATCATCCTATATTAGCCATCCATGGCCATAAAAAGGCCACTGAACATCATCATGACATGAGATCTACAGGAGATCCAGATGTGAGTTTGGATCATCATCCCTCCTTCCTTTCACCCTCTGGTCAATTGCTCATGAATACCAGTGAAGAAGAGAACACAACTTTGATGACTGTTCTTGTTGTCAGGTGACTACATCTAAGGTCAACTAACACCCAGAAAATAGAGCACATAGCTGTCGGCCATTTCTACTTCATTTGAAGTAGAAAGATCTATTTCTAGTCTGGATCTTTGGGGTAGGAAGTCACACCTTTAAATCAGATCTTTAATCCAGATGTATTCTGGACCATGCTTTCTGCTGGAAGCCTATAGAAAAACCTGGAAGAAGGAAGATTTTCTTTCTGTCTATGATTCCTCCACCTTGTTAGCACATCCATTTCTCCACTGGCATTAGAGCATTGTACTTTATGATTACAGCATAGACTGCTGACAGCTGAGGCATCCAGACTTGTAGACTGAGCAACTACTGGATTCTTAGACTTCCTATCCATAGCCAGCCATTGTTGGATTAGCCACAGTACAGCTTGTAAGTAATTATAACAAATCTCTTTTCAATATATAGAGAGATTCATTTTATCACTTCTGTTGTGCTACAGAGCCCTGACTAACACATGGTGTATGTAGAGAGGACATTCTACAACAGTTTGGGTCTCATAAGAGTCTCAGCTCACTTACAAATTCCCAATGGCCACCTTCCCTTAACCTTAGCCTTCTCTAGGCACTTGTTTACTTCAAGGGACTCAATCTTCCTCCTCCACATCATCCTGACGAATTTCTTGGAATGCTTTATTTCTCATATTATTGGGTATGGGTATTAGAATGGGGTTGGGGCCCATTTTTAGGTTTCATAGTGGTTATAATCAGCAGATCTGTATAGAGAGGATGATTGGACCACGGGCCTGAGTGCAGGTGTCTGAGATGGTCAGCACTTGGCTGCACTGGGGGGAGGTCTTTTGCTCCACCCCTTGGCTTTCCTTTAAATAGCCTAGGGCAGGGACACTCAGCTCCTCTCCAGGCTATCCTGTATTTTCTTACTGTTTCTCCCACCTCTAAACTTCTAAGTAATATTTACTACTGCTCCTACTGAAGAGTATTCTGGGAAAATATGGGGGTAATGAGTAGCCTCCCCATAGGGTGGGAAGGGCCAACTATGGTGAGTGTTTATAAATGAGCTTCCAACTCCTCATGGTGAAGTAGTGAAAAGATTCAAATGAAGCAGAGAGAAATGTCTAGCTTTGGAAGGAGGAGGAGCTGAATGGCTTCCCCGGTGTCACAGCAGAGATTCCTGGAAAGAAACATCAGCTTCTGGTCAGCTCATGAAGAATTAGCAAGGAAGCAAAGGCTGTGCCCCATGACATCAGCAGTCTCTTCTCTGGAATTCTACTGTATCCTGGAGAGCTCTTGGAATCCCGTGATGTCACTAGTGTTGTAGCAACACCACGTGAGCTTAGGACATTAGTTCAGTGCTGTAAGGTTCACCTACAGAGATGTGGTCAAGACTGAGGCACCTAGTTGAGAGAGAGAATACACAGCATGGAGAGACCAGAGCGAGGAAGAAAGAAGCAGGCCCTAGGTCTCACTGGACAACATGGAGAAATCTCAGGACCTGGGGAAGACACAGTGAGTTTAGGAGGGGCTGGGCAACATTCTGGATGTGATGGTGTTGAGCCTCCATAGCTAGGGCTCAAGAACTGGGAACTTGTGGAAAGGAATAGGCTTATCCTTCTCTGGGTTCCTAAAGAGAGGACCCAGATCAAGGATCCATGATGGTTAGTTTGGCAGATTCAGGAATTGACAAGACTTTAGCTGCTTTGCTGTGTACCATCTGCTTTCACTCTGCGTGGGGAGGAGGCACAGAGAAAGTAATGAGATTTCTGTACCATAATTGTGTTCCCTCCCCCACACACTGGAGTCCTTTAGTTGTGTGCCAGTAATAATAGGGGAAGGAGGGTGCCCTGGCAAAGCCTGAGGTCCCCATTAACAGGAGAGTCTGAAGCAAAGAGCAAGTGAGGTGGTCCTCCATACACTACCTGAGTGTGACTGTAGCAATTTTCTCCTGGTTTTTCAAAGCACTTGGCTCTGGGCTCTGAAGCTACAGAGCATTCTCTGTAGCTGTGAATAAGCTTTAGGAGGTTGTCCCCTGGGTCATATTGTCTAGGGAGAGAGAGGAAACCTGCTGATTTCTGAGACATCCAACTCACTATAGAGAGATAGGAGAACTGACATCCACAGAGGGGGAGACTCAAGTCTTGTCATTGAGAAATTGCTAGGATAAAACTCACCTGTCAATTACTTCCTGAGGATCCTTCAGTGGGTCAGATTTGACTGAGATGAGGTAATGCCTAGGGCAGTACTGTGCTTTGACTTCTAGACGAGGGAATTACTGAGATACTTAACTTTGTCTAACTTGGTTGTCAGGGTGAGAGAACATCTGAATGGACATAGTTTACCCCACATCACTCATGTATTCTTGGGTCCTCCAAGTACCTTCCTGAAACTACAGTCCAGTCTTCTGCAGAATTTACCATCCAGGCTGAACATGGTGGTAGCTCCTCATTTCAGGGCTGCCAGGAAATTGATAAGTGTGATGTGCGGCTCTGGGAAAGGTCTAAAGTAAAGGACACCTCATATGTCTCCTGTGTCCTTTGCCTGCCTTTCTCATGCTCCCATGAGTATTCTTTAAACTGGCTGTGCCCCTCTCCTTCCTAAGGGCATGGGCATCTTCACAGATAGGTCCAGATCAAGAAATTAGTCTCTGTGTCACACTAGGTGAAGCAACATAGCAGTGACACACTACATATTGTCCCCATGACTGTGACACATTTGTCCTTTCTTATCTGTGTCGGGCCTCTCACTAGCCATTCATCTTCCCTGACACCTGAGTAGAGGAATGGACCATCACTCTTCCTGGCAGTGTTTGATCTTGTGTCTCAGGGATCACCTGCAGAGTCCCAGTTCTTACCATCCAGCCTGACATGTCACTAACTGATTCCACATTTGCTAATGTTGTGTTGACTTGAATTTATTCTGCTGATGATTCAGGGAAATATTTCTCATTAACTAAGGGACATTTCTTTGTTCTGACAGGACACCCACAAACTCCTACCATATCCATATATTGTAAAAAGCCTTGTGAATCCTGCACAATGTTCTTATTGACATCAGAGGATCAACCTTTCCTTCTCATCATTCTGACTTAATTCCCTAGCAACATTTTTTCTCATGTTATTGATTACAGATATCAAGAAGGGCAAAATCATTGCCTGAGATGTATTTTGAAGTGAGTCTTCAAATTCCCATACATGAAGTAGTGAAAATATTCTAATGAAACAGAAAGAGATCTCTGGCTTTGTAAGGAGAAGGTGCTGAAGGTCTTCCCTTGTATTTCTGGGAAGGCTGCTGGGAAGGGCAACATGGCTCTTGATGAAGTGCAGAAGAGCTAGTTAGTGGATAAGTGAGCACTGCCGGGGGTGACCCTAATCATCCCTTCCATGGAGATTCTATTTTATCATGGAGAGTGCTTGGTGTTTTCTGTGATGTCACCAGTGTTGTGGCAACACCAATGTCTGTGGGTTATTCCTTCAGTTCCCATGGACATGGTGTGACCAGAGAGAGGCAGAAGGAAGCTGGCCTTTGGTCTCAGTGTAAAACCTGGAGAAATAAATGGTTCTGGGAAAGGCAGAGTGAGTCCAGGGCAGGGGACAAGACACTTCCTGGAGGAGGTGAACTTGAGCTGATATTTCTAGTAGTGTAGCTCAGCAGCTGGGAGTTTCTGTGTAGTAATGGGTGAGTCCAGCTTTTCTGGCTTTCTAAAGAGCAGACCCAGAGTCAAGAGTTTCTAAAGGTTAGTTTAGGAGAGCCATGATTTGTCCAGGTTGCAGCTGCTTTTCTGGGAATTCCTTCAATTCCTTCTGACTGAGAAAGACGATTGGGAGAAACAGACCACTGAGCTAGCCCTCTCTCGGTAGGGCGTTGCTGTACTTCATCCTAGTGGATTACTCAGTTTCCATGGAAATCTGATGCCAATAGGAAGGGAGGGAAACCACCTAGACCACACAGCACATCAGCAGATGTTTTGGTCCTGAACACATGTGATTAGGTTTTGGTGCTGCTAAGCTCTAGGGACAACAGGCTTTGCTTGAATCACATCAGATGGTAGCTGACACTGTCCTCCAATTCTACTTGGCTGGTCTTGCTTATGCTATCCAGGGCCAGGGTACTGCATTAGGGAGAGAGGCACATAGTTATCCACAGTGGTTGAGGACAGAGACAGAGCTCATTGGGCAGAGTTTGAGCACAGTTTTCCTGCTGTTTGGAAGGTTCACTGGGTCCCTAGCGTTCATTACATTAGGCTTCTTCTTGGGATTCAGCATGGTCTCTCCTGGCCCTTGCCATTCAAGAATACAAGTTAATTTGTTTTATCTACCTGCAGGGACTACTGAAAGGCACCATCCCAACTCTCCACCTTTACTGAGCAGGAGCAGGAACAAGACATGAAAAAAATCGAGAAGCTCACCATTCGCTTACAAGACATGGAATGTGAGAGAAACGAGCTTCGTGGTATCCTAGCCAATTATACTTGCAAGGATTTGAACAACAGGTAGTCATTATGCGCAGTTCTCTGCTGACCTTCTTGAAACCACAGTATCAATCCCAGGTTTCCTGAGGAACAGGAGGCTGAAATTCCAGGGTGTCCTGCTGCCTAAACTAGTTTTCATGGGTTCCTTTGAGATGCAGACTTGGAACCTGGGGAGGAATGAGATAGGGACACAGGCTGTTCTGCTTCCTTCAAATGAAAAGCAGAATGTGTGGCATCAATTGCACTCTTGGGATAGAGATGGTAGTGTGTGAACCCTCAACATGTACTTCAAGAGACCTTGACAGGTGTTAGCTTGTGGGAGATGCTAGGTACTGTGAGTTTGTGGAGAGTCTTTGTACTTGACCAGCAGATGATTGTGTATGAAAGCTCATGAAAGCAGCTGGAGGGCCCTGGTTTATTCATCTGACTAAGGGTGTGGCCAGAAGCTCCCCTCTGGTCTTCTTATACTCTGTGTCAATGCCACATTTCAACATCTTGGGCATCCTGATTTCATGTTGTGTGTGTGTGTGTGTGTGTGTGTGTGTGTGTGTGTGTGTGTGTGTGTGTGTGTGTGTTGCACAATCCTTAGAGCATTGGGTCTGTTAAAGGGTCTGAGGATTTAACATGGGTCCATATTACAGCACTGGTGAAGCAAGGGAACCTCACTTTGAGCATCACACCTCCTGGTCACTGTGCTCACCGTTTTAGAACATAAGAATCACTGTGCAGTTTATAAAACCATTCCAAAATTGGGGCTCCTCCCTGCAAATACTAATTGTTTGCTCTGGGTCTCTGTGTAGCTATTGGCACCCAGGAATGAGAATCCCTGTTCTAGAGATAGGAGAAATGTTACAATACGTTTCTTGTGTTTTCAGATATGTGGCACAGATTCCTGGCAACTTCTTAGAGCACTTATCTATAGCTCCATGCCTCTCTGGGTGCTCATGAACTGGATCCCTCACCTTAAACCTTCTGTCTGTTATGTTCTGAGCACAAGATAGAATGTTTAATAAGCTCCAGGAAGTCCCAGTGTTTAAATACCAGGCTGTGGCATCTACTGTGCTGGGGTAGTCCATGACACAGCCTTATTTATGTGATCCTTATTGCCTGTGTTCATGGGGTTCATTTTTCCTGGGGCCATGCCCTACCACAGGCTGAACTTTGAAACAGAGATGCTTGAAATGGAACACAAGCAGGTGATGTCAGCTCTCCAGAAAATACCATTGGAGATGAGTGAAGCCTTGGACAAGTGCAAGGGGCTGATGGAGGAGACTGAATACTTTAGGTAAGTGGCCAATAGCTTGGGAGGGACTGATTCTGCACTTCTTTGTCCTTGACTCAAAGTGAGGGCTCTGGTTCTAGCCTGTGTGCCTGTGAGCCCATAGCCTGCCTTGTGGCCCTTCAGTTTTTGCCTCTTGGACTCAATTTTGCTAAGTGTGAACAAACACTGAGGCCCTCCTATTATTGTCCTGCCCAACTCAGGAGACCTAAGACAGAAAAATGGTTTGTACCATGAAGGGATTTCTTGAAGCCCAGGTTCTCTGGGTGCTGGCAGGGGCTTCACAGATCTGATTTGCCTGGGATCTGTAGAGAGAAGTTATTCCTGTTGGAACTTCTGCCCTCATTCAGAGTGTTTTGCCTCTACCTGCTGATGCTTTCCCAATATCAGGAACAGTTAAGCATAGGTGTGGACTGCACCCTTTTCTCAGAGGGACAAGATCCCTTTTGGTACCTGGATTTTCAGAAGTAGTTTGAATTTGTCTGCAATTTGGCTATTCTCTGGATTTGGCCTGCATTTGAGTGATGCTGGCTAGTCTACTGAGAGCTCCATTCTTGTTCTGTTGACCTCAGACTTTTCATGGTTGGTGGTACTTGGATGCAGGATGGCAAATAGAGGCTCACTGTGGCTCACCATGTTTTGGTGATTGTTTAGTTACCTCAATGGCCAGATCCTACCAGAGTGTAATCAGCTAAGGAACAATGTCCATCTGTTGAGACATCAGAACATGCTGTTGTGGAAGGAGCAGATTGAAGAGCATGAGACCTGTGAGAAGTTGAAGAAGCTCTTAAAGGAGGCCCATGAGAAGATGAGTGACCCCTGTGCTGAGCAGCAGCAGGTAGGCTGAGGCAGTAGGGGCAGACTTCCCAACTGTCCAACCATAAAATTAAAACACCCATGTAAGCACCCACCCACCCATCCAGAATCCATTTCTGTGATCATTCACAAGTCTTCCTGTAGATACTAGCTGATTGGAAAGCAAACCCTCCTGGTCTGCTGAAATTGCAGTACATTCAGAGAGATGGGTCTGTGAGATACCACACACCTACATGTCATTATATTAGAATCTCTCATGCAGGGAGCTACTTGTAGAATATCACAGAGCTCTCATTGATTAGGTCAGTGGCCTGTGGCTCATTTGCATTCTGGGGTCCTGTGAGATCATAAGTAGGAAGCAGCTTGCAAGGACTAGAACCCTAGACAATGCCAAGTGAATGTTTTTCATTGTCAACTTTTGGCATGGCAAGTGGAATTGTCCTTTCTTCCTGCATTCCATTTTGTTCTTTTTCTTTAGCTTAATTCTTGGGTCACACTCACAGAAGCTGAGTATCAGCTTGTCAGCCCTGTTTTCTGTGAGTGGTGCTGGGCAGTTCTCCCATCCTGGAGTTTCCAGTCTGGAGCTGACTGAATGACCATAGATGTGGGAGGACTTTGACAGCCTGAGGGTTGGGGTGACAGGTTTAAGGCTTGAAGAGAACATTTTCTCCAATCATCTCAACATAGTTTGACTAAGCTGTGTGCTCTCCTCTAGGCAGTTTTAGTCCCCAGAAGATGGATAGATCTGGTGTAGGCCTCTGTGGAAACATCTGATGTGCATAATCTAAATTCATCTGTTTACTCAATATGATATCCTCTTCTTTTTTTTGCTTGCTTTTGATTCCTGTTTTCTGTGTGTGATCCTTACAGGTGTATGTAAATGTGTACATACACCAGTGTGTTCAGAGACTACATAATGAAACCCCATGTTGTCATTTGTTGCTTACTCTCTTGTTCCCTTGAACCAAGGTCATTCACTGAACATCAAATTATCTGTTTGGGCTCTTCGCACTGGCCAGGACTCTGGATTTCCTGTTCTTCAATGGGTCCTTCTGTCTTGTTTTGTCTCATCTAATTGTCACAAGTTTCAATTGCTCAGAAAGAAAAAGGAGGGAGTAGTTTCTCTTGTGTTTATACACTTTTATTGCTTTGGTATACATATGTTCTTTAATAAATCACAAAATCAAACAATACACCTATTTTAAAAATAAAAACTAGACTTCTTCCTTTTCACTACACAGAGCTAACACAAAGGAAATGTCTTGTTTTTCTCATTGGTTTCAAAACACGGAATCTAACAGTGCATCTACTTGCCGACATTGTGTTATTGACTATATCATGTGCATGTGCGTGTGCGTGTGCGTGTGCGTGTGCGTGTGTGTGTGTGTGCGCGTGCGTGCATTTGTGTCCATCTGTGTGGGTTAACTTCTCTCTGTGTGTGAATGCTGACTATTATTTGGACATTAGTGTTCCTTTGGTTTCTGTATATGACCTCCTGTTGGTGAGTGGGTGTTTGTGTGCCCATATTTCCTGTATGTGTAGGGGTAAATGCTTGTGTGTGTGTGTTCGGGATATGGGTGCATAAAAGTACTAGTGTTAGTGAATGTGTAAACTCATGTGTGTGTTTTTCTATGAAATTACTCTTTATATTTTTAATGATGATGGAGACCAACTAACTTTATTGAGAAAGTACTTTGCCTATCTCTAATTGCCACTGTGTTCATTTCTCATCCAAAGAAAGTTAATCTTCTTCTCAATAGTATTACTGGTGATTGCTCCTTTTATTAGAATTGGCAGCGAAATTGAACATGTTAGTGCATTACAGTGGGCTTGTATGGGTGCATAAATGTACTTATGTATGTCCTTGACTTTATGTGTGTGCATGAGAGTGAGAAATCTCCCCTGAGAACACAATCTTCTAATGAACAGGAGCAAGAAAGCCTGGATGAAAAACTGAAGGGCCTGCTGAATCAGAAGGAGCTGGTCACCCAGCAAAGGGACTTGGCAGAAAAGCTGCAACATCACTTCAGTGTTTATGAGATAAGGTAGGAGCCCAAACTGGGAGGAGTAGTTAGAAAGATGTAGGTCACTTGTCCCTATATCTCTGTCCTTTTTTGGAATCTCCCCATCTGGATGGCTCTCATCCACAGGCAGTGAAAGACCACCTCAGGGTGTTGTGCTGGCCCTGTTAACAAGAACTTCTCCAGGAAACACTATGTTTGAGCCTTAGTGTTTCTGAGGAATGTGTACTCCTTATTCCCTTCTGAGATCTCTAGTATCTTCTCAGTGTCCCCTGTGTCTCCCCACAAATCTCCCTATGGTAGTCCTCAACCTAGCAGGAGGAGGGTTAGTTTTGAAGGACAGTGTGTTCTCTTGTTAATTTATTTTCCTTCCAGAACATCACATTTAAAGAGAAGTTCCTACTTTTGGTTAGATCTGCATGCAGCACACTCCTGCTGATTATAAGCTCTCTGCAGTGTGCATCTGTCTCCTGAGAAAAGATTTTTCTGGACATAAGATTATTTAGGGGTTGAGGTGTTGAACTCAGGCAGGTCTTTGTGCTGTAGGAATAATCAGAACCTTCACTGCTTTTATTTTGTAGGCTCTCTAGAGGGACTACATTCAGTTTCCCAGGTTACTCATTAACCTGGTATCTAATTAGGGCCATGTACATCTGCCCTGAACTGTCACTCAGACCTTGATACACTGTTATGTTTTTTTCTCAAAATATTGTATCTGGACAGCTGTAGAAATGTGTGGATTTTCTTGTCCAGCACTGATCTAGTTCTCAGTTTGTCTTCTGGCAGATTTTAAAACACAGAGTTAAATCCAGGCTAAGGTGCACTTTGACATTACTCTCCTAGGAAATCAAGGAATGACCTGAGCTGAGAGGTCATGCTGGACTGTCCAGATGACTAGAGCTGGTTCAGGCTCAACAGCTGACACAGCAGGTCCCCACCAGGCCTGTTCCCTAACTGCCTTCCTCCTCTAGGTCAGAAAATCTCCAACATGACCTGGAACATGTCACAGCCCAGGATGAGAGCCTCCTGCAGAGAGAGCTGCTGCAGCAGGAGCAGGAAGTATCACAGGCAAGTGAGCCACCACTGCATTCCAACCCGTGCAGCCATGGCATTCATGGGGACTGGGGGCTCTTGACATTGGCTTCCAGTGTGAATAGGCCCTGATTTTGTCTAGCCTGTGGCCCAGCCAGGATGCCTCTGGGACTGATTGCCTTTCTTTCTCACAAAACAGCTTTGAGAGAACTGAGGAGGCCAAAGAAGCCACAATCCACTTGAACCCATGGCGCTCTCCACCCTTGGATTGAAGCCTCCTCAGAAGAATACACACTCCAAGTCCCATGGGGCATTGCTATACTTGCTTTGAAATGGTCTTTTACATTTGTGACTGCCTTCCTACCATGTTTTCAAGGCCAGCCACAGGCTTTTGACTGTGCCTCAAAGTCTGTTGCATGATTAACCTAACCCTTTAATCTTTTAATTTAGCAAGCTGCTTAGCATAATTTTTTGTTTGTTTTTTGTTGGGTTTTGTTTGCTTTGGGTTTTTTGGTTTTCTTTGTTATGTTTAAGGTTTTGAATTCATTTGTACTTTCTTTGGTTCTTGTTCTTTGGTATTTGGATATGACTATTTACTGTTTATATTGTGTGCCCTTTCATCCATTTTTGAGTAAAATGATTGTATCTTTATTAAGAAAAATGTGATTGCCTACTCTTCACTCTTAACACTTTAAATGTGGTCATATACACAATGGAGTACTACTCAGCAGAGAAAAACAATGACATTATGAAGTTTGCAGGGAAATGGATGGATCTAGAAAAAATCATCCCGAGTGAGGTAACCCAGACTCAGAAAAACAAACATGGTATGTACTCACTCATAGGAGGATACTAGATGTAAAACAAAGATGACTAGACAGATACTATCAACTTCAGGGAGGCTATGTAGAAAACAGGACCCCAAGAAAGATACAGGGTTCGCCCAACAACAGAAAATTGGATGAAATCTACATGAACAACATGGACGTGAGTAGGGCTAATGAAGGGCAAGGGTCAAGGGAAAGAGAGCTTAGGGGAGCAGGAGATCCCAGCTGGATCAAGAACACAGAGAGAGAACAAGGAATAAAAGAGCATGATAAATGAAGACCACATGAGAATAGGAAGAAGCAAAGAGCTAGCGAGGTCCCCAGAAATCAACAAAGAAATCCCCACAATAGACTACTGGCAATGGTCGAGAGACAGCCTGAACTGACCTACTCTGGTGATAGGATGGCCAAACACCCTAATTGTCATGCTAGAAACCCCATCCAATGACTGAGGGAACTGGATGCAGAAATCCACAGCCAGGCCTCAGGTAGAGCTCCACGAGTCCAATTGGCGAGAAAGAGGAGGGATTGTATGAGCAAGAGTTGTTGAGACCAAGGTTGGAAAAACCACAGGGACAAATAGCCAAACAAATGGAAACACATGAACTATGAACCAATAGCTGAGGAGCCCCCAACTGGATCAGGCCCTCTGGATAAGTGAGGCAGTTGATTAGCTTGATCTGTCTGGGAGGCACCCAGGCAGTGAAACACCGTCCTGTTCTCAGTGCATGAGCTGGCTGTTTGGTACTTCGGGCTTATACAGAGACACTTGGCTCAGGCGGGGAGGATGGGAGTGGACCTGCCTGGACAGAATCTACCAGTTTGAACTCAGTCCTCAGGGGAGTCTTTGCCCTGGAGGCAATGGGAATGGGGGGGCCGTTCAGCTGGGGGAAGAGGAGGGAAGAACGGGAGGGGGGAGAATAAGGGAATCATTGGCTGATATGTAAAATTAAATTAAATTATAAAATAAAAAAGACCTCTTTCTCTGGTCAGCATTGCTTTGGGTTCAAAGTTTGTCTAGCTTGTGTGCCTGCCAGGCTGCACTAGATATGATGGTCTTTCCTTCTCTGAGGGCAGGTCTCAAGGGAAACCTGAAGAGGCCAAAGAAGTCCCAGACATCTTTATCACGTGACATTCTTCAGCCTTAGGGTTAAGGCCCCCTCAGATGAAGACACCCACTTTAGCTGTGATTTCACTAGTGAGACAAACACCAAGTGACCTCCAAGGGATCCAGCCCCCATCAGATCCATGGGTCTGTTGGCTCAGTACTCCTGAAGAAAAGAAAGCATCACCAATGAGCTTGAGACACAGAAAACCTGAGACAGGAGTTAATGAGAACCCTGACATTCAGCAGAATGTGGCTTCTGTGAGGGGTACTACAACATGGAGGGTAGAGATGTTGGTGAGCAAGACTTTTTCTATCCGTTTAATGTCGATGTCTTTGGCAAGCTACTTAGCCCTCCCTATGTGATGGGAAATCTATCATGGACTGTCTTGAGGTCAAGTTGTTCTAGATAGACAGTTTCCAACTCTTCACTCTTAATATCATGTGCGATGTTTTCATCCTGTCACTCCAGAACCTCCTTTAACACCAGAACTCTGTGTGCCCATCTTGGGCTACATTGTGACTTCCAAGCCAAGACAGGGATACATAGGTCTTTGCATGGATAGTGTTGCCAATTCAGTGTATACCCAATTCTTGATGAAAAAAGGATCCATACTGCATCCTTGTGGACATATATATTTCTATCCCTCAACTATATTATTCTGTATACACATTTCATGAAATGATCCTGTAAACCCTATTAATGAGAAACAACCATATCTTGTCCATGGACCTGACACTGCTGTGGGCATCTTGTGTTGATATCGATGACTCCTATTACCACTGAAGGCTCAGCAGCTGTCTTCAGTCTGGGCCACCACTTGTGACTATGGTACTGTGAAAGGGATATGATACCACAGGGCACATGTGTGTTTTAGAGGACTGTGCTGCCAACTGGGACCAGAGTGACATCTGTGCCAGGAACATTGCCATGTGGCACATCCCGGTCCCTGTCTCTGCTGAAACCAGGGTGTGCATTGCTATCCCAGATCCTAATGCCATCACAGACAGTGCAGATGCCTGGAATCTGGGCTGCCACATGGATCCACTTGGGTACTGCTGGTGGGTCCATGCTGATCTGAGTGATCTGCATTGCCAACTAGGGCCATGTTGACATCCAGGCCCAGCAAGCCGCCTAGCACCATGTCTGGGTTCATGTTGCTAATGCAGCCAGTGTTTGTGGCCTATATTGCCAACCAAGAGACATACAGGACCATCTTAGACAAGGGCTGTGTCTTCCAGGTATATACAGTTCTTAGTGGACTATGCTATCACCAGGGGCTATGGTGTTCTCCCGGTCTAGGCTGCTGCTAAGGGCCATGTCTAAAACCTGTACCCTGCCACAGCTTCAGTTTTTGTTGGTGTCAGTGGCTCCTGTTACCACTGAAGACAGGATAGGGATTCAAAGAGTTAACCCTGCCTCTAACAGGCTGCAGCACCAGGGAGAACTGGATCTGCCCCTCCACAACTGCAGCACTTGGAGAGTGGGTCCTGCACCTGGACTGAGGAGCATGTAGACCTAAATTGTTAGTGGTTGTGTAGGTGAGTTGGCTGTCAGGATGTGAGAGCAGAAGAGCTGACTCTGCTCCCCTTCTTCTGACCTGAGTTGGCAATGGTGAGGGAAAGATGTCTGCCCCACCTGAGGATATGCTATCTGAGGCTGGTGGGAGAGCTGGCCTCTGGGCCAGGAGAGTCGGACAGTCACCTATGGAAACAATTGGAGGACTGGACCCAGCACCTTGCCTCTCCAAACAGTAGGGCTGGTCCTTGTGTTCTGAGTGTATGTGACTCAGATGTGAGGGCAGGTGGGTAGCATGAATCTTAACAGGTCTTATTAATAAAATCAGACCTGAAGCCAGGGGTTGGGGTGAATCCTAGAAGATCAGAGAAGCAGAGCAAGCCACAGCCTGCTCACCTTGCCGGTTCCTCAGCTGTTCCTGTTTCCTCAGACAGGAAGCCTCTGAGTCCTCATCCAAATACATCTTAGCTGAACTGCTGCTCAAAAGCCTAAAGGCTTAACAGACTCTATCTAGTTCCTTGTCCTCTCGCTTTATATACTTTTCTGCTTCCAGCCATGGTTTCCTGGGATTAAAGGCCTGTGTCACCATTCCTGTCTGTTTCCAGTGTGACTTAGAACTCACAGACATCCAGATGGTTCTCTGCCTCCAGAATGCTAAGATTAATGTGTGTATGCCACCATTTTCTGGACTCTAGGTGCTAGTTGCTATTCTACACTCTGACCCCAGATAAGTTTATTACAGTACAGTATTTTGGGGAACACAATATTACCACACATGAGAGCACGATAATTGGCCTCTGTCCAATCTACCTCCTGTACTGGGTTATTTCGCTGGGGGAGAATAGGAGAGCTTGCTCAAGTGGTGAAGATGAGGGAAAGCTGGTGGGTTCTCTAACCCAGCTACCACCCAGGTTCATAACCAGGGCTCTAAGTTATCCCACACTAACACCCTCTTCATCTATGAACTGCAAGAACATGTGAATGGCCTAGATCTGCAGATCAGAGCTACAGGATCTCTCTGACACAGACATCAATTCTATATCCAAGAGGAGTCCCAGTGAGGGTGGATTATTGACAGTGTAGTAGAAATCAGAGGCCAGAACACTTACGAGTAAAGATGTATAGATGAAAGGATGTACTGTGTGACTCACTGGGCTACACTACAGATTCCTCAGCAAGATTCTTGTTTGTTTGTTTTGGTTTTGGGTTTTCCATTTTTCTTTTAAATTGTTTTATTTTAGATGGGAGGTATCAAGAGCAGAGAACAGACACAAGAAACAGGTAGTTAGAAGAGTGGGATTGGGATGCATGATGTGAAACCAATAGAGAATCAATAAAACATTAAAAAAATTAAAAAAGCTGGACCTATCTTCCTTTAATTTTCTTGAAATATAGCTTCAGTGATAACCACATAACAGACAGAGTGAATTCAAAGATAAGTTGGGACATTATTTTTTTTGCTCCTGTTGGCCTTAATGATGCATTATTGGAACAACAGTTTTTTAACTATTTATTTCTTTTATTCATATGTATGGGTGTTTTGTCTGCTGCAGGGCTGTAATATATCTGATTGCATTCCAGCTGAGGCCAGAAGAGGGCATCAAATTGTACCTGAACTGGTGTTAAGGAGGTTTTTTAGCTGCCCAGTTGGTTCTTCGGGAGAGAAACTATTACTCAAAAGTAAAGGAGCCATCTCTCTACCCCCTGCAATTGACTTTTGTGCTTCTAGCCATGTGTGGTGTATCAGTTGGAATGAATCAGCCCAAACCAAAGAGAAATTTCAGGAGTTCAGTAGGGACAAATATATGATGTAGGCATAGTAATTGTCTTAGAATGCCATGTATCCATGCAAGGTGTTCATGGGTTCAGGATCCTGCTCCAGCATCACTTATTGTCAGGGTTGTAGCAGATCTCTCACATCTCATCTTGATTGACGATGCAGATTAGGGCCATCTGATGAACTGCACAACTGAGAAGACCCTCCTGGTTGTGTAGGTGTGGTTAGGAGTCACTCTGGATGCTCCAGGTAAGTGTTGGGAGGATGCTTCAGACCAGCCAGAGTGGATGAAGTCTGCATCAAAAGCCATGTGCCTGAATGTGGTGGAAATCATGCCTGTCCAAGGATAGGAAGGGAGAGGGATAATTGATGCTGGTCTTTCCCTGCATCAGATCTCACTGTATACTGAGGAAAGTTTCCATCCAGATGAGTGCTTTATATTTATGAAGCTCCCCTGGACCTCTTCTGACTTCTGAGACTAAATCAGAGAATTAATGTGTGAAGGAAATAATCCTGTGGAGTTCAAAATTGGTGCTGTCAACCAAAGGTAGAAAGAATCTACTCTTCATGAGTAACGAACATATATACACACAGAACACCAACATATATATATATATATATATATATATATATATATGTTTATATATATATACATACATATATATATAAAATATTAATTCCATGGATGTTGTGATCAGCTGGAGAGGTGGTTCAGTGGCCAAATGTACCTGCTGCCAGGCCTAAACATCTTAGTTTCTTCCCTGGGACTCATATGATTGATGGAGACAAAATACCTCTGAAAAATTGTCCTCTGATCTTCTTGTAGGTATGGAAGTCATGGCCCACAAAAGCTGAGACATGGGGATTCGTTTCCATTCCTCACTTACCTTGCATCTCTCCGAGACACTCATTAATTGTATTACTCTGCATTCCATTGGGGAGATGTGGGAATTCTGCTATTTTATCGTCATTACTGAGATGTTATAGGAGCCAAGAAGGCTGACATCAAAGCATCACCTGAAGAATGTTTAAGGGAAGGTGGCTATTGGGGTTTGTGACATTGCTGAGACACAAACTGCTCTAGAATGTCCTCTCTACATGCCTGGTGTATTAGTCAGGGCTCTCTAGAGTAACAGCAATTATAAACTGAAGCTCCCTCTATCTAGGAAGTGAGTTGTTAGAATAACTTCCAGGCTATGTTCCAGCCTATACAAGGTTGGCTGGCTCTGATGGACAGTCCAGGAATCCAGTAGTTGCTCAGTCCACAAGACTGGATATCTTAGGTGTCTGAAGTCTATGCTGTAATCTTAAAGAAGTTGGTTCTCATGCCAATGAAGAAATGAATGTGTTCACTAGGCAAGAGCAAGCAGAGAGAGAGAGAGAGTAAATAATCCTTCTTCCATGTCATTATAAATGATTCCAGCAGAAGGAGTGGTCCAGATTACATCTGAGTTACAGTTTGAATTAAAGGTTTGACTTCTTACCTCAAAGATCAGAATTAGAAGTAGATCCTGCTACCTCAAATGAGATCTGCCATAGATGTACTGTATATAGTTTGATGTTAGTTAATATCCTATGTATTCATATTGATAACCAACAATAGCAATCATAGTCGTATTTGCCTTTACACGAGTATTCTTGAGTAAATGACTCCCTTAGAGAGTGAAAGGAAGGAGTGAGAAGAATCATAAGTTACATCTGAGTCAGTTGTAGATCCCATGGTCATGATGACTTTATTGGAGTACTTATGGCCAGGAATGGTTAAAGAGAACTAAATACCTATCTCTGGTTCTTGGGAAGTAGGGATTCTGCTAGAAATCCAGTTTCTGTACAATAGGAAATTAGACATTTAAATAAGTACAATGTGCCCGGTAGTAACTGTGGTGGAAATGGTCCCTGGAAGGAGAAATGAGTGTTCTTTAAAGAAAAGGAAGAAAGGCCCAACATAGCAAACACAGTGCTGCAGTCTAAAAGAGTGGGATTCCTCAGGCCATGTGTTTTGAAATTTAAATCTTCCAGACCCCTTCTTGTTCAATCCATGCATCCTGAAAAGGAAAGACAAATGACAAAAAAACAACACAAAAATGCCAAAACTCCCTCTTAAAACAGGAGGCCAGGGAAGACTTCTGTGGAGTCTTCATTTAACACAACAGTAGAAGACTCCAATTGCTTTCAAAGCAAAAATGGTTTATTGGGATTTGAAGTTTACTGATGGTCAAAGAGACAAGATTTGGAAGCAGCAACACCAGGAAGTATATAACACTCCAGAGCCAAATCTTATTGCAGAGCTCCCACTGACACTTCCATGATGAGTGAGGGCACTGCAGTGTGTGTCCCCAAGGACACTGGCTTTAGACAATGTTCCTGGTGCTGCTTCAGCAGATTGCAACATCTACAGCTCTGAAAATGGGATGCAGCCTTCCACAAATCATCAAGCAGAAAGGACCCCACTCATTTCTATAAAACATAAGCTGTGGCATCCAGTTGATGATTAAGACTTGTATTTGGCACCTGGTCGCTGCAGTTAGGGGTAGGGGCTTCTGGTGGGAACTCCTCCAACAAAAAACTGCAAGGATGGTCAAAGGTGCTGTCAGCAACAGCCCCTCCCCAAGTTTACACTGCAGCCTCCAGAAGAGACTTCAATAGTCAAATTTACCAAGTTTTCCTTTGTGGCTTGGACTGATTGTCACTCATTATTTTAAATATTTTTTCATTTTCTTACCTAAATCCTTTTTAATTGCTCTTCCTACAATTGAAATTTTACTTTGGACATAGAATCCTATACATCAAGAATCAATTTTTTTGTAGGAAACTGAGGCTTATATTTTTCCCTTTATGGTTTGTTAGGATGTCTCTTCTTGGATGTCTACTTGACAAATAGTTGAGGAGCTTACACCATCAGACTGGCTTGCAGGCATGCTTCTTTGACATTTTCTTGATTGCGATTTGATTGTGGAAGGTTCAGCCCTCTGGGTAGGGCTATACCTAGACAAGAGAGCCTAGACCATAGAGGAAAGTTAGCTAAGCAGAAGAATGAGCAACATTCCTCCGTGGTTTCAAGTCCCTGCCTTAGGATCTTGCCTTGGCTTCCTTTGATGATGGACTGTAACCTGTGAGGTGTTGTGGAAATTCAGCCCTTTGTATTCTCCTGTATTTGTTATTGAAAATGAAGAATGTGGACACATCTGAGAGCCATAAATAAAATGATTCCACTAATGGGCTCTCTACACCCTGGAATGCCATTGCCTTATCTGTTACCTAAAGAATGGCCTCTTATAATGTTGTCTTAAAAGACTGTTTCTTTACTCTGTCTCTATAAGAAAAGGATATGGAAAAGTTTGACTTCATGGTATAGACTTATAATAATTCTCAGCCTGTTAAGAGATATCAAGAAGGTTTTCCCAAAGGGAATGTTAAATAGCCCTACCCTATGCCAATAATTTGTTGAACAACTGTTTTAAATAGTTCATGTATAGTTTCCACAATCTATAATATACCATTATATGGACAATATCTTTTCCATTGAAATAATGAAAATAATGTTTTTATTATTTATTTTACAATACTATTCAGTTCTACATAATAGCCACAGATTCCCTTGTTCTCTCCCTTTCTGCCCTCCTCCCCTTCCCCCCAGCACACCTCCCATTTGAAAATAATTTTTTTAATATATCTTTTCCCCTTAGTAAGTAAGTCTCATCATCCACAGTAATAGAGCCAAATTGTTTGATATGCAATAAAAACAAGCAATCATTGTAATAAATTATGTGGACTGATAGATTAACAAACATTTACAAGTATAAAACTTTCCTCTCCCTTGCTCATTTTTATATATCATGTTATTCTAAAACAACTTCTGATGGACTACAATTAACTTCATATTAATGATTAACCTTAATTTAATGCTAATGTTTAAATTTAAATAAATGGGAGTGCCTGGGCACCAGCCACTCCGGGAGGACCTGCCCAACTTGGCACCAGGTTCTGGCCACCGGGCAGCTCCCCTTCTAGCCCCACCGGGAGGGATCCCCTTTTCCAAGCCCCCGGCAGCCCCTGCAGTCTCCGCGCCCTGCCCCCACGCCCATCTGCCCGAGACCCCAGCCACTTTCTGAGACTTAGAGACCGGCCCCCCAGCTCCCAGCCTAGCCCCGACTTCCCTTCTGGACCAGAGGTGAGTACCCGGGTCCAACCCGGACCCCATCCCTGGGCACCAGCCACTCTGAGGAGGCCTGCCCAGCTTGGCGCCGGGTTCTGGCCACCGGGCAGCTCCCCTTCTAGCCCCACCGGGAGGGATCCCCTTTTCCGCCCCCCCCCCGAAGCCCCTGCAATCTCCGCGCCCTGCTCCCACGCCCATCTGCCCAAGACCCCAGCCACTTCCTGAGACTTAGAGACCGGCCCCCAGCTCCCAGCCTGTCCCCGACTGCCATTCTGGACCAGAGCTTGCCCCTGACTTCCCTTCTGGACCAAAGAGTTGGACAAGAGAACTCCCTTTTAGACAAGAGAGAGAGTCTTCCTGAATCTGTCAGCTCTTTGTGAAACAAGTACACTGATAAGACCAAGAAGGAACCACAAGGAGATGGGCAGACGTCAAAGCAGAAGTACATACAGCAAAATGAAGAGCAATACAGCATCACCAGAACCTAGCTAGCCTCCAACATCTAGACCTGAACACCAAAAATTGGAAGAAGCAGAAGAAAGTAGCCTTATGAGTAACTTCATGAAGAAGGTAGAGGCTTGTGTAGAGGAAAAGACAAGAAAATTGGAAGAACGCTGTAAACAACTAGAGGAAAGGGCAAACAAATTAGAAGAAAACAATAAAGCCCTCCAAGAAAACAATAAAGTCCTGGAAGAAAACATTAAAGTCCTGGAAGAAAACAATAAAGCACTGAAAGAAAATCAAGAAAAAGCAATGAAACAAACAAAGGAAACAGTCCAAGAACTGAAAAGGGAAATTGAAAAAATAAAAAAGACACAAACAGAGGGAATGCTGGAAATAGAAAACCTGAGTAAAAGATCAGGAACTTCGGATGCAAGTATAACCAACAGAATGCAAGAGATGGAAGAGAGGATTTCTGGCATTGAAGATACAGTAGAAGAAATAGTTCCATCAGTCGAAGGAAACACTAAAGCCAACAAAGTCATGAACCAAAATGTCCAAGAAATCTGGAACACCATAAAAAGACCAAACCTACGAATTATAGGGATAGAAGAAGGTGAAGAATACCAACTCAAAGGCACAGAAAATATATTCAACAAAATTATAGAAGAAAACTTTCCCAACTTAAAGAAGGAAATGCCTATGAAGATACAAGAAGCCTATAGAACACCAAACAGACTAGACCACCCAAAAAAGTCCCCTCGACACATAATAATTAAACAACTAAATGTACAGAATAAAGAAAGAATATTAAGAGCAGCCAAGGAAAAAGGCCAAGTGACATATAAAGGTAAACCCATCAGAATAACACCCAATTTCTCAATGGAGACTTTGAAAGCCAGAAGGACCTGGACAGATGTAATGCAGACAATAAGAGACCATGGATGTCAGCCCAGACTAATATACCCAGCAAAACTTTCAATCATCATAGACGGAAGGAACAAGACATTCGAAGACAAAGCCAGATTTAAACAATACCTATCCACAAACCCAGCCCTACAGAAAGCACTAGAAGGAAAATTCCAACCGAGGGAAGTCAGATACACACTTGAAAACACAGGCAATAGATAAAGCCACAACAGTAAACCCCAAAGAAGAGAAGTACACACACACTACCACCAAAAATAACAGGGATGAAGAATCACTGGTCATTAATATCCCTTAATATCAACGGACTTAATTCACCTATAAAAAGACATAGACTTACAGAATGGATACGAAAGCAGGACCCATCTTTCTGCTGCATACAAGAAACACATCTCAAATTCAAAGACAGACACTACCTAAGAATAAAAGGCTGGGAAAAGACTTTTCAATCAAATGGTCTTAAGAAACAAGCAGGGGTATCCATCCTGATATCCAACAAAATAGACTTCAAACTAAAATCAATCAAAAGAGATCAAGAAGGACATTACATCCTCGTCACAGGAAAGATCGACCAAGATGAAGTTTCAATTCTGAACATATATGCCCCAAACACAAGGGCACCCACATATGTAAAAGAAACATTACTAAAGCTTAAACCACATATAAAACCCCACACATTAATAGTGGGAGATCTCAACACCCCACTTTCACCACTGGACAGATCTCCCAAATCGAAACTTAACAGAGAAATAAAGGACTTAACCGATGTCATGACCCAATTGGACCTAATAGATATCTACAGAACATTCCATCCTAACAAGAAAGAATATACTTTCTTCTCAGCACCCCATGGAACTTTCTCTAAAATCGACCACATACTTGGCCACAAAGCAAAGCTCAACAGATACAAAACAATCAGAATAACCTCCTGTGTTCTATCAGACCACCATGGTTTAAAGCTAGATTTCAACAACAACAAAAACTACAGAAAACCTACAATCTCATGGAAACTGAACAATGCTCAACTGAATCACCAATGGGTTAAGGAAGAAATAAAGAAAGAAATTAAAGACTTCCTAGAGATCAATGAAAATGAAGACACCACATACCCAAACTTATGGGACACTATGAAAGCAGTGTTAAGAGGGAAATTCATAGCACTAAATGCCCACATAAAGAAGTTGGAGAAATTGCACACTAGTGAATTAACAGCACATCTGAAAGCTCTAGAACAAGAAGAAGCAAAGTCTCCCAGGAAGAATAGACGCCAGGAAATTATCAAAGTGAGAGGTGAAATTAATAAATTAGAAACTAAGAGAATAATACAAAAAATTAATGAAACAAAGAGTTGGTTCTTTGAGAAAATCAACAAGATAGACAAGCTCTTATCCAAACTAACCAAAAGACAGAGAGAGAGAATCCAAATCAACAAAATCAGAAATGAAAAGGGGGACATAACAACAGACATCGAGGAAATCCAGAGAATTATAAGGTCATATTTCAAAAACCTCTACTCCACAAAACTGGAAAACCTAAAAGAAATGGACATTTTTCTGGATAGATACCACATACCTAAGTTTAATCAAGACCAGATAAACTATTTAAATAGTCCAATAACCCCTAAGGAAATAGAAACAGTCATTAAAGGTCTCCCAACCAAAAAAAGCCCAGGACCAGATGGTTTCAGTGCAGAATTCTACCAGATCTTCAAAGAAGAGTTAATACCAATACTCTCTAAATTGTTCCACATAATAGAAACAGAAGGAACATTACCAAACTCCTTCTATGAGGCTACAATTACCCTGATTCCTAAACCAAACAAGGATGCAACAAAGAAAGAGAACTACAGACCGATCTCCCTCATGAACATTGATGCAAAAATACTCAATAAAATACTGGCAAACAGACTCCAAGAACACATCAGAACAATTATCCACCATGATCAAGTAGGCTTCATCCCAGGGATGCAAGGGTGGTTCAACATACGAAAGTCCATCAATGTAATACACCATATAAACAAACTCAAAAAAAAAACCACATGATCATCTCACTAGATGCAGAAAAGGCATTTGACAAAATCCAACACCCCTTCATGATAAAAGTCTTGGAGCGATCAGGAATACAGGGAACATACCTAAACATAATAAAGGCAATATATAGCAAACCAACAGCCAACATCAAATTAAATGGAGAGAAACTCAAAGCAATTCCACTAAAATCAGGAACGAGACAAGGCTGTCCACTCTCCCCATACTTATTCAATATAGTACTTGAAGTTCTAGCCAGAGCAGTAAGACAACATAAGGAGATTAAGGGGATTCAAATTGGAAAGGAAGAAGTCAAGCTTTCCCTATTTGCAGACGACATGATAGTATACTTGAGTGACCCCAAAGATTCCACCCAGGAATTGATAAAGCTTATAAACACCTTCAGCAACATAGCAGGATACAAGATCAACTCAAAAAAATCAGTAGCCCTCCTATATACAATGGACAAAGAAGCTGAGAAGGCAATTAGAGATACATCACCCTTTACAATAGCCAAAAATGGCATAAAATACCTTGGGGTAACACTAACCAAGCAAGTGAAGGACCTATATGACAAGAACTTTAAGTCCCTGAAAAAAGAAATTGAAGAAGATCTCAGAAAATGGAAAGAACTCCCATGCTCATGGATAGGCAGGGTTAACATAGTAAAAATGGCAATCTTACCAAAAGCAATTTACAGATTCAATGCAATCCCCATCAAAATACCAACACAATTCTTCACAGACCTGGAAAGAACAATACTCAACTTCATATGGAAAAACAAAAAACCCAGGATAGCTAAAAGAAACCTGTACAATAAAACAACTTCTGGAGGCATCACAATCCCCGACTTCAAGCTCTACTATAGAGCTACAGTAATAAAAACAGCCTGGTATTGGCATAAAAACCGACATGTGGACCAATGGAATCGAATTGAAGACCCTGACATTAACCCACACACCTATGGACATATAATTTTTGACAAAGAAGCCAAAAGTGTACAATGGAAAAAAGAAAGCATCTTCAACAAATGGTGCTGGCATAACTGGATATCAGCGTGTAGAAGGCTGCAAATAGATCCATATCTGTCACTGTGCACAAAACTTAAGTCCAAGTGGATCAAAGACCTCAACATAAATCCAGCTACTCTGAACCTGCTAGAAGAGAAAGTAGGAAATAGTCTTGAACGCCTTGGCATAGGAGATCACTTCCTAAATATAACACCAGTAGCGCAGACACTGAGACAAACAATCAATCAATGGGACCTCTTGAAACTGAGAAGCTTTTGTAGAGCAAAGGATACGGTCAACAAGGCAAAGCGACAGCCTACAGAATGGGAAAAGATCTTCACCAACCCCACATCTGACAGAGGACTGATATCCAGAATATATAAGGAACTCAAGAAATTAGACATCAAAAGGACCAACAGTCCAATTGAGAAATGGGCTTTAGAACTAAACAGAGAATTCTCAACAGAGGAATCCCAAATGGCTGAAAGACATTTAAGGAATTGCTCAACTTCCCTAATCATCAGGGAAATGCAAATCAAGACAACTCTGAGATACCACCTTACGCCTGTCAGAGTGGCTAAGATCAAAAACACTGAAGACACTTTATGCTGGAGAGGATGTGGAACTAGGGGAACTCTCCTCCACTGCTGGTGGGAATGCAAGCTTGTACAACCACTTTGGAAATCAATATGGCGCTTTCTTAGAAAATTGGGAATCAATCTCCCCCAAGATCCAGCTATACCACTCCTGGGCATATACCCAAGAAATGCTCAATCATACCACAAGAGCACTTGCTCAGCTATGTTCATATCAGCATTGTTTGTAATAGCCAAAACCTGGAAACAACCTAGATGCCCTTCAACTGAAGAATGGATAAATAAATTGTGGCACATATACACAATGGAATACTACTCAGCAGAGAAAAACAATGACATCATGAGATTTGCAGGCAAATGGATGGATCTAGAAAAAATCATCCTGAGTGAGGTAACCCAGACTCAGAAAGACAAATATGGTATGTACTCACTCATAGGAAGATGCTAGATGTGGAACAAGGATAACTGGACTGCTACTCACATCACCAGTGAGGCTACCTGGAAAACGGGACCCCAAAAAAAGACACGGAGAAATGGACGAGATCTACATGAACAGCCTGGTCATGAGTGGGTACAATGAAGGGCGACAGTCAAGGGAAAGAGTGGGAGATCCTAGCTGGATCAAGAAAAGAGAGGGAGAACAAGGAATAGGAGACCATGGTAAATGAAGACCACATGAGAAGGGGAGGAAGCAGAGAGCTAGTGAGGCCCACGGAGATCCACAAAGATACCCCCTCAAAAGACTGCTGGTAATGGTCGCGAGACGGCAGGAACTGACCTACTCTGGTGATGGGATGGCCAGACACCCAGATAGTGGTCCCATAAACCCCATCCAAGGACTGAGGAATCTGAAGGCAGACATCCACGGCTGGGCCCCTGGTGGAGCACTGGGAGTCTAATTAGTGAGAAAGAAGAGGGTTTATATGAGCGAGAATTGTTGAAGCCAAGGTTGGATAAAGCACCGGGACAAATAACCAAATGAATGGAAGCACAGGATCTATGAACCAAAGGCTGAGGGGCCCCCACCTGGATCAGGCCCCCTGAACGGGTGAGACAGTCATTTGGCTTGATCTGTTTGAGAGGCAGCTGTGCATTGGTGCCAGGTCCTGGGCTAGTTGCATGAGTTGGCTGTTTGAATCCTGGGACTTATGCAGGGACACTTGGCTCGGTCTGGGAGGGGGGAATGGACCTGCCTGGACTGAGTCTACCAGGTCAACCCCGGTCCTCGGGGGAGACCTTGATCTGGAGGAGGTGGGAATGGGGGGTGGGCTGGGGGGAGGGGTGGGCGAGAGGGGGAGAACAGGGGAATCTGTGGCTATTATGTTGAACTGAATGGTGTTGTAAAATAATAAAAAAAATGTATATTAAAATACATTTGAAAATGAAAAAAAAATAAAGGTGAGATAACTAAAAAAAAAATAAAGTACCATTGAGTACTTGGTTAGGCTAAAAAAAAAAATTTAAATAAATGTGTTAACTTCTGAAGTTTACCCTTGATAATGGATTGAGACTGTCAATGAAGCTAACCACCTCCTTGAGTTACACTAATTTTGCTTTAAAGTATAATATTTTACAAAATAACATGAAATAAGTTTCAAAGAAAATTTTAAACTTAATCTTAATTCCTAGGTAGTTTTTCTATATGACAAGAAAGTGGCACCCACAATATTTCAAAAATCTAGGTGAGAAAATTAACCTTTCCTAGGAACAAATGCCTTGATAGGTTATCCAACCCTAAGTGGTCAGGCCATAAAAGTCATTATCAAATACGAATTATACCTGCTGTAAATTTAACTGTAATACAGAAAATGTTCAACAGGTATAAAAATGTAAAACTCTGAGAGTAAATTTCTCGGAGATTAATATGTCTTCTATCCATGCAGGTTCTATATTGAGATTCTCATTGCTATTTTTGCTAGGCTGTTTCAAGTGGACAGATAAAGTTAACTAGGACTTTCCATTCCTTGTCAGCATGACACACATCACCTCAATGCCAAAACCATTTATTTCTTGTTCCCCAAATTCTTATGTTAATATCATAATATAAAACACATTGAAAGTTTTAAAATTCCCACAGTCTTTAAAAATTACAACAATTCAAAGTCCAAGGTCTCTAGAAATCAAACCAAAACAAAAGCTTATTAATTGGGTTGTTAAGATAAACTAAAGAAAATGGATATTTTCTTATTCCACAAGAGAAGAGCTGGAGCACAGAAATTTTCATATGGTAACAATGCCATAATCTAGCTGTAATAATCCAAATCCTACAGCCCAGTGTTCAGCATTTGGTACTCATGTGATCTGCTGGGCTCCAAATGGATGGGGCATTCCTCCCTCGCCATCACTGCCCCATGCAACATATGCAGTGCAGCTTTTCTCGGGATTAGTCTGGCTCCACTTCACATATGTGCTTCACCTCAGTGGATGGACAATGACCCTGCCATCTTCAGATTCTGTGGCACATTTTTCACTTCCTCTACCACAGGGTTCCTTAAGTCCTGAGGGGAGGACTTGGAGCAGAGATGTCCTGTTTAGGGTTGAGTGTTCAAGATCACTTCCTCTCTACCTATAATCCACTGAAGGTTCTGTATTTGTTCCCATGTGGTACAGGAGGAAGCTGCTCTGATGAAGACTGAGAAAGGCATTATCTATGAGTACAGCAGGATATTGTTAGGAGTCATTTTATTGCTATGGTCCTTAAGCAGAGCAGTAGTGTTTGTTTTCCCCCGTGGATCCTGGCATACCTAGTCTCAGGTCTTCTCCACCCACACAGTGCTGGGTATGGGCTCCATCTCATGGAGTCGGGCTTTTGTAAATCAAATATTGGTTGGTTACTCTCACAGGCTTTGTTCCACTACTGCACCATCATATCTTGGCTGCAGTCACCATTGTAGCTGGGTTGGTCTTCAGTTTCCTCTTTGATAGTGAGCAGAGTCCCTTCCAGTGCCTTTAAATCTAGTCCATAAATGGTGAGGTGTCTAGGGGGGCATGAGCTTGACTGATTCATGTTCAATGACTTGTGTTGGTGTCATCTTCAAGAACAGCTCCTCCTGTCAGTTTATGGAGGGCAACCAATAGCCTTATAAGACCTTGCATTGTTTGATGTTCCATTGGACCCATTTGGCCAACAAAATGACTAAATGTAACCCATTGCCAGTATCAGAAGCTTCATTTGGTTACAAAGATATACAGTTGTGGTTCTGTCTCACTGCTTTTTGGATTTTTCCTTTTTTGACTATGTCATCTAGATCAGCTCGTATATGTATGTATTTTAGAGTGGTTCTACTCTATTAGGTTTCCATAAGATACCTCAAATGGCCCTTAATTTTACCTCTCCCTTTCTCTATTTCTTCACTTACCCTTTCTTCTCCCTCCCTTCTCATTTGACCATCCCATTCCAGACTCTATCCTTCATCCATCCATAACAATCTATTCTACTTGTTCTTTGTGGAAATTATCCCTCCCCCCAATCCCTTACTCTATACCTAACCTGTGGTTACCCTGATTGTAGCTTAACTATCTTTAACTCAACAGCTAACATCCATATATAAGTGAAAACACACCGTATTTGTCTTTCTGTGTCTGGGTTATCTCACTCAGGATGATTGTTTCTAACTCCATCCATTTACCTCTAAATTTCCTGGAGTTTTTTTCCTTTGATACAGGGTTTCTCTGTGTAGCTTTGCACCTTTCCTGAAACTCACTTTGGAGACCAGGCTGGCCACGAACTCACAGAGATCCACCTGGCTCTGCCTCCCGAGTGCTGGGATTAAAGGCATGAGCCACCACCTTGGCCCAGTTTTCTTTTTTCTTTTTTAACAGCTTATCAGTTGCCCATCTTTGTAAGTGAACCACATTTTCTTTTGACATTCATGTGCTGAGGAACACCTAGCCTGTCTCCAGTTTCTGGCTATTATAAATGGAGTAGTAATGAACATGGCTGAGCAAGTAAGTGTCTCTATGGTAGGTGAATCATCCTTTAGGTTTACGCCAAGAGTAGCATAGCTGGGTCTTGATAGATTCCTAGCTTCCCAAGAAACAGCTACACCTATTTTCATAGTGGCTGTACAAGTGCGCATTCCCACAAGGAATGGATGAGTGTTTCCTGTACTCCACATCTTCCTTAACATTAGATGTCATTTTTTAAAATTAATTTTTTTCTGTTCTGCCTCATGAAACATGAAGTCTCAGAGTAGTTTTGATTTGCATTGCATCAAGGGTAGAGTAATTTTGATTTGCATTGCATCATTTGCATCAAGGGCAGAGCACAGATGAAAGGGAACAGGTAGTTGGAAGACTGGGATTGGGATACAGGATGTGAAACCAATGGAGAATCAATAAAACATTAAATAAAAACAAATTAAAAATCTGAAGATATCTGTCTCTGGTTTCCTTGAAATATAGCTTCAGTGATAACCAAATAACAGACAGAATGAATTCAAAGGTAAGTTGGGACATTATTATTATTATTATTATTATTATTATTATTATTATTATTATTATTATTATTATTTGCTGCTGTTGTTCTTAATGATGCATCAGTGCTACAGGTTTTTAAAGTTTTCTGTCTTTTATTTATATGTATGTGTGTTTTGCCTTCTGAATGGCTGTCATCAATCTCTATGCAATTCCACCACAGGCCAGAGGAGGGCATCAAATTCTACCTGAAACGAGTTGCAGAGGCTTTTTAGTGGCCCTCTTGGTTCTTTGGGAGAGAAAAATTACTCAAAGTGAAGCAGCCAACACTTAAGCTCCTGCACTTGACTTTTGTCCTTCTAGCCATCTGTGCTGTATTAGTTGGAATGAAACAGGCCCAACCAAAAAGAGAAATTTCAGGAATCCAGTAGGGACAAATATATGATGTAGGCATGGTAATTGTCTTAGAATGCCAGGCATTCATGCAAGGTGTTTGTGGGTTCAGGATCCTGCTCCAACATCACTTATTGTCAGGGTTGTAGCAGATCTCTCACATCTCATCCTGACTGACAATGCAGATTAGGGCCATCTGATGAACTGCAAAACTGAGAAGACCCTCTGGTGTTGGAGATGTGGGTAAAAGTCCCTATTGATACTCCAGGTAAGTGTTGGGAGGAAGCTTCAGACCAGCAACAGTGAATGAAGTCTGCAACAAAAGCCACATGTCTCTGATGGAGAGCATGCTTGTACAAGGCTAGGAAGGGGAAGGGATGATTCATGCTGCTCTCTTCACACAGCAGATCTCACTGTATACTGAGAAAGGGTTCCTTCCAGATGAGTACTTTATTCTTGTGAAACTTCCCTGGACCAGATCTGACTTCTGCGACTGAATCAGAGAGTTAATGTGTGGAGGAAATAATCCTGTGGAGTGCCAAACTGGTGTTGTTGTACAAGGGTAGAAAGAATCTACTCTTCCTGAAAAGAGAACAGATATACACACAGAACATCAATATATATATATATATATATATATATATATATATATATATATATATATATATATATGTTCACACACACACACACACACACACACACACAAAGCTCATTCAATTCCATGGATTATGTGTTCAGTTGAACAATTGGCTCAGTGAGCAAAGGTACTTGTTGCCTGGTTTATAGGTCTTAGTTCCTTCCCTGGGACTCACATGATTGAATGAGACAACAAACCTCTGAAAAATTGTCCTCTGATCTTCATGTGGGTGGGGGTGCCAAGTCATGGCCCACAAAAGCTAAGACATGGGGATTTGTTTCCATTCCTCACTTACCCTAGAAAGTCTCCATCTGAGACACTCATTTAACTGTATTACACTGCATTCCATTGGAGAAGTGTGGGAATTTCATGATTTTCCTCTCATTACTGAGATGTTGTAGGAGCCAAGAAGGCCAACCTCAAAACCTCACCTGAAGAATGGTTGAAGGAAGGTGGCCATTGGGAATTTGTGACATAGCTGAGACACAAACTGCTCTAGAGTATCCTCTCTACATGCCTGGTATATTAGTCAGGGCTCTCTAAAGTAACAGAAGTTATAAGCTGAAGTTGTCTATATCTAGAAAGTGTTTTGTTAGAATGGCTTCCAGGCTATTGTGCATCCTATACAAAATTGTCTGGCCATGATGGAAAGTCCATTAATCCAGTAGATGTTCCATCCACAAGAATGGATGTATTAGCTGTTTGTAGTCCATGCTGTAGTCTTAAAGAAGTAGGTTCTAATTCCAGTGAAGAAATGGATGTGATCACAAAGCAAGAGCAAGCAGAGGAAGAGTAAATCTTCCTTCTTCCATTTCATTATACATGTTTCGAGAAGAAGGAGTGATCCAGATTACATCTGGGTTAAAGTCTGAATTAAAGTGTGACTTCCCACCTTAAAGATCAGGACTAGAAGTAGATCCACCTACTTCAAATGAAATCTCCCATATATGTGCTCTATATATTTTGATTTTAGTTAATATCATATGTATTCACATTGACAACCAAGAATATCCATCACATTCATATTCCCATCTTCACTAATATTCTTGTGCAAATTGCTTTCTTAGACACTGAAAGGAAGAAGTGAAAATAATCATAAGTTACATCTGGTTCAGCTGTAGATACCATGGTCATGATGACTCTTTTTATCCTCCTTATGGTAATGGATGGCTGAAGTAGGAGTAAACACTCATCTCTCATTTCTTCTGAAGGATGGGATCCCCTGGAAATCCAATTTCTATACATCGTAGAGTAGACATTGAAATAACTATGATGTGCCTGGTAGTAACTGTGGTGGAAAGAGGCACAGGAGGGAGAAATGAGTGTTCTTCAAAGAAAAAGGAAGAAAGGCCCAACACAGCAAACACAATGCAGCAGTCAGAAAGAGTGGGGTTCCTCAGGCCATGTGTTTTTGACTTTAAATCCTCCAAACCCCTTCTTGCTCACTACATGCATCTTGGAAACAACAACAAAACACAAACCATAAAAAGGCAAACACTCCCTCTTCTTAATACTGAGGACTAGGGAAGACTTCTGTGGAGTCTTCATTATATACAACAGATAAAGTTAACTAGGACTTTATATTCCTTGTCAGCATGACACATATCACCTCAATGCCATAACCATTTATTTCTTGTTCCCCAAATTCTTATGTTAATATCATAATTTAAAACACAGGGTAAGTTTTAAAAATCTCAAAACCTTTAAAATTTACAACACTTTAAAAGTCCAAGGTCTTGCCAGGTGGTGGTGGCCCACGCCTTTAATCCCAGCACTTGGGAGTCAGAGGCAGGTGGATCTCTGTGATTTCGAGGCCAGCCTGGTCTCCAAAGCGAGTTCCAGGAAAGGCGCAAAGCTACACAGAGAAACCCTGTCTCGAAAAACCAAAAAAAAAATAAAAAAAAAAAAAATCCAAGGTCTCTAAAAATCAAACAAGATTTTCCACCTATAACCTGAGAAAGAAGATTCTAAAACAGAGCAAAAAACAGCTTCCTAGTTGTCTGTGGGAGCCCGTTCTGGGGTTCCTCGTGGCTTTACCCAGCAGGTCCAAATAGAGGATGATCAGGACCATGGGCCTGAGTGTAGGTGTCTGAGATGGCCTGCACTTGGCTGTGCTGGGGGAGGAGGTCTTTTGCTCCACCCCCTTAACGTCTCTATAAAAACCCTGGGCCAGAGACAGTCGAGGCCGTTGGAATAGGTTACAGGCCCTCTCAAGGCTGTCCTTTATTTTCTATCTGTTTATCTCCGCAACATTCTCCGCTATAAATCCTTCTATCTAATATTTCCTGCTGCTCGCACTCAAGAAAACTCTGGGAAGCTGTGGGGGTGGTGGGTAAACGCCCCACAGTTGACTCTCTCAATTTACCAGCAGCCTGTTGGCTTGAGCTCCCCGATTTGATGGTGGGACCTGCAGCATGGCGGGAGTGAGGCATCTGCAAGCTGCATGTAACACTGAATGGTGGATTTAGCATTTGTTAGTACAGACAAAAAAAAAAAAAGAATTTTCGGTGCTACACACTGCTTTGATAGAGACATAGACCCACTGCCTCCCACAGTCCAGTAGTGAACATGGTTCCTCCAAAGCTGGCTGTAAACATAGTTCTGCAATGTTGGGAAGCTGAAGTAGGCAACGCCTGCAGCCACAGCTGCCATTCAGGCTTAGTAATACTTCAGTTTAAAGCAATAGATTCGCAATAAGACAGATTAAGATGGGATAAACCTCTAAATGATTTACAATATATGTAAAAATGTACATAAGCTTAATAGAAAAAAGTAATATATATATATAGTAATATAAAAAATTGATAGTTCTAAAAATAGTCTTTAATAAAAGTAAAAATAATATAAAAATAAGCCACATAAAGATAGATATTACACAAAAAAACATGGATT
Source organism: Peromyscus maniculatus bairdii (assembly GCF_049852395.1). Lineage (NCBI taxonomy): Eukaryota > Metazoa > Chordata > Mammalia > Rodentia > Cricetidae > Peromyscus > Peromyscus maniculatus. The sequence continues at coordinate 42,301,483 of NC_134860.1, read as the reverse complement.
GTGTTGTCTTTGGGATTTTTAACTATAGAGAGACATTTGATTGTAAAGGCTGCTCAGTTAAACCAATATGTATATTTTAAAGTTACCTTTACTTCAAAATTTGGATCTAAAGGTATGTAGCTTTGAGAAGGAGTCTCTGCTTTTGTTTCCACAAAAATTAAGAGGCTATGGATTTGTTCCAGATTAAGATACACAAGGTTTAAACAGCCAAGACCCTCTGAAAGGTCTCCGATGACACCATGGCCCAGATGATCCAACATCCAAAATGATTTCAAGCCTTAGACAATATAGCCTCAAAGACTACCCCATAATCCTAAAATTTTCTTTATGCCCCCATAAAAATACAGCACCCTCATTCAGCAAAGAAATTATATGAAAAGCTACACCCAAATTCCCAAATATACCAAGCTGGCTTTGGAAATAAAATTGGCTCACTCCTCTAAACCCAAACATATTGCTAAAACAAAAGGTTGAGAGAGTCTTCTGTCCCATATCAAAAGAGCTTTCTGGTTGGGACAAGAAAAACCAATATGTTTTATTTAAAACAGGTTAATTATATATGCAATCTCTTTCTAAAAATGGGGGGATAGTTTAGATATGATAAGATAAAAGGGTAGATTAATAAACCTACTTTTAAAGAAAACAACTTGTTTAAAATGTTTTACATTGCTTTGGATTTTAGTTTATTGAAACAAATTTAAACTTAATTTTGTTATACTATATGTATATTTCTTCTCTTGTTTAAGGTATTATGTTTGTACAACTCATTTAAATGTATAATAGATAATTAAAAATACAGATTAATAATTATTCTTCTATGATAGTCAAACTTATAGCCATGTTAAATTTTCCAGGTATACATAGATATAATTCAGTTAGGTAGGTAATCTTCAAAAACTTCAAAGACCTACAAATATAGCATTTAAAATGTTTTAATAAATTTAGACTTTCTGGACAGTGAGACATGTCGTTTCCCGACAGCACCTATTTACTTCAGAGAAGAAGATGGACATCAAAGTCACTACATAGAATTTATCTTCTTCTTGACAAAAGTAGCCATTTGGGCAAGAAACTGTCCTTGCCTGGACTGCTTGACAAAATGTTGTATTGGCTCAACATGCAAGATCCACAGAAAGGTAAACACTAAACTTTATAAGATGAGATGGTCCTTCAGGTTCCTGCCTTGCAGAGAAACCAGGCAGATATTCCACAGGACACAGAAAAAAGTTACTGGGAAACTCTAGGCATGTGGACTAAAGACAGATAAACCAACTTTATAGAGGAACTTTGGATGACTGTCCAGGCAGCCAGTTGTCTCAGTCTACCCTTGCAAGACTCCCGAAAGTTGCCTGTGTCCTTCTCCTGTTTCTCAGGAAATATTATATCCTTCTGGAGTCTTTGATGTATTTATAAACTAGATAGTTATAATTTCCTTAGTGATGATAAAAGATAAGTTAGATATAAAAACTTATAATCACAAATATAAGATACATAGGATATCTTCTTTAATTTTGCCAAATAAAAATAGACTAGATTTTATAGCTATAATTCTTGCTTGATAATTGTTTTGTTATATGTAATTTTACTATGTTAAAGTTAAAACCTTCCTTTTTTTAAAAAAGGAAAGTGCTGAGGATATATGTATAATGTGAATGTGTTGATATAATTGATTGATAAATAAAATGCTAATTGGCCAGTAGCCAGGCAGGAAGTGTAGGCAGGACAAAGAGAGAGGAGTATTGTGGAAAGTTACAGGCTGAGCCAGGAGATGCTGCCAGTCACCACCATGAGAAGCAAGAGAAAAGTACCAGTAAGCCACATGCCATATGGCAAGGTATAGGTGTATAGAAATGGGTTAATTTAAGATATAAAAACTAGATAACAAGAAGCCTGAAACATTAGGCCAAACAGTTTAAATAATATAAGCGTCTGTATGTTTATTTGAGTGTGAATGGCTGTGAGCCTGGGTGGGACTGGAGATAACTCCAACTACAGCTCGTGATAAATGGATGTCTCACAATCAACAGGCAGATTGAAGAGAGAACCCTCTTGTCCCCCAGAAGCTCTTCAGGTCCCCATCCAATGGCAATGTTCTCTCTCCCACCAGGAGCAACAGCTACACTGAGTCTTAAAGTAATCTCTTCCCTGTCTTTATTGCCCCCCAACTATACATCCCTAGACACTTTCTTATTCTTGAAGGTGATTGTTTGTGATGTGATAATCCTCAGAACCTACATATTTTTCTCGACTCCTTTTTCCTTGTAAGTTTATCTGTGGTGTAGGAGAACTCTGTTTGGCATGTAGTTCTTTTTTGTTTTAGTTTATTTTAATTTATTTTATATTATTCAGTTCTACATAACAGCCACAGATTCCCTCGTTCTCCCCCGTCCTGTCCCCCCCACTCTTCTCCCCAGCCCACCCACCATTCCCACCTCCTCCAGAGCAAAGCCCCCCATGAGGACTGAGACCAACCTGATAGACACAGTCCAGGCAGGTCCAGTCTCCTCCTCCCAGATTGAGCCAAGCGTCCCTGCATAATTCCCAGGTTCCAAACAGCTAACTCATGCAATGAGCCCAGGATCTGGTACCACTGCCTAGATGCCTCCCAAACAGATCAAGCTAAACAACTGTCTCACCTATTCAGAGGGCCTGATCCAGTTGGGGGCCCATCATCCTTTGGTTTCATTCATTTGGCTATTTGTCCCTGTGCTTTATCCAACCTTGGTTTCAACAATTCTCACTCATATAAACCCTCCTCTTTCTCACTAATTAGACTCCGGAGCTCCACCCAGGGCCTAGTCATGGATCTCTGCATCCAGATCTCTCAGTTGTTGGATGGGGTTTCTGGCATGACTATTAGGGTGTTTGGCCATCCCATCACCAGAGTAGGTCAGTCCTAGCTGTCTCTCAAACATTGCCAGCAGTCTTTTGTGGGGGTATCTTTGTGTATTTCTGTGGGCTTCTTTAGAACTTTGTTTCTTCCTTTTCTCATATGGTCTTAATTTACCATGTTCCCCTATTCCTTGTTCTCCCTCTCTGTTCTTTTTATTTTATTTTATTTTTTTATTTATTTTACAATACTATTCAGTTCTGCATAACAGCCACAGATTCCCTTGTTCTCCTCCGTCCTGCCCCCTCCCCTTCTCCCCAGCCCACCCACCATTCCCACCTCCTCCAAAACAAAGCCTCCCCCGAGGACTGAGATCGACCTGATAGACTCAGTCCAGGCAGGCCCAGTCTCCTTCTCCCAGATTGAGCCAAGTGTCCCTGCATAAGTCCCAGGTTTCAAACAGCTAACTCATGCAACGAGCCCAGGACCTGGTACCACTGCCTAGATGCCTCCCAAACAGATCAAGCCAATCAACTGTCTCACCTACTCAGAGGGCCTGATTCAGATGGGTGCCCCTCAGCCTTTGGTTCATAGTTCATATGTTTCCATTCGTTTGGGTATTTGTCCCTGTGCTTTATCCAACCTTGGTTTCAACAATTCTCATTCATATAAACCCTCCTCTTTCTCGCTAATTAGACTCCTGGCGCTCCCCCCTGGGGCCTAGTGGTGGATCTCTGCATCCAGATCCCTCAGTTGTTGGATGGGGTTTCTGGCACAACTATTAGGGTGTTTGGCCATCCCATCACCAGAGTAGGTAAGTCCTGGCTGTCTCTCAACCATTGCCAGCAGTCTTTTGTGGGGGTATATTTGTGTATTTCTGTGGGCATCTTTAGCACTTTGTTTCTTCCTTTTCTCATATGGTCTTCATTTACCATGATCTCCTATCCCTTGTTCTCCCTCTCTGTTCTTGATCCAGCTGGGATCTCCCGCTCTCTTTCCCTCGACCCTCGCCCTTCATTGCTCCCACTCATGTCCAGGTTGTTCATGTAGATCTCAGCCATTTCTCCATCATTAGGCAATCCTCCTGTCTTTCTTGCAGTCCTCTTTTCCAGGCAGCCTCCCTGGTGATGTGAGTAGCAGTCCAGTCATCCTTGTTCCACATCTAGTATCCTCCTATGAGTGAGTACATACCATATTTCTCTTTCTGAGTCTGGTTTACCTCACTCAGGATGATTTTTTCTAGATCCATCTATTTGCCTGCAAACCTCATGATGTCATTGTTTTTCTCTGCTGAGTAGTATTCCATTGTGTATATGTGCCACAATTTATTTATCCATTCTTCAGTTGAATGGCATCTAGGTTGTTTCCAGGTTTTGGCTATTACAAACAATGCTGATATGAACATAGCTGAGCAAGTGCTCTTTTGGTATGATTGAGCATTTCTTGGGTATATGCCCAGGAGTGGAATAGCTGGATCTTGGGGGAGATTGATTCCCAATTTTCTAAGAACGCGCCATATTGATTTCCAAAGTGGTTGTACAAGCTTGCATTCCCACCAGCAGTGGAGGAGAGCTCCCCTAGTTCCACATCCTCTCCAGCATAAAGTGTCTTCAGTGTTTTTGATCTTAGCCATTCTGACAGGCGTAAGGTGGTGTCTCAGAGTTGTTTTGATTTGCATTTCCCTGATGATTAGGGATGTTGAGCAATTCCTTAAATGTCTTTCAGCCATTTGGGTTTCCTCTCTTGAGAATTCTCTGTTTAGTTCTATAGCCCATTTCTTAATTGGACTGTTGTTCGTTTTGATGTCTAATTTCTTGAGTTCCTTTTATATCAGTCCTCTGTCACATGTTGGGTTGCTGAAGATCTTTTCCCATTCTGTAGGCTGTCGCTTTGCCTTGTTGACCGTATCCTTTGCTCTACAAAAGCTTCTCAGTTTCAAGAGGTCCCATTGATTGATTGTTTCTCTCAGTGTCTGTGCTACTGGTGTCATATTTAGGAAGTGATCTCCTATGCCAATGTGTTCAAGCCTACTTCCTACTTTCTCTTCTAGCAGGTTCAGAGGAGCTGGATTTATGTTGAGGTCCTTGATCCACTTGGACTTAAGTTTTGTGCACAGTGAGAGATATGGTTTTATTTGCAGCCTTGGATACATTGATATCCAGTTATGCCAACACCATTGTACACTTTTGGCTTCTTTTTCAAAAATTATATGTTCATAGGTGTGTGGGTTAATGTCAGGGTCTTCAATTTGATTCCATTGGTCCACATGTCGGTTTTTATGCCAATACCAAGCTGTTTTTATTACTGTAGCTCTATAGTAGAGCTTGAAGTCAGGGATCGTGATGCCTCTAGAGGTTGTTTTATTGTACAGGATTCTTTTGGCTATCCTGGGTTTTTTGTTTTTCCATATGGAGTTGAGTATTATTCTTTCCAGGTCTGTGAAGAATTGTGTTGGTATTTTGATGGGGATTGCATTGAATCTGTAGATTGCTTTTGGTAAAATTGCCATTTTTACTATGTTGGTCCTACCTATCTATCCATGAGCATGAAAGATTTTTCCCTTTTCTGACATCTTCTTCAATTTCTTTTTTTCAGGGACTTAAAGTTCTTATCCTATAGGTCCTTCACTTGCTTGGTTAGTGTTACCCCAAGGTATTTTATGTCACTTTTGGCTATTGTAAAGGGTGATGTATCTCTGATTGCCTTCTCAGCTTCTTTGTCCATTGTATATAGGAGGGCTACTGATTTTTTTGAGTTGATCTTGTATCCTGCTCTGTTGCTGAAGGTGTTTATAAGCTTTATCAGTTCCTGGGTGGAATCTTTGGGGTCACTCAAGTATACTATCATGTCATCTGCAAATAGGGAAAGCTTGACTTCTTCCTTTCCAATTTGTATCCCCTTAATCTCCTTATGTTGTCTTATTGCTCTGGCTAGAACTTCAAGTACTATATTGAATAAGTATGGGGAGAGTGGACAGCCTTGACTCGTTCCTGATTTTAGTGGAAATGCTTTGAATTTCTCTCCATTTAATTTGATGTTGGCTGTTGGCTTGCTGTAAATTGCCTTTATTATGTTTAGGTATGTTCCCTGTATTCCTGATCGCTCCAAGACTTTTTATCATGAAGGGGTGTTGGATTTTGTCAAGTGCCTTTTCTGCATCTAGTGAGATGATCATGTGGTTTTTTCTTTTGAGTTTGTTTATATAGTGTATTACATTGATGTACTTTCGTATGTTGAACCACCCTTGCATCCCTGGGATGAAGCCTACTTGATCATGGTGGGTAATTGCTCTGATGTGTTCTTGAAGTCTGTTTGCCAGTATTTTATTGAGTATTTTTGCATCAATGTTCATGAGGGAGATCGGTCTGTAGTTCTCTTTCTTTGTTGTATCCTTGTTTGGTTTAGGAATCAGGGAGACTTTGAAAAGCCAGCAGGACCTGGACAGATGTAATGCAGACACTAAGATGTGTCTGGATGTCAGCCCAGACTAATATACCCAGCAAAACCTTCAATCATCATAGACCGAATGAACAAGACATTCCAACACAAAGCCAGATTCAAACAATACTTATCCACGAACCCAGCCCTACAGAAAGCACTAGAAGGAAAATTCCAACCGAAGGAAGTCAGATACACACTCGAAAACACAGGCTATAGATAAAGCCACAACAGTAAACCCCAAAGAAGAAAAGTACACACACACTACCACCAAAAATAACAGGGATGAACAATCACTGTTCATTAATATCCCTTAATATCAATGGACTTAATTCACCTATAAAAAGTCATAGGCTTACAGTATGATACGAAAGCAGGACCCATCTTTCTGCTCCATACAAGAAATACATCTCAAATTCAAAGACAGATACTACCTAAGAATAAAAGGCTGGGAAAAGACTTTCCAATCAAATGGTCTTAAGAAACAAGTGGGTGTAGCCATCCTGATATCCAACAAAATAGACTTCTAACTAAAATCAATCAAAAAAGATTAAGAAAGGCATTACATACTCATTAAAGGAAAGATCCAACAAGATGAAGTTTCAGTTCTGAACATTTATGCCCCAATCACAAGGGCACCCACATATGTAAAAGAAATATTACTAAAGCTTAAACCACATATAAAACCCCACACATTAATAGTGGGAGATCTCAACACCCCACTTTCACCACTGGACAAATCTCCCAAATCAAAACTTAACAGAGAAATAAAGGACTTAACTGATGTCATGACCCGATTGGACCTAATAGATATCTACAGAACATTCCATCCTAACAAAAAAGAATATACCTTCTTCTCAGCACCCCATGGAACTTCCTCTAAAATCGACCACATACATGGCCACAAAGCAAATCTCAACAGATACAAAACAATTGGAATAACCCCCTGAGTTCTATCAGACCACCATGGTTTAAAGTTAGATTTCAACAACAACAAAAACTACAGACAACCTACAATCTCATGGAAACTGAATGATGCTCAACCGAATCACCAATGGGTTAAGCAAGAAATAAAGAAAGAAATTAATAACTTCTAGAGATTAATGAAAATGAAGACACCACATACCCAAACTTATGGGACACTATGAAAGCAGTGCTAAGAGGGAAATTCATAGCACTAAATGCCCACATAAAGAAGTTGGAGAAATCTCACACTAGTGACTTAACAGCACACCTGAAAGCTCTAGAACAAGAAGAAGCAAAGTCTCCCAGGAAGAATAGATGCCAAAAATTACCAAAGTGAGAGGAGAAATTAATAAAATAGAAACTAAGAGAACAATACAAAAAATTAATGAAACAAAGAGTTGGTTCTTTGAGAAAATCAACAAGGTAGACAAGCCCTTATCCAAACTATCCAAAAGACACACAGAGAGAATCCAATTCAACAAAATCAGAAATGAAAAGGGGGACATAACAACAGACATTGAGGAAATCCAGAGAATTATCAGGTCATATTTCAAAAACCTCTACTCCACAAAGCTGTAAAACCTAAAAGAAATGGACAATTTTCTGGATAGGTACCACATACCTTAGTTAAATCAAGACCAGATAAACTATTTAAATAATCCAATAACCCCTAAGGAAATAGAAACAGTCATTAAAACTCTCTCAATCAAAAAAAGCCCAGGACCAGATGGTTTCAGTGCAGAATTCTACCAGATCTTCAAAGAAGAGTTAATACCAATACTCTCTAAATTGTTCCACATAATAGAAACAGAAGGAACATTACCAAACTCCTTCTATGCGGTATGTAGTTCTTAATGGTTTGGGTTTTGTGACTATACGCTCATCATGAAGTCTAACATGTCTACCATAAGTCTGGAGCACTGGCAGCTGAATGTGGGACAGGGATCATATTTTTGGTATGATTTAATTCCAAACACCAACAACTGATATTTTATGAGAAGTCCCAGTAATTTCAGATGATGAACATATTCATAATTTACATGAATAAATAGGAAATACATTTAAATATCTAAACCTTTAATTGACATGTGACATTTGTTCTTTGGCAGTATTAAAGGCTTAGGATGTTTTCACATTTGAGCATATTCTATAAACCAAAAAGATAAAATATGTTAAGTGTTTTTAATGATAGAGTTCAAAGTCAGGGCTTTGAATGTTAAATTCCTGATTCTCAGGGACACAAGTGATAATAGGAACACAATATTAATATTTTTACTTCTTAGGAATAACATACGCATATACTAGCAGAGACAAGTCAAAATATAAAAAATCTGTGTGATATACCTAATGAAATTAGTATTGTGTTGTAAAATGATGTAAGATTTATATGAGGAAATAAGTTATTATACACACCAACATCTTTGATTCATCCTTCATTAAATTCAGAATCATTATGCAAGAAGAGGCCACACTGTTTCAAACAGGACTTAGAGGGGAGTGTTAGGAAGTTGGTGGTCCAAATGCTTTGTGAACTGAAAGGTTAGTACTGCCACTCAGCCTTGATCTAGATGGGGAAGGAAGATCTTGAGTAAATATTTTACAGTGCTGTTTGCCACACAATAGAAGTTAAATCCATTACTCTGAATCTTGTTGTAGTCTTGCCTCTAAGCCATCCAATTTATTTACTAAGGTGAGCAGAGCTCTTCCTCTAATATGTGAAATTGTTATTAATATTTTCATGACTATTTAAGAATGGATATTTGATAATAGCTTTTGGAATGAGTGCTATAGGGAATTGGGTTTGTTCATAGAAAACTGTAAACTATGTTTGCCATCTGAGGCTGTTCTTGCCATAGAGGTATTTTGCCTTGGTAACTGACAGACTGTGATCCCATTGACCTGGCATTTTCAAATAAAGTTAAAAGATGACTTTTATATGTACTCATAACAAATGCTTAACTACCTCATCTTTCCTATGAAATACACCATGAGGCAAAAAGTACATTAGCTTTCAGATAACAGATGCTACCTACCACTGTATGTAAACTTTATATTAGCTATTAAGCTTCTCTATAAAGAGTTAAGATGTAAAATAATATGCTGGTGTATGATAGTAAATTGCCTGGCATGACTTCTGTTTAAAATATTTTATCCTATTTTATAATAATATTCTGAAAATCTAGAAAGCATGGCTTAGGCAGTGGTTTTCAATTCATGGCCACAGACCCTTTGGGAGAGTGGAAGGAAACTTTCACAGAAGTTGCATGTCAGATATCCTGCAAATCAGATTTCAAATGATTTAAATATAAATGTTATGATTTATAACAGCATCAAAATTAAAGTTATGAAGTAGCAACAAAGTAATTTTATGGTTCGGGGATCACCATGGCCTGAGGAACTGTATTAACAGGTTGCAGGGTTAGGAGTGTTGAGAACCGCTGGCTTAAGGAGAGGAGGGTTTATCCTGCTGTGAATTCAGGTGAGTTCAGTTCCTGGTTGAATTGTGCAGATCAACATAATAGGAATATATGGTGGATGGGAGCTGTTTACCTCATGGCTGCCAGGAAGCAAAGGCATAGAGACAGGAAGGGGACAGACAGGACAAGATAGAACCCCGATTACCTCTCTGCCCTGGGAGCTAATTCCTCTAGCTAAAGACTGCTTCCCAGCATCTCAGGAACATCTCCACAGGGTTGTCTGGTGCTTTGAACAGTTGTCCTCCAGCTGCTGGTCCAACCTCTGGAGTTTGGGGACTATTAGGAGGGACTTCCCTAGGAGAAGTAGATCCCTACAGCTGAGCCTCTGAGCAATAAAGCCTAGCCTAGGCCTGCTTCAGGACTAGCTTCTTGAGCCTATGGGCAGCTTCCTGGCCTGCTGCCATGGCAGCTGCCATGGAAACAGCCTCAGCCTCCAACTCCACAGACTGAGCTTCCCCACATGCCTTCTCCACTGTGATAGAGTGAGCCCTAATAAAACCTTCCTCTTCCCAATTGTTTCTGTCAGGTATCATGGTGAAGCCATAACAAACAAGGAACTAATTTAGTAATTGACCTCATTACCCTGAAAGCTCCAGGCTCAGACTGCTTCACAGGTAATTCTAAACTCTGTTAAACTGTAGAGAAGAGATGGTTTCCTTTTAAAATGAGACTATGTGGCTACGTGACTCTAGCTGGCCTAGGAATCACTACATACACCAGGCAGGACTTAACATTACAGTAACCCTCTTGCCTCTGCCAACTATGTGCTGGAGTTACAGGCTAAAACCATTGTGCCCTGCTCTGTACTATCTTTTCAGTGAAACCTGTTCCCAAACAGAAAAGAAAACAGTGCCTCAACTCTGTTTTTGTATTTGTTTTTGTTTTGTTTTTCAAGACAGGATTTCTCTGTGTAGCTCTGGCTCTCCTAGAACTCACTAGGTAGAGCAGGCTGGCCTAGAACTCAAAAATCTGCCTGCCTCCTCTTCCTAAGTGCTGTGATTGAAGGGGTATGCCACCATGCCTGACTCTGCATCTACTTCTTTTGAGCCTCAGTTAGCCTTGCTTACAAAATCAAGAAAACCAAATGAAGTTACAGGCCCACTTTCACTTATTTACAGTGGACCCATTTGCCAACAAATGGACTAAATGTAACCCATCACCAGTATTGGAAGCTTTAATTGGAGACAAGACATATCCAGTTGGGGTTCTGTCTTCCTGATTTTTTGTATTTTTTTCCATTTTGGCTGTTTCATCTAGATCCCTCATATATGTATATAAATTTAGAGTGGTTCTACTCAATTAGGCTTCTATAAGATCCCTAAAATGGCCCTTAATTTTACCTCTCCCTCCCTATATTTCTTCATTTACCCCTCTTCTGTGTCCCTCCGCATTTCACCATCCTGTTTCACACTCCATTACTCATCCATCCATAACAATCTATTTCATTCCCTCTTTATGGAGATATGTCCCACCCTGTGAGTCCCTAATTCTATACCTAACCTGTGTTTATACTGATATATCTTTGACTCAATAGCTAATACCCATATATAAGTGACAACATACCATATTTGTATTTCTGTGTCTGAGTTATCTCACTCAGGATGACTTTTTCTAACTCCATCCATTTGCCTGCAAATTTCATGGTTTTCTTTCTTTTTTTTCTTTTTTAACTGCTTAGTAATAGCCCATCTCTGTAAGTGAACCACATTTTCTTTAGACATTCGTCTGTTGAGGGACACCTAGGATGTCTCCAATTTCTGGCTATTATAAATAGAGCAGCAATGAACATGGTTGAGAAGGTAAGTGTCTCTGTGGTAGGTGAAGCATCCTTTGGGTATATGCCAAGAGAGGCATAGCTGGATCTTGATCGATTCCTAGCTTCCCAAGACACAGCCATACCTATTTCCAAAGTGGCCGTACAAGTTTGCATTCCCACTGGCAATGGATGAGTGTTTACCGTATTCCACATCCTGTCGACATTAGATGTCATTTATTTTATTAATCTTATCTGATCTGCCTCATGTAACATGAAGTTGCAAAGTAGTTTTGATTTGCATTGCCCTGATGACTAAGGATTCTGAACACTTTTAAGTGTTTTACAGACACAAGAATTTTTTCTACTGAAAATTGTTTGTTTAGTTCTGTAACTCATTTTTAATTGTCATTCATTTTCCTGATATTCAGTTTTTCTTAGTTCTTTACATATTTTGGATATTAGCCCTGTATTGGATAAATAGTTGATAAAAATCCTTTCCCCAGCCATGTGTTAATGGTGCATGCCTTTAATCCCAGCACTTGGGAGGCATAGCCAGGAAGATCTCTGTGAGTTCAAGGACAGCCTGGTCTACAGCACAAGATCCAGACAGGCACCAAAAGTACACATAGAAAACCCGCCTCAAAAAACAAAAACAATTTTTTTTCCATTTTTAGGCTGCCATTTGGAATAAAACATTATTAGTGGCAGAATAGATAATGCTCCATGGGTGATCCCACAAGTGGACAGACACATTAGAGTTAACAGAATTCAATAAAGCTATTTAATAAATGATTTCTATATAATAATTCATTCTTTACATTAATAATTTAATGAATATACTTCAATGTATTTTCACTTATTCTTTGCAAATTTCATAGAATGCATTTTGATCATATTCACCCCAAAGTCCTCCCAGTAATTCATCCAAATCTGCCCCAACATCTGTGATGCCCAACTTTGTATCTTCATCATTAATTTACGTTTAAATAACCCCAGTGGCAGGGTCTTGAAGAAAGCTGACTCTCTCTCTTCCAGAAGCCATTGTTCATCCTTTGTTCATCAGTCAAGAGAAGGGGCTCAAGCACCCTTCTCACTATATTGTAGCAGTAATCTTAACAATTCTTATTAATAAAATCAAACCAGAGGCCAGTTATTGAGGAGAATGCTGGTAGATCAGATGCAGAACAAGCCACATCTCTCTCACCTTGCCAATTCCTCAGCTGGTCCTGTTTCCTCAGACTGGAGGCCTCTGAGTCCTCATCCAGAATGGGTCTCAGCTGAATTGCTGTTCAAAAGCCTGAATGCTTAACCAGCCAAATGCTTAACTAGCCAAATGCTTCTAGTTTCTGGTCTCCACACCTTATATATCCTTCTGCTTTCTACCACCACTCCCTGGGATTAAAGGCTCGCTTTCTGGGATTAAAGGCGTGAGTCACCATGCTTGGCTGAATCCTTGAACACATAGATTTCTGCCTCTGGAATTCTAGGATTAAAGGCGTGTGCTACCACTGCTTTTCCTTTATGTTTAATATTGTGGCTGCTCTGTCTCTGACCCTAGATAAGTTTATTAGTATGCACAATATTTGGGGGAATACAATACCATGTTAAGTTTACTGGCTTGATATTGTATAAGTGACCACAGGTGCTGTGGGTCATAAGGTCCTGTCATGGCCAGAAGACACTGTTTGCTCTAATTCTCCCTGACCTCTGGCTCCTATAATCTTTCTGCCCTACCTTTCATGATGGTCTTTTAGCCTTGTGGAAAGAGTATGATACAGGTGTCCCATTAAATATGGCTGAAATCAGTGAAATAAACAGAAAAATATAAAGATACAGTGAAACAAAGAGTCAATTCTTTGAAAACACTAACAGGATGGACACACCTTTAGCCAAATTAACCAATAGGAAGAGGAGGATGAAAATAATAAAACACAGGAGGAAAAAGGAGACATGGAGGGAATTCAAACCTTAAGAATCTCCATTCCATCAAATTGGAAAAATTTTTCAAAATATTGATGAATTTCTAGATGTTTGTGACCCACCAAAATTATATCAAGATAATGTGAATAATTTAAATAGCCTCATGCTAATTAATGATATAGAAGCAGTAATTAAAAATGGCCCAACAAAAAGAAGCCTAGACCAGGACAGAATCAGTGTAGAATTGAACCAAACATTTAAAGGACAACTAATACTCCTGAGACTATCCAATAAAATAAAAAATGAAGGATCTCTTCCAAATTCTTCTTTATGCCAGGAATTCCCTAATGTTGAGAGAGGGAGACAGATAGATACATAGATAGGTAAGAAAGTAAATAAATAGGTAAATGATAGATAGATAGATAGATAGATAGATAGATAGATAGATAGATGATAGATAGATAGATAATGGATAGATAGATGAATGTGTAGATAGAATTACAGGAAATTACCCTGATGAACATATACAAACACATTCTCAATAGAATACTTGCAAATCAAGTTCAGGATTACATCAAAGAATAATCACCCACCATGATCAAGTGTTCTTCACCCAAGCCCTGCAAGGATAATTTGATAAAATAAATCTACATGTTTATTCTACCACATAAAAGGAATGAAAGACAGAAACTACATGACGGTCTGAGTATATGAAAAAAAAGGCCTTTGTAGAAGTCCAACCTCCATTCATGATGAAACTCTTGGAGAATCTAGGTATATAGAGTATATATTTCAACATAATAAAGTCATTGTACAACAATCCCATGCCAGCATCATGCTCAGTGGAAGAAAAAAAAACTCAAAACAATTCCCAAACATTCAGGAACAAGGAAAGGATATTCACTCCTTCCTCTCCCATTCAGTATAGGACTTGACCTCTTAGCTAGAGCAATAAGACAACTGATGTTGATAGAAGCGATACAAACAGAAAAGAGGGAAGTCAAAATGTCCATATTTGCAGATGATATGATTCTAAACAAATAAAACTAATAATTTGCGGTCTATTCATGCAAATGTGTGTAAAACTGCTTACGTCTAAATTTCCCTACAATCGTGATTGTCATTGCCTGGTCACTCTTAAGTTGACTGTGTGAATGCTGAAAACTCCTTTTCTACGGGGAAATGATTTCCTGTGCATCATGTTGATTACCATGGAACTAAGAGATGATCTTGTTGATCTCATTGCAAATTCAAAAGAATTTATCCTGTGGTGCTTTTCAGAGCATGTATCTCGCAATTGAAGCGTTCTATGACTTCCAGAAACAGAAAGAAAATAACACCACTTGATCCTGAGGCTAATCATAGTTAAAATGGCAGAAACAAAAGTAGCACTGATGGATGTGTAGAAATACTCAGCATGGGCCCCTGCATTCTGTTTTATCAAGATTCATTTTAGTCATGCAATAGCAGGATTGTCATGTATAAGGAAATGTGACTAATAAAATATATTACATATTAGAAGTCTCTTATGGAATACAGTATAATTAGTATAATATTTATTCTACTCCTTATATAAATATACAAAATAGTTATTACAGTGTACTGACAAGAAAGCTAAATCTTCTAGAATTTTTCAACCTCCTTACACTAGACTCAAACTGCTTTCTTCACTTCTCAGAGCCCAGTCATACTTTTTAGAGTGAGAAATTTCATGGAGTCTGCTTAAAGGGTAAATTAATTTATTGTGGGAGAAAAACTTACTGTACAGA
Source organism: Peromyscus maniculatus bairdii (assembly GCF_049852395.1). Taxonomy (NCBI): domain Eukaryota; kingdom Metazoa; phylum Chordata; class Mammalia; order Rodentia; family Cricetidae; genus Peromyscus; species Peromyscus maniculatus. The sequence goes on along the minus strand of NC_134860.1, from coordinate 42,286,327 downwards.
ACAGAATTGTTGCAGGTTCTGGAATGCTGGGGCAAAGTTGCATGCTGCTCTGGTTGTCTGAGTCAGTTCCCCATCCAAGTCCCCCAAAGGAGCAAAGAGAGACTGCCTACGTGCATCTCAAGTCTTAATGGTAGCTCCAGAGGCTTGTTCTTGAAGATCACAGCCAGGTAGAACAGTTATTTGCTGCATCTCTAGGGGCAGTGCTTCAAGGTCATAGACAAAAGAGCTATCCACTACAACTCTTTCCTCTGTTCCTCAGCTTAGCTGATGGCTAGTGTGTTCAATTATTGAAACATGAGTTATACTCATTTTCATATGTCTGTAGAATTTGCCCTTCCAACAAGAATTACTCAGGGTGGAGGAAGTTTTCCTCCATGTTCTACTCCCACTGTGCCTGTGTCTGGCCATTAGAGTGAGTCATCCTGAGATAATAAGAGACGATTACTTTTAGTTATATATCAGTAATGCTCCATTGTAGCCCACTGAAGAACAGGTGCTTGGCCATCACTATTCAAGTGCATTGTCTTATGTAAAAAGATCACATGACCAGGCCTCAGGCCCTGAGTCTGGGGCCTTCATCAGCTCTCAGTGACAAAAAACTCAGAAGACAGGAAGGTTCTACATTTTCCACTAATAACTTATCTTCCAGCAGTAGCTGGTCCAGGCCTTGGGACTGCATCAGATATTACTGTGACTCTGAACCTCTCCATTGAGTTCAGTTTGTTAAACAGTGAGCAGGGAATATGGCTTCATCCCCACCCATATTACCTGTTTATCATGTATGAGACAATACATTCATTTTGAGTTAATTTCTGATATTGTTTAGTAATAAACACTATATCAATGTGAAAAAAACTAATAATTTATTAGAAGTCCCTTAAGACTGACAAATACATCCATAAAAGTGGAAGAATGCAAAATAGTCAGTGGCCTTCCTGTATACCAATGACAAACCAACTGATCAAGAAATCAGGGAAACAATTCCATTCACAATAGGCTTAAAACAAATTAGACATTTGGACTAGCATAATTTTAAAGCATACTATTAATAAAAACAGCTATGAAATACCCAAGAGAAATCTAAATATATTCAAGACCCTTAAAGCTGATGTTCTGAGAGACCTTCAAGACTGAAAATGAATGGAAGTTTTTAAAGTTTGGTAGATAAGTAGGTAATGGAAAAGGTCAATTTTGCTAAATTGATAATACTAATACAATAAATCTTGAATTAGGAAATGTGAATACAATAATGACCCCTTTTCTGTGGAACTTAATTATTTATCCATAAATACTCTATTATGGGGCAAAGGATAATTTATAAAGTGGAAAAAGTAAAGACATTCAGAGGTACTTTTAAAGAGGGAAAAGTAGGGAGCATGCCATATTAGACAGAAATATGTCATGTGAAATTAAAAAATAAAAAATACTTCAGTAGAGTTATGTGAGCAGTCTGTGAGATTGGTAGACTGGGTATTGCCAGAGATTCAGTGTCCACAAACTTTGTATTTGTTGAAAAAAGAGGCTACAGCCAACATAGAAACAGATGGGTTATCAGAGCATGCTCTGAGAATATGTCAAATGTTCTAGTTAGCTTTCTGTTGCTCTGATCAAAGTCCAAAAGCCAATCTGGGAAAGTAAAGTGTTTATTCAGCTCACAGGTTACAGTCCATCATCAAGGGAAGCCAAGGGAAGATTCCAAGGCAAGGACTTGAAACCACAGATTAATGCTGCTCACTGTTCTGCTCAGCTACCTTTCCTCTATGGCCCAGGCTCACATGCCTGGGGATGCCACTACCCACAGAAGACTGAGCCCTCCTCCATCAATTAGCAATCAAGAAAATGCCAAAGGAGCATACCTACAAGCTAGTCTAAGGAAGTCAAATCCTCACTACGTGTTAAGTAGACAGCCAAGATTAGCCATCACAGCAAGCCATAAAGGGGAAAACATTAATCTCAGCTTACTGCAAAGAACATTGACCCTCTATTGTTGCTTGAAGGCTTCTCTCCAGGTTCCCCAAGCCCTGAAGTCCCACAATCCACGTATAAAATAATCACTCAGACGCTTATACCACTTATAAACCGTATGGCCATGTCAGGCTTCTTGCTAACTGTTCTTTTATCTTAAAAGGTTCACTTTCTGTCCATAATTTTTCAATGTCCTCCTTAGTTAATGGTACGACAATTTCTGCTGGGTCTATTCCTGCTAATTGACGAAGTCTCAATTTTCCTTTGCAAATCAAGTCAGAGATTTTTTTCCACATAAGTTTTCAATTTTTTATTTGGTTTATTTGGTAAAAATATCCATTCCAATATAATATCTTTAACCCATTTCTATAAATCTATACCTTGCCACGTGGCTGGTGGCTTACCAGCGTCTTCACATGCTGCTTGTCCTGGCGGTGGCTGTAGTGTCTCCCCCCTCTGCCTTCCGCTTCCCAGAATTCTCCTCTCTCCTTGTCCCACCTACTTCCTGCCTGGCAACCAACTTCCTGCCTGGCCACTGGCCATCAGTGTTTTATTTATATAGAGCAATATCCACAGCAATTCCCCTTTTTTTCTTTTTTTTTTTAAAAAAAGAAGGTTTTAACTTTAACATGGTAAAATTACATATAACAAAACAATTACCAAGCAAGAATTATAGTTACAATATTAAAGAAGATGTCCTATCTATCTTATATTTGTGAGTTTAAGGTTTTATATCTAACTTATCTTTTATCATAACTGAGGAAATTACAACTATCTAGTTTTCAACCACATCAAAGACCTGAGAAGGAATATAATGGTACCTGAGAAATGGTAGATGGATGCAGGCAACTTTCGGGAATCTTGCAAAAGTAGACCAAGACAGCTGGCAGCCCAACGGCTCTAGTTTCCACCTTAAACCTGAGAATATTTAATAACCAATTCTAAACAGAGCCAAAAACAGGTTCCTGCTTCTTGTCTCATACAGGCAGCTAGACGCCACAAAACGCAGGTTTGCCTGGCGGGTTCCTGGCATGTGCATTTGACCAGCAGTATCGCGGAAATGAGGCGTCTGCCAGCGGCACATTAAGCTGTGTGGTAGATTTAGTCTTTACTATTATTTAAAAAAAAAAGAGGTTTCTGGGCTACACGCTGCTTTGATAAGAAGCATAGACCCATTATTTCTGATAATTGATGGCTCACAGAACTGGCGGATCTCTGTGAGATCGAGGCCAGCCTGGGCTACCAAGTGAGTTCCAGGGGAGTCGCAAAGCTACACAGAGATCCGCCTGGCTCTGCCTCCCGAGTGCTGGGATTAAAGGCGTGCGCCACCGCCGCCGCCGCCGCCGCCACCGCCGCCGCCGCCGCCGCCGCCGCCACCACCACCACCCGGCTCTTTCTATGGCTCTAATAGCTCTGACCCCTGGTGTTGGAGACCGACTCTGGACAGCTGTGTCTTGAACCTGTGTAACCTTCCACAATTTATCAAGCCTCATGTAAATAGGAGGCTCTTAGCTTAACCACGGAATGTACGATTAAATAAACTTCTTGGAACCTGTGCTAAATCAGCTAGCTGCAGGGGCCTGGGACCAAAGCGACCTTCTGCTGACCCTCCCTTAGGAATTTTCTTTGTCCTATCCTCACTCCTCCTGCTCCCCCTCCCTACCTGAAGCCCTGTTTATAAGCTCTAACACCCAGTCAATAAAGGAGACCTTGACGCAACTCAGACTGACTCTGTCTTTCTTCACGGGCTTGGTCTCCTTTCCCTCTTGCCCCACATTGATTCCCAGGTGGTCCCTCCTCGAGACACTCGAATAACCTGGCCTGCTGGACGGGTCACCCCGGGCAACCTTATCTATTAACATACAATCAAAATCACATTTCAGTACAATTAGGATACTACCATACTCTATGAATAGAATTCTATGTCCAACATGAATTTTCAAATGTATGAAGAATAATTTCAAAGAATTTATATTGGAAAATGTAACTCTTTTTAAAATAAGTGACAATCACACAAGCCACAAAGGAAAATTTGGTAAATTTGACTATTGAAGCCCCTTTTGGAGCCTACAGGGTTGGCATAGGGATTGGCTGTTGGCTGCCAGCACCTGTGACCATCCTTGCAGTATTTTGGTGGAAGAGTTCCCATCAGAAGTCCTGCCCCTTATAAGCTTATGTTGTAAAGAAATGGATGGGCCTTTTCTGCTTGATGATTTGGAGAAGGCTGTATCCCATTTTCAGAGCCATAGATTTTGAAAACTTCTAAAGCAGCACGAGGCACAAACCCAGTATTCTTGGTGACACACACTTTAGTGTCCATGCTCATCATGCTAGTGTCAGTGGTGAGCTCTGTAACATGATTTAACTCTGGAGTATGATGTGTTTCCTGTTGCTGCTGTCTCCAAATCCTGCCTCTGACCACCAGAGAAACTTCAAACTTAATAAATTGTTTTTGCTTAGAAAACAATAGGAGGCTCCTAGCTGTTGTTTACAATGAAGACCCCACAGACGTCTTCCCAGGGTTCTCTTTCTTCAGTAGGAGATTTTCCTTTCTCAGAATACATGGAGTAAGCAAGATGTGGCCTGTAGGAATTCAAGTCCAAATTCACAGGCTCCATCTGACACCCCACTCTTTCTGACAGGTCCAGTGTGTTTGCTTTCTTCCTATTTCTTTAAGGAAGGGGTACCCATTTTCTGCGTCTTGGACCCTTTTCCAACACAGTTCCTACCAGACATAACATAATTATTTGAATTCCAAATCTTCAGTTACAGAGATCGACTGCATTCTTTTGTAACTGGGTTTCTAGTTGATCCCTCCTACCCAAGAATGCACAGAGTGGTATTTCATCCTATATTAGCCATCCATGGTCATAAAAAGGCCACTGAACTGCCACACCAACTCCAGTGTCGTCCGTGTGACATGAACAATTATGTCAATAATAGCAGACAGGAGATACGTGTCCCACGGGACTAAGCTCCCTGGAGGTCCCTGGCAGAGTGCCCGTGTTATGCCTTCTTCTCGAAGGAGACGTGCTTCACAGATCATGAGCTCCCTGGGCTATGGGTTCTATATAACTGCTTTTCTGATAATGTTCTACTTAATCTATAAAACACAGCCAAAATTCATGAATGCTTGGGTTGTGAACTATGGAGGAAAGGGGAAGCCGGACATGGAACTTATTTAGATATAGCAGAATTCCTTAAAGACCTCAAGCCTCAAGTTGCTAGATAATAGAAAGTATAATATTTCAGGCACTTCTAGGGAATGAACACTCACCCACTAGGAATCCTTTAGGAATCCCAACTAAAGTGATTTATGGCAGAAAACATGGCCCCTCTGTTGAGGAAGTTCAGCATGGAAAACTTAAATACTACAACAGAACCCCTTCCCCTTACAGGTGTAAAAGTACAAGAGTCCATATTCCAGCATGTAAAAAGGTTTTATATTAGAAGAGATATATGGTAAAGAATGGAAGAAAGACTTAGGGAGGATCTGCAGCATCCAAATTGGCTAAGTGGGTCATGAGAACCAGAAAAGTAAAAATGAATAATAAACTAGTGAGCGGCTGAGATAAAGATGAAGGACACAGCTGCAAGAAGCCTACACAAGTCTAGGAACTGTACTAAGTTTAAAAAACACAGACTGCTCTTTGGGTCATAAAGTTCTTGTGAGTGAAGGGATATGTCTAGTGCCAATTAATAATTATATGCTTACTGTTTTTAAAGATGATGTAATTGAATTATTGCCAAGCTCTTGTTGTTCCCTGTATGACTTGATAGTTTTCTTTTCTGTATATAAACTACTGATTTGCAGAAGTAAAATTGCAGCAGATTCAAACCACTTTTGAGTGAGTTGTCTGTCTGTCAGTCGCTGAATCCTTGCCTTTCTGACTACCCAAGCCCTGATTCTCCTACGGTCGTGGTACTCCCGGTGGGCCAGTCCGTGGCACTGAAAATCATCATGTCATGAGATCTATAGGAGGTCCAGATGTGAGTTTGGATCATCATCACTCCTTCCTTTCACTCTCTGGTCAATTGCTCATGAATATCAGTGAAGAAGAGAATACAACTGTGATGGCTGTTCCTGGTTGTCAGTGTGACTACATCTACAGTTAACTAACACCAAGAAAATAGAGGGCATATCTGTGGGCCATTTCCACTTCATTTGAAGTAGGAAGATCTATTTCTAGTCTGGATCTTTGAGGTAGGAAGTCACACCTTTAATTCAGATCTTTAATCAAGATGTAATCTGGACCATTCTTTCTGCTGGAAGCCTATAGAAAGACCTGGAAGAAGGAAGCTTTTCCTCTTTCTCTGCTTCCACTACCTTGTTAGCACATCCATTTCTTCACTGGCATTAGACCTTACATTTTGAGATTACAGCATAGACTGCAGACAGCTGAGGTATCCAGACTTGTAGACTGAGCAACTACTGGATTCTTTGACTTTCTATTCATAGCCAGCCATTGTTGGATTAGCCACAGTACAGCTTGTAAGTAATTATAACAAATCTCTTTTCAATATATAGAGAGATTCATTTTAACACTTCTGTTGTGCTACAGAGCCCTGACTAACACACGTGTATGTAGAGAAGACATTCTACAACAGTTTGTGTCTCATAAGAGTCTCATCTCACTTACAAATTACCAATGGCCACCTTTCCTTCACCTTAGCCTTCTCTAGGCACTTGTTTACTTCAAGGGACTCAATCCTCCTCCTCCACATCATCCTGACTAATTTCTTGGAATGCTTTATTTCTCCTATTATTGGGTATGGGTATTAGAATGGGGTTGGGGCCCATTTTTAGGTTTCATAGTGGTTATAATCAGCAGATCTGCATAGAGAGGATGATTGGACCACTGGCCTGAGTGCAGGTGTCTGAGATGGTCTGCACTTGGCTGCACTGGGGGGAGGTCTTTTGCTCCACTCCTTGGCTTTCCTTTAAATACGCTAGGGCAGAGACATTCAGCTCCTCTCCAAGCTATCCTGTATTTTCTATCTGTTTCTCCCACCTCTAAATTTCTAAGTAATATTTACTAATGTTCCTACCGAAGAGTATTCTGGGGAAATATGGGGTAATGAGTAGCCTCCCCATAGGATGGGAAGGGCCAACTATTGTCAGTGTTTATAAATGAGCTTTCAACTCCTCATGGGTGAAGTAGTGAAAAGATTCTAATGAAGCAGAAAGAAATCTATAGCTTTGGAAGGAGGAGGAGCTGAATGGCTTCCCTTGTGTCACAGCAGAGATTCCTGGAAAGAAACATCAACTTCTGGTCAGTTCATGAAGAATTAGCAAGGAAGCAAAGGCTGTGCCCCATGACATCAGCAGTCTCTTCTCTGGAATTCTACTGTATCCTGGAGAGCTCTTGGAATCCCCTGTGATGTCACTAGTGTTGTAGCAACACCACGTGAGCTTAGGACATTAGTTCAGTGCTGTAAGGTTCACCTACAGAGATGTGGTCAAGACTGAGGCGTCTAGTTGAGAGAGAGAATACACAGCATGGAGAGACCAGAGTGAGAAAGAAAGAAGCAGGCCCTAGGTCTCACTGGAAAACATGGAGAAATCTCTGGACCTGGGGAAGACACAGTGAGTTCAGGAGGGGCTGGGCAGCTTTCTGGATGTGATGGTCTTGAGCCTTCCAGAGCTATGGCTCAAGAGCTGGGTACTTGTGGAAAGGAATAGGCCTATCCTGCTCTGGATTCCTAAAGAGCAGACCCAGATCAAGGATCCATGATGGTTAGTTTGGCAGATTCAGGAATTGACAAGGCTTTACCTGGCTTTGCTGTGTACCATCTGCTTTCACTCTGAGTGGGGAGGAGGCACAGAGAATGTAATGAGATTTCTGTACCATAACTGTGATCCCTCACCCACACACTGGTGTAGATGTAACCAACCATCTTATTAAAACAAGAAACACAGAACCAATGAAAAAGAAAAAGCTGAGAGGTCAGAGCTCAGACCTAAAATTTTACCTCCTGCAGTATTCCTACCTCCCCAAAAGAGAGCTACTTTCTGTATGTCTTTCTTTAAATAGTCTTTCTGTTTTGCCTTCTCATTGGTTGTAAACCCAAACACATGACTGCCTTGTCACTGCTTGTAAGTACAGCCCTCCAGGTCTTAAAGGCGTATGTCTCCAATGCTGGCTGTATCCCTGAACACACAGGGATCTACCTAGCTCTTCTACCAAGTGCTGGGATTAAATGCGTGCACCACCGCCACCACCACCATGCCCTTGCTATGGCTCTAATAGCTCTGACCCCTGGGCAAGTTTATTTATTAACATACAATTAAAATCACATTTCAGTACAAATAAATGTCACTGTATTTCCCCTTTTCTATTTTAATAAAAAGAAAAAAGGCAAAATGTTATAACTCACAAAAGAAAAACTATTTACAAAAGTACAATAACTATATACAATATATACAAGTAACAAATACCTAGCGATGTCTAGTTCATTTGTATTTGACAAATCAGAGAAAATAATTCCCTTATCTATCCTATTTTGGTAAGTCCAAAATGTATCTAATTCACTTTCTATCCTAATTAATCTTCAACTATAACTAACTAACCTTCAACTCTCTCAGAGACCCAAGAAGGAAATAATATTAGCTAACAAAAATAAAAACAGGAAGTGCATGCAAGCTACTTCAAAAAAATTTGTGAGTTGACAGAAACAGCCAGCTGCCTGGACAGTCATCTGAAGTTTCTCCGCAGTGTTGGGGCATCATCTTCAGCCTATAGGCTTAGCGTATCTGGCAGACTCATTTGTGAAGTAGGATGTACACAAGGTCAACAGTTCAACCTCACATTGGGTGAGAGCAGTCCATGTACCAGAAACACCTGAATTCCACTAGTGTCATGTCATGATTCAGGATTTTAAATTCTGGAAATTGTTGACGGTTTTTTAATTCAGCTGTCCATTCTTCTTGGCTGTGTATATATGGCTTCATCTCAGCATCCCCTTCTTCTTCACATCCCTCTATTAAATGCCAGTCTACTATTGAGAGGCGTGAGCATTCAGCTGCTGTTCCATTGCACAACAGAAGCCATCGGCCCACTGCCTGTTCAGATGCCTTCGAAGAAAAGGGCACTGTACCTTTTCTGGATTGCGAAGGCCACTTCAGGGATGGGGCCATATTGTCCTGGCCTCAGAAGATGCCTTTTGATAAAGCCATAACCACACTTGTTTTGGCAACAATCAGTAGTCCTTTGTTTCTTGTCCTGTCCGTCCATTTTGTCCTGTTGATTCGAGGATACTTTGTTGTCCAGTGGCTAACTTTTGCCACAATGAAATTTAACTCCATATGCAGTTTCTTCAATGCCCATATTTTCTCGGAATTAGATTGGTACTGCCAGGAGCCGACATGTCTCAAAAAAGAAAAATGTCTAAGTTATTAAAACATTTTAAATGGCATATTCTCTAGATCTCTGAAGGTTTTGAAGATGACCTGTCTAAAATATATCTGCTCAATTTTTAAAACACATCTAATATGACTACAAGTTTTATTGTAATGTCTAGCTACTAACTTTCATTTCTTTATATCCTAATAGTTGGTAATAAAAACATTCAAGGATGATTACATTACATTGTTAAATGAATGGTATAAATACAATTAGGAATATACATACAGCATTTTCTAACAATATCTATTTCAAATTTGTATACAATATAAAACAATCCAATCCAATGTAAAGTATTTAAAACTAGTAATTGTCTTTTTCTTTTCTTTCTTTTTTTAAACAAGAAACTTAAATCTAATCTCCTTTGTTTAGCCTTTTTCCTAACCCTTGACAACAACTTGTAACAGACCCCCCTAAACAATGAAAATTATCCCAGAACCAAAACCCATTAAAAAGACCAAAAAACCACCGCCCCACACCACCTCTTTGGGAATGTGGGCTTCGTATTCTTAATATTGCTTCCTGCTGGGTATGGGCAAAGTTATCATTATCCTGAAAGAAAAATTTTAGGTTAATTGTCAAATTCTAGGAAAGGTAACTATATCCTTCATTATCCAGTCTGTGTATAATGCCAAAGTTCAGGGTTTATCTCAAGTCCTTTCTCAAGTAGTCTTTGAGACTGGATCATCTCAGCTAGTCATCTCAAAATTGATCTGAGCACCTTGTAGTTCAAAGCTGATCTGTAGATGATGTTTGTCAGCTGAATGATATTATTATTATGCACGTGGAATTGTTGTTGTTGTGGGGCCCCATCTTCTTTCTGAAGACTTCAGTTGATGTTAGGCCTAGCTGTGATTTCCTGCAGAAAACTGATAAGAGACTCGAATACAAAGACATATATATATATGTCTCCTTTTTTTCTAGATTTAGTTAGTACTCTATATGACCATTCATATCTTAACAAAGTTTAAAATGTATATATGTCTATTTATATATTAATCTTGTAAATTTTGATATAAAATGTATACTTTAAGAAAAGTTTAAAGAATCAGAATAGAATCAAAGAGTTGAGATTAGTAATAGAATAGTCCCTTAATTAATTTGGCTTTTGTCCTGTCCCACAGCAGATGATGGCTCTTTTATTCTAGCATGATACAGGGAGCTTTGCAATTTCCTTTTAACAACCTGCTTGAGTTTAAAGAAGGAGAGAGCCATTCTCCAACTCCAAAGTCAGCTTTAAATTTTAATTGAACTGGGACTATTAGAAGACCAATAGTGTTAAATCTTTGGAGAAAAGCAGAAACAAACATTAAGGAAGACATAAAATTTTGTAGATAATATATACCCATACGCCGTTTCACTGTGTTTCCTAGGATAGATGATTTGTTCCTTTTCTCCAGTTGTCTCATTTGTCTTGTGTTCTTCAGATTCCTTAACCTTCATTCTCCTAAAAGACAAAAACAAAAACCTTTCTCCAAGAGTAATTTTGGGGATGTTCCTTTTTGGCAAGTTAATATCTGATTAAATGAAAAGGCATGTGTTACTGGTACAATTTAGTTTATATTGGATGTTCATGCTGGTTGATGAACTATCACCTCCTTTAATTAAGGGGTTTCTCTTGTTGAAATCAAACTTTTATCAATTTTGATGGTACCCACAGCTTATCTTCTCCTGTAGAAACAAAAGCAAAACCTCGTCCCCAATGTAATACATACCCTGGTTTCCATTCTGAGGTCAGCACATCCTTACAGTATGTAGGCTGATTTAATTCTGTAGTTTTTTCTATTATCCAATGTCTCTCTGCAGCTGTTGTTCCTTTCTCATTGGCATTCAGAAAATTCAAAGTTAATAGAGCATTATGCAGTCTATTTCTGGGGTTTTTTGTTACCCCTTTCTGTTTATTTAGCATATCCTTTAGAGTTCTGTTTGATCTTTCTATAACTTCTTGACCTGTAGGATTATGTGGTATACCTGTAATATGCTTTATATTGTAATAAGCAAAACACTGTTTCATTTTAACAGAGACATATGATGGAGCATTGTCAGTTTTGATTTGTGCAGGTATACCCATTATGGCCATAACTTCTAGCAAATGAGTGATTACAGAATCAACTTTTTCAGAACACAAAGCAGTTGCCCATTGAAATCCTGAATAAGTATCGATGGTGTGGTGTGCATATTTCAATTTTTCAAATTCTGCCAAGTGGAACACGTCCATCTGCCAGATTTCATTCCTCTGAGTACCCTTTGGATTACATCCTGCTGGTAATGGCGTTTGATTTCAGAAGGAACAAGTAGGACATTTCTTTACTATTTCTTTGTCTTGTTGCCAGGTTATGGAAAAATCATTATATATATATATGTTATATATATATATATTACAATACCATTCAGTTCTACATATCAGCCATGGGTTCCCCTATTCTCCCCCCTCCCATCCCCTCCCCTTACCCCCATTCTACCCCCATTCCCACCTCCTCCAGGGCAAATCCTCCCCCGAGGATTGCAATCAACCTGGTAGACTCAGTCCAGGCAGGTCCAGTCACCTCCTCCCAGACTGAGCCAAGTGTCCCTGCATAAGCTCCAGGTATCAAACAGCCAACTCATGCAATGAGCACAGGACTTGGTCCCACTGCCTAGTTGCCTCCCAAACTGATCAAGCCAATCAACTGTCTCACCTATTCAGAGGGCCTGATCCAGCTGGGGGCCTCTCAGCCTTTGGTTCATAGTTCATGTGTTTCCATTCATTTGGCTATTTTTTTTTCAATAATTGAGTAGAACCAAAATTTATTATAAGCCACAGTCGTCCTAGGGACCTCCATGATATATATATATATATATATATATATATATATATATATATATATATATATATATATATATATATATATATATATATCCTCTATGGTTCTATGGGTTGTGGTCTGATTGTTCTTTATTTTATATCTGGAATATACCTATGAGTGAGTACATACCATTACTGTCTTTCTGGGTTTGGGTTACCTCACTCAGGATGATTTTTTCTAGTTCCATCCATTTGCCTGCAAATTTCATGTTTTCATTGTTTTTCAATGCTGAGTAGTACTCCATTGTGCATATGTACCACATTCTTTCCATCCATTCTTCTGATGATGGGCATCTGGGTTGTTTCCAGGTTCTGGCTATTACAAATAGTGCTGCTATGAACATAGCTGAGCATGTATCTTTATGGTATGAATCAGCATTCCTTGGGTATATACCCAAGAGTGGGATGGCTGGGTCTTGAGGTAGTTTGATTCCTAATTTTCTGTTAGGAAATTTTTTATATATCACTTCCAATGGCTGTTGTACAAAATATTGTTATAGAGTTGGGCTATTAAACATTCCCTGTGGGAGCACCCTCCATTGAAATCTTTTAACCAGTTGAGAATTATTATAAGTAGGCACTGTGAAAGCAAATCTTTCTATGTATTTTTCTTGTAAGGGTATTGAAAAGAAAGAGTCTTTTAAATCAATAACTATGAGAGGCCATCATTTTGGTAACAGAGTAGGCATAGGCATTCCAGATTGTAGAGAGTCCATTGGCTGAATTACTTTGTTAATTGCTCTAAGGTCTGTTACCATTCTCCATTTACCAGATTTTTTAATAACAAATACAGGAGAATTCCAAGGGCTGGTTGATTCTTCAATATGCTGAGCATTTAACTGTTCTTCTACCAGCTCTTCTAAACCCTGGAGTTTCTCTGTTGTTAAAGGCCATTGCTGGACCCATACAGGCTTGTCTGTTAACCATTTTAAAGGTAGAGCTGTTGGTGTCTTTGGAAGATCATCAGTTGTTGTGCCCTGTTCTTATATAATATGGATGGCTGGTGACCACTCAAAATAATGCCTTCTAATATTTCTCTCAGAAACATGTGCTAGTTTATGATTTGTTTCTGAGATTGGAGGGATGTTAATCTGAGTATTCCATTGCTGCAACAAGTCTCAACCCCACAGGTTCATAGCTATGTTAGCCACATATGGTTTTAATTTTCTTCTCTGTCCTTCTGGACCTATACATTCCAGCCATCTTGTACTCTGTTTCACCTGAGATAATGTCCCAGTTCCTAGCAGTTGAACATTTACCTCCTGAAGAGGCCAAGTTGAATGCCAAAATTCTGGTGCAATTATGGTAACGTCCGCACCTGTGTCTACCAGACCAGACAACAAAACACCATTTATTTTTATCGTTAATTTTGGTCTTTGTTCATTAATAGAAGTTTGCCAAAAAATTTTCTTTATATTTTCTCCTGAATTTTCTATTTTCTCTGTTTCTTCATCCTGACCAGCATGATTTATTCCAATAGGCATTTGGTTATTTAATTGCTCTGAGCAGGGGTTTCCTCTATGACTGCAGGAAAGGTTTGAACTGGATTTGCTATGGGGGCCTGCATGAGGCCCCTCTGGGAGATTCCTGAAGACTGAGGCAAAAAATTACCCTGTCTGTCCTTTGTTGATCTACATTTGTTGGTCCAGTGTTTTCCCTTACCACACCTTCTGCTTACTCCAGAAGGAAGGGGCATTTTGTTGCCATTGTTCCTTGAAGAAACATTGTTTCTAGGAATGACCTGTTTACAGTCCCTCTTCAAATGTCCTTGCTTTCCATATCCAAAACATCTAACATTCCTCAAATCTTTTGAAATTGCTTCTCCTACCCTCATATCATCATGCTCATGAGCCTCAACATTAACTGTGTCTCAAATCCAATTGTCTAAAGGTGCAGATCTTGCCTTTAACGGCCTGATTATTCTTTTGCATGCTGTATTTGCATTCTCAAAGGCCAAAGATTCAATTATTATCTTACTAGCTTCTGAATCTGAGACCATTCTCTTTACTGTTGAAGCCAGTCTTTGTAAAAAAATCTGTGAAAGATTTTTTTGGGCCTTGCATAACCTTTGTAACTGACTCAGTTTTTTTTCCTGATTCCTCAACTCTGTCCCATGCAAGGGACACAAGGCTGCTGTTCGACATAAAATTAGGGTTTAAACATCATATAAACATTGTGCTTGTACTGAAGCATATTGGCCTCCTCCAATAAGCTGATCCTGGCAAACATGTATTCCTTTATCCCTCCATTGTTTTTCTATGTTTTTATCTTCATCCTTGAACCAAGTTAGAAATTGAAGCCTCTGGCCTGGTTCAAGAACAGCTTGTGCCAGCTCCCGCCAGTCCTGTGGTACAATCTTATTATATGTTGACCAAGAGTTTAACATTTGCTTTACATATGGGGAATGCATGCCATAAGATACTATTGCCTCCTTAAACCTCTTTAAATCCAGCATTTCAATTGGAGCCCAAATATTTTGTGTAGTCATTTAATCAGGCAACTGCTGTAAGGTTACAGGATAAATTAAGGGTGACTGTGTGAAAACAGGCATTCTTTCTGTAACTTTATGATCTAAACTTGAAACAACTTCACTGTTAATTTATTCTGTCTGAATTTTTACAGGTTTAACAAGTTTTTCTAAAGCTGTCACCCTTGCACTTAAATCGACTATCTTTTTAAATAACAAAATGAGGATAAGCATATTGATAAACTGCATAACAATACTAATCTTCTCATATAGTTGTTCCACTGTCAGACTGCCTAAAATTTCAAACAAAACCCAATTTTCTCCCAATGTACACATAGAACGTATTTTTTTTTTAATGTGGAAAAAATTTTTCTTTTAAATAGTTTCCTTTAAAATATCTGAGCCAGGCAGTGGTGGTGCATGCCTTTAATCCCAGCACTTGGGAGGCAGAGCCAGGTGGATCTCTGTGAGCTCAAGGCCAGCCTGGACTACCAAGTGAGTTCCAGGAAAGGCGCAAAGCTACACAGAGAAACCCTGTCTCAAAATACCAAAAATAAATAAATAAATAAATAAATAAAAATATCTGATATGTTGTGACTTACCAAATCTGTGTAGAACAGTAGTAATCTGAGCAAATTTCAAAACAGCCACCTAGTGTCCTAGGTGTCAATCCAGAGAGAGAGAAAGAGAGAGAGAGAGAGAGAGAGAGAGAGAGAGAGGAAGAGAGAGAGGGAGAGGGAGAGAGAGAGGAGAGAGAGAGAGAGAGAGAGAGAGAGAGAGAGAGAGAGAGAGAGAGAGAGAGAGAGAGAGAGCGCATGAAGCATAGTGGCCTAAAGCTTAAATCCAGCCACGTGTTCCCTCTTGCCCCGAGTCAAAGCTTGACTCTGGCTTCCTTAAGCTCCCACCATGTGCATTGGCTTTACAGGCAGGGGCCCTGTTCAGCAGGACAGGCCTGAGTTGTTTCTAGCACCAGCTTTAAGCAAGCAGCTCACAGTTAGTACGGCCTGAAACCAAGCAGAACTGGGCCGGGGTTAGGGAGCCGGCCGCTCAGACTAGGGAGCCGGCCCCAAGTGGTTTTTAATGGATTCTTGACAAGTTGAGCACCAGATGTATTTTCTATCTGTTTCTCCCACCTCTAAACTTCTAAGTAATATTTATAATGCTCCTACTGAAGAGTATTCTGGGGAAATATGGGGTAATGAGCAGCCTCCCCATAGGATGGGAAGGGCCAACTATTGTCAGTGTTTATAAATGAGCTTTCAACTCCTCATGGGTGAAGTAGTGAAAAGATGGTAATGAAGCAGAAAGAAATCTAAAGCTTTGGAAGGAGGAGGAGCTGAATGGCTTCCCCTGTGTCACAGCAGAGATTCCTGGAAAGAAACATCAGCTTCTGGTCAGATCATGAAGAATTAGCAAGGAAGCAAAGGCTGTGCCCCATGACATCAGCAGTCTCTTCTCTGGAATTCTACTCTATCCTGGAGAGCTCTTGGAATCCCCTGTGATGTCACTAGTGTTGTAGCAACACCACTGAGATTAGGACATTAGTTCAGTGCTGTATGGTTCACCTACAGAGATGTGGTCAAGACTGAGGCATCTAGTTGAGAGAGAGAATACACAGCATGGAGAGACCAGATTGAGAAAGAAAGAAGCAGGCCCTAGGTCTCATTGGAAAACATGGAGAAATCTCTGGACCTGGGGAAGACACAGTGAGTTCAGGAAGGGCTGGGCAGCTATCTGGATGTGATGGTGTTGAGCCTTCCATTGCTAGGGCTCAAGAACTGGGAACTTGTGGAAAGGAATAGGCCTATCTTGCTCTGTGTTCCTAAGGAGCAGACCCAGATCTAGGATCCATGATGGTTAGTTTGGCAGATTCAGGAATTGACAAGGCTTTACCTGCTTTGCTGTGTACCATCTGCTTTCACTCTGATTGGGGAGGAGGCACAGAGAAAGTAATGAGATTTCTGTACCATAACTGTGTTCCCTCCCCCACACACTGGAGTCCTTTAGTTGTGTGCCAGTAATAATAGGGGAAGGAGGGTGACCTGGCAAAGCCTGAAGTTCTCATACTTTACATCACAGCCACTAGCAGGGCAGGATCCACCAAGTGCTGCTGTCTTCAAATGATCCCTGTGGTTTCTTAGTTACCAACTGCTGATGGCACACAGTTCTGTAGTTCAGCCTGAGAGCTGTTAGATTCAGTGAACCTGGAGTGAGACTGTCCCCTTCGTGCCAGCTCTGAGAGTCTTGGACTGTCAGTGAGGATGGCTTTGTGAATCTGATGACCATGTTGTGCCCCTGCATGGCTTCCCCATTAACATGAGAGTCTGAAGCAAAGAGCAAGTGAGGTGGGCATCCATACACTACCTGAGTGTGACAGTAGCAATTTTCTCCTGGTTTTTCAAAGCACTTGGCTGAGGGCTTCGAAGCTACAGAGCATTCTCTGTAGCTGTGAATAAGCTTTAAAAGGATGTCCCCTGGGTCACATTGTCTAGGGAGAGAGAGGAACCCTGCTGACTTCTGAGACATCCACCTCCCTATAGAGAGATTGGAGAACTGACATCCACAGAGGGGGAGACTCAAGTCTTGTCTTTGCGGAATGGCTAGGACAAAGACTCATCTGTCAGTTACTTCCTGAGCATCCTTCAGTGGGTCAGGTTTGACTGAGATGAGGTAATGCCTAGGGAAGTACTGTGCTTTGACTTCTGGACTAGTAAATTAATGAGATACTTAACTTTGTCTAACTTGGTTGTCAGGGTAATATAACATCTGAATGGACATAGTTTACCTCACATCACTCCTGTATTCTTGGGTCCACCAAGTACCTTCCAGAGACATAGTCCAGTCTTCTGATAATTTGCCATCCAGGCTGAACATGGTGCTAGCTCATTTCAGTGCAGCCAGGAAATTGACAAGTGTGATGTGCGGCTCTGGAAAAGTCCAGAGTAAAGGACCCCTCATATGTCTCCTCTGTCCTTTGCCTGCCCTTCTCATGCTCCCATGAGTATTCTTTAAGCTGGTTGTGCCCCCTTCCTTTTTCTTCACAGATGGCTCCAGATCAGGAAATTAGTCTCTGTGTAGCACTAGGTGAAGCAACATAACAGTGACACACTACATATTGTCTCCATGACTGTGACACATTTGTCCTTTCATATCTGTGTCTGGCCTCTCACTAGCCATTCATCTTTCCTGACACTTGAGTGCAGGAATGGACCATCACTCTTCCTAGGAGTGTTTGCTCTTGTGTCTCAGGGATCACCTGGAGAGTTCCAGTTCTTACTATCCACCCTGACATGTCACTAACTGATTACACATTTGCTAATATTGTGTTGGCTTGAATTTATTGTGCTGATTCAGGGAAATATTTCTCATTAACTAAGGGACATTTCTTTGTTCTGACAGGACACCCACAATCTCCTACCATATCCATATATTGTAAAAAGCCTTGTGAATGGTGCACAATGTTCTTGTTGACATCAGAGGATCAACCTTTCCTTCTCACCATTCTGACTTAATTCCCTAGCAACATTTTTTCTCATGTTATTGATTACAGATATCAAGAAGGGCCCAGTCATTGCCTGAGATGTATTTTGAAGTGAGTCTTCAACTTCCCATACATGAAGTAGCGAAAATATTCTAATGAAACAGAAAGAGATATCTGGCTTTGTAAGGAGGAGGTGCTGAAGTTCTTCCCTTTTGTTTCTGGGAAGGCTGCTGGGAAGGGCAACATGGCTTTTGATGAACTGCAGAAGAGCTAGTTAGTGGAAAATGAGGACTGCCGGGGGGTGACCCTAATCATCCCTTCCATGGAGATTCTATTCTATCATGAAGAGTGCTTGGTGTTCTCTGTGATGTCACCAGTGTTGTGGCAACACCAATGACTGTGGGTTATTCCTTCAGTTCCCATGGACATGTTGGCAAGACTGAGCAGGCTGCTTGGGAGAGGGAATGGAGAACATGGAGAGACCAGAGAGAGGCAGAAGGAAGCTGGCCTTTATTCTCAGTGTAAAACCTTGAGAAATAAATGTTTCTGGGAAAGGCACAGTGAGTCCAGAGCAGGGGACAAGACGTTTCGTGGAGGAGATGAACTTGAGCTGATATTTCTAGTATTGTAGCTCAGCAGCTGGGAGATTCTGGGTAGTAATGGGCCAGTCCAGCATGTCTGGTTTTCTAAAGAGCAGACCCAGATTCAAGAGTTTCTAAAGGTTAGTTTAGGAGAGCCATGATTTGTCCAGTTTGCAGCTGCTTTTTCTGGGAATTCCTTCAATTCCTTCTGACTGATAAAGAGGATTGGGAGAAAAAAATGGACCACTGAGCTGTCCCACTCTGGGTAGGGCATTGCTGCACTTCATCCTAGTGGATTACTTCAGTTTCCATGGAAATCTGATGCCAATAGAAAGGGAGGGAAACCACCTTGTCCACACAACACATCTGTAGATGTTTTGGTTCTGGACACATGTGATCAGGGCTTGGTGCTGCTAATCTCTAGGGACAACAGGCCTTGCTTGCATCACATCAGATGGTAGCTGACACTGTCTTCAAATTCTACTTGGCTGGACTTGTTTATGCCTTCCAGGGCCAGGGTACTGCATTAGGGAGAGAGGCACATAATTATCCACAGTGGTTGAGGACAGAGACAGAGCTCAGTGGGCAGAGTTTGAGCATAGCTTTCCTGCTGTTTGGAAGGTTCACTGTGTCCCTAACATTCATTCCCTTAGGCTTCTTCTTGGGACTCAGCATGGTCTCTCCTGACCCTTGACATTCAAGAATACAAGTTAATTTGTCTTTATCTACCTGCAGGGACTACTGGAGAGGCACCATCCCAACTCTCAACCTTTCCTGAGCAGGAGCAGGAGCAAGACATGAAAAAAATCGAAAAACTCACCATTCGATTACATGACATGGAATGTGAGAGAAATGAACTTCGTGGTATCCTAGCCAATTATACTTGCAAGGATTTGAACAACAGGTAGTCATTATGTGCAGTTCTCTGCTGACCTTCTTGAAACCACAGTATCAATCCCAGGTTTCCTGAGGAACAGGAGGCTGAAATTCCAGGGTGTCCTGCTGCCTAAACTAGTTTTCATGAGTTCCTTTGAGATGTAGACTTGGAACCCGGGGAGGAAAGAGATAGGGACACAGGCTGTTCTGCTTCCTCCAAATGAAAAGCAGAATGTGTGGCCTCAGTTGCACTCTTGGGATACAGATGGTAGTGAGTGAACCCTCAACATGTACTTCAAGAGACCTTGACAGGTGTTAGCTTGTGGGAGATGCTAGGTGCTGTGTGTTTGTGGAGAGTCTTTGTACTTGACCAGCAGATGATTGTGTATGAAAGCTCATGAAAGCAGCTGGAGGGCCCTGGTTTATTCATTCAACTAAGTGTGTGGCCGGAAGCTCCCCTCTGGTCTTCTTATACTCTGTGGCAATGCCACATTTCAACATCTTGGGCATCCTGATTTCATAAGGTGTGTGTGTGTGTGTGTGTGTGTGTGTGTGTGTGTGTGTGTGTGTGTGTGTGTGTGTTGCACAATCCTTAGAGCATTGGGGCTGTGAAAGGGTCTGAGGATTTAACATGGGTCCAGGTGGTGGCACTGGTGAAGCAAGGGAACCTCACTTTGAGCATCAAACCTCCTGGTCACTCTGCTCACCTTTTTAGAACATAAGAATCACGTGCAGTTTATAAAACCATCCTGAAATTGGGGTTCCTAAGGGAAATACTAATTGTTTGCTCTGGGTCTCTGTGTAGCTATTGGCACCCAGGAATGAGAATCTCTGTTCCAGAAATAGGAGAAATGTTACCATAGGTTTCTTGTGTTTCCAGAATGTTTAATAAGCACCAGGAAGTCCCAGTGTTTAAATACCAGGCTGTGGCATCTACTGTGCTGGAGTAGTCCATGACACAGCCTTATTTATGTGATCCTTGTTGCCTGTGTTCATGGCGTTCACTTTTCCTGGGCCCATGCCCTACCACAGGCTGAACTTTGAAACAGAGATGCTTGAAATGGAACACAAGCAGGTGATGTTGGCTCTCCGGAAAATACCATTGGAGATGAGTGAAGCCTTGGACAAGTGCAAGGGGCTGATGGAGGAGACTGAATACTTTAGGTAAGTGGCCAATAGCTTGGGAGGGACTGATTCTGCACTTCTTTGTCCTTGACTCAAAGTGAGGGCTCTGGTTCTAGCCTGTGTGCCTCTGAGCCAATAGCCTGCCTTGTGGCCCTTCAGTTTTTGCCTCTTGGACTCAATTTTGCTAAGTGTGAACAAACACTGAGGCCATCCTATTTTTGTCCTGCCCAACTCAGGAGACCTAAGACAGAATAATGGTTTGTACCATGAAGGGATTTCTTGAAGCCCAGGTTCTCTGGGTGCTGGCAGGGGCTTCACAGATCTGATTTGCCTGGGATCTGTAGAGAGAAGTTATTCCTGTTAGAACTTCTGCCCTCATTCAGAGTGTGTTTTGCCTCTACCTGCTGATGCTTTCCCAATATCAGGAACAGTTAAGCACAGGTGTGGACTGCACCCTGTTCTCAGAGGGACAAGATTCCTTTTGGTACCTGGATTTTCAGAAGTACTTTGTATTTGTCTGCAATTTGGCTATTCTCTGGATTTAGCCTGCATTTGAGTGATGCTGGCTGGTCTACTGAGAGCTCCATTCTTGTTCTGTTGACCTCCGACTTTTCATGGTTGGTGGTACTTTGAGGTAGGATGGTAAATGGAGGCTCACTGTGGCTCACGATATTTTGGTGATTGTTTAGTTACCTCAATGGCCAGATCCTACCAGAGTGTAATCAGCTAAGGAACAAGGTCCATCTGTTGAGACATCAGAACATGCTGTTGTGGAAGGAGCAGAGTGAAGAATATGAGACCTGTGAGAAGTTGATGAAGCTCTTAAAGGAGGCCCATGAGAAGATGTGTGACCCCTGTGCTGAGCAGCAGCAGGTAGGCTGAGGCAGTAGAGGCAGACTTCCCAACTGTCCAACCATAAAATAAAAACACCCATGTAAGCACCCACCCACCCATCCAGAATCCATTTCTGTGATCATTCACAAGTCTTCCTGTAGATACTAGCTGATTGGAAAGCAAACCCTCCTGGTCTGCTGAAATTGCAGTACATTCAGAGAGATGGGTCTGTGAGATACCACACACCTACATGTCATTATATTAGAATCTCTCATGCAGGGAGCTACTTGTAGAATATCACAGAGCTCTCATTGATTAGGTCAGTGGCCTGTGGCTCATTTGCATTCTGGGGTCCTCTGAGATCATAAGTAGGAAGCAGTTTGCAAGGACGGGAGCCCTAGACAATGCCAAGTGAATGTTTTTCATTGTCAACTTTTGGGGTGGCAAGTGGGCTTGTCCTTTCTTCCTGCATTCCATTTTGTTCTCTTTCTTTAGCTTAATTCTTGGGTCACACTCTCAGATGCTGAGTTTCAGCTTGTTAGCCCTGTTTTCTGTGAGTGGTGCGGGGCAGTTCTCCCATCCTGGAGTTTCCAGTCTGGAGCTGACTGAATGACCATCGATGTGGGAGGACTTTGACAGCTTGAGGGTTGGGGTGACAGGTTTAAGGCTTGAAGAGAACATTTTCTTCAATCACCTCAACATAGTTTGACTAAGCTGTGTGCTCTCCTCTAGGCAGATTTAGTTCCCAGAAGATGGATAGATATGTTGTAGGCCTCTGTGGAAACATCTGATGTGCATAATCTAAATTTATCTGTTCACTCAATATGATATCCTCTTCTTTTTTTCTGCTTGCTTTTGATTCCTCTTGTCTGTGTGTGATCCTTACAGGTGTATGTAAATGTGTACATACACGGGTGTGTTCAGAGGCTACATTTATGTACATCTGTGTGGGTGAACTTCTCTCTGTGTGTGAATGCTGACTATTATTTGGACATTAGTGTTCCTTTGGTTTCTATATATGACCCCCTGTTGGTGAGTGGGTGTTTGTGTGCCCATATTTCCTGTATGTGTAGGGGCAAATGCTTGTGTGTGTGTTGGGGATATGGGTGCTTAAAAGTACTAGTGTTTGTGAATGTGTAAATTCATGTGTGTGTTTTTCTCTGAAATTACTCGTTATATTTTTAATGATGATGGAGACCAACTAACTTTATTGAGAAAGTACTGTGCCTATCTCTAATTGCCACTGTGTTCATTTCTCATCCAAAGAAATTTAATCTTCTTCTCAATAGTATTCTTGGTGAATGCTCCTTCTATTAGAATTGTCAGTGAAACTGAACATGTTAGTGCATTACAGTGGGCTTGTATGGGTGCATAAATGTACTTATGTGTGTCCTTGACTTTATGTGTGTGCGTGAGAGTGAGAACTCTCCCCTGAGAACACAATCTTCTAATGAACAGGAGCAAGAAATCCTGGATGAAAGACTGAAGGGCCTGCTGAATCAGAAGGAGCTGGTCACCCAGCAAAGGGACTTGGCAGAAAAGCTGCAACATCACTTCAGTGTTTATGAGATGAGGTAGGAGCCCAAACTGGGAGGAGTAGTTAGAACCATGGAGGTCACCTGTACCTATATCTCTGTCCCTTTTGGGAATCTCCCCATCTGGATGGCTCTCATCCACAGGCAGTAAAAGACCACCTCAGGGTGTTGTGCTGGCCCTGTTAACAAGAACTTCTCCAGGAAACACTATGTTTGAGCCTTAGTGTTTCTGAGGAATGTGTACCCCTTATTCCCTTCGGAGATCTCTGGTATCTTCTCAGTGTCCCCTATGTCTCCCCATAAATCTCCCTATGGTAGTTTTCAACCTAGCAGGAGGAGGGTTAATTTTGAAGGACAGTGTGTGCTCTTGTTAATTTATTTTCCTTCCAGAACATCACCTTTATGGGGAAGTTCCTACTTTTGGTTAGATCTGCATGTAGCACACTCCTGCTGATTATAAGCTCTCTGCAGTGTGCATCTGTCACCTGAGAAAATAATTTTCTGGACATAAGATTATTTAGGGGTTGAGGTGTTGAACTCAGGCAGGTCTCTGTGCTGTAGGAATACTCAGAACCTTCACTGCTTTTATTTTGTAGGCTCTCTAGAGGGACTACATTCAGTTTCCCAGGTTGCTCATTAACCTGGTATCTAATCAGGGCCATGTACATCTGCCCTGAACTGTCACTCAGACCTTGATACACTGTTATGTTTTTCTCAAAATATTGTATCTGGACAGCTGTAGAAATGTGTGGAATTTCTTGTCCAGCACTGTCTAGTTCTCAGTTTGTCTTCTAGCAGATTTTAAAACACAGAGTTAAATCCAGGCTAAGGTGCACTCTGACACTACTTTCCTGGGATATCAAGGAATGACCTGAGCTGAGAGGTCATGCTGGACTGTCCAGATGACTAGAGCTGGTTCAGGCTCAACAGCTGACACAGCAGGTCCCCACCAGGCCTGTTCCCTAACTGCCTTCCTCCTCTAGGTCACCAAATCTCCAGCATGACCTGGAACATGTCACAGCCCCGGATGAGAGCCTCCTGCAAACAGAGCTGCTGGAGCAGGAGCAGGAAGTATCACAGGCAAGTGAGCCACCACTGCATTCCAACCCGTGCAACCATGGCATTCATGGGGACTGGGGGCTCTTGACGTTGGCTTCCAGTGTGAATAGGCCCTGATTTTTTCTAGCCTGTGGCCCAGCCAGGATGCCTCTGGGACTGATTGCCTTTCTTTCTCACACAACAGCTTTGAGAGAACTGAGGAGGCCAAAGAAGCCACAATCCACTTGAACTCATGGCGCTCTCCACCCTTGGATTGAAGCCTCCTCAGAAGAATACACACTCCAAGTCCCATGGGGCATTGCTATACTTGCTTTGAAATGGTCTTTTACATTTGTGACTGCCTTCCTACCATGTTTTCAAGTCCAGTCACAGGCTTTTGACTGTGCCTCAAAGTCTGTTGCATGATTAACCTAACCCTTTAATCTTTTAATTTAGCAAGCTGCTTAGCATAATTTTTTGTTTGTTTTTTGTTGGGTTTTGTTTGCTTTGGGTTTTTTGGTTTTCTTTGTTATTGTTTAAGGTTTTGAATTTATTTGTACTTTCTTTGGTTCTTGTTGTTTGGTATTTTGATATGACTATTTACTGTTTTTATTGTGTACCCTTTAATCCATTATTGAGTAAAATGATTGTATCTTTATTAAGAAAAATGTGATTGCCTACTCTTCACTCTTAACACCTTAAATGTGGTCATATACACAATGGAGTACTACTCAGCAGAGAAAAACACTGACATTATGAAGTTTGCAGGCAAATGGATGGATCTAGAAAAAATCATCCTGAGTGAGGTAACCCAGACTCAGAAAGACAAACATGGTATGTACTCACTCATAGGAGGATACTAGATGTAAAACAAAGATGACTAGATACTATCAACTTCAGGCAGGCTATGTAGAAAACAGGACCCCAAGAAAGACACAGGGTTCGCCCAACAACAGAGAAGTGGATGAAATCTACATGAACAACATGGACGTGATTAGGGCTAATGAAGGGCAAGGGTCAAGAGAAAGAGAGCTTAGGGGAGCAGGAGATCCCAGCCGGATCAAGAACACAGAGAAAGAACAAGGAATAAAAGACCATGATAAATGAAGACCACATGAGAATAGGAAGAAGCAAAGAGCTAGCGAGGTCCCCAGAAATCAACAAAGAAACCCCCACAATAGACTACTGGCAATGGTCGAGAGACAGCCCGAACTGACCTACTCTGGTGATAGGATGGCCAAACACCCTAATTGTCATGCTAGAAACCCCATCCAATGACTGAGGGAACAGGATGCAGAAATCCATGGCCAGGCCCCAGGTAGAGCTCTACGAGTCCAATTGGCGAGAAAAAGGAGGGATTGTATGAGCAAGAGTTGTTGAGACCAAGGTTGGAAAAACCACAGGGACAAATAGCCAAACAAATGGAAACACATGAACTATGAACCAATAGCTGAGGAGCCCCCAACTGGATCAGGCCCTCTGGATAAGTGAGGCAGTTGATTAGCTTGATCTGTTTGGGAGGCACCCAGGCAGTGAAACTGGGTCCTGTTCTCAGTGCATGAGCGGGCTGTTTGGAACTTCGGGCTTATACAGAGACACTTGGCTCAGTCTGGGAGGAGGGGACTGGACCTGCCTGGACAGAATCTACCAGTTTGAACTCAGTCCTCAAGGGAGTCTTTGCCCTGGAGGCAATGGGAATGGGGGGTGTTCAGCTGGGGGAAGAGGAGGGAAGGTCGGGAGGGGGGAGAATAAGGGAATCACTGGCTGATATGTAAAATTAAATTAAATTATAAAATAAAAAAGACCTCTTTCTCTGGTCAGCATTGCTTTGGGTTCAAAGTTTGTCTAGCCTGTGTGCCAGCTAGGCTGCATTAGATATGATGATCTTTCCTTCTCTGAGGGCAGGTCTCAAGGGAAACCTGAGGAGGCCAAAGAAGTCCCAGACATCTTTATCAGGTGACATTCTTCAGCCTTAGGTTTAAGGCCCCCTCAGATGAAGACACCCACTTTAGCTGTGATTTCACTAGTGAGACAAACACCAAGTGACCTCCAGGTGATCCAGCCCCCATCAGATCCATGGGTCTGTTGGCTCAGTACTCCTGAAGAAAAGAAAGCATCAACAATGAGCTTGAGACACATAAAACCTGAGACAGGAGTTACTGAGAACCCTGACATTCAGCAGAATGTGGCTTCTGTGAGGGGTACTACAACATGGAGGGTAGAGATGTTGGTGAGCAAGACTTTTTCTATCCGTTTAATTTCGATGTTTTTGGCAAGCTACTTAGCCCTCCCTATGTGATGGGAAATCTATCATGGACTGTCTTGAGGTCAAGTTGTTCTAGACAGACAGTTTCCAACTCTTCACTCTTAATATCATGTGCGAAGTTTTCATCCTGTAACTCCAGAACCTCCTTTAACACCAGAACTCTGTGTGCCCATCTTGGGCTACATAGTGAGTTCCCAGCCAAGACAGGGATACACAGGGCTTTACATGTGGATAGTGTTGCCAATTCAGTGTATACCCAATTCTTGATGAAAAAAGGATCCATACTGCATCCTTGTGGACATATATATTGCTATCCCTCAACTATATAATTCTGTATACACATTTCATGAAATGATCCTGTGAACCCTATTAATGAGAAACAACCATATCTTGTCCATGGACCTGACACAGCTGTGGGCATCTTGTGTTGATATCGATGACTCCTATTACCACTGAAGGCTCACAAGTTGTCTTCAGTCTGGGCCACCACTTGTGACTATGGTACTGTGAAAGGGATATGATACCACAGGGCACATGTGTGTTTTAGAGGACTGTGCTGCCAACCGGGACCAGAGTGACCTCTGTGCCAGGAACATTGCCGTGAACCACATCGGGGTCTCTGGCTCTGCTGAAACCAGGGTCTGCATTGCTATCCCAGATCCTGATGCCATCACAGACAGTGCAGATGCCTGGAATCTGGGCTGCCACATGGATCCACTTGGGTACTGCTGGTGGGTCCATGCTGATCTGAGTGATCTGCATTGCCAAATAGGGCCATGTTGACATCCAGGCCCAGCAAGCCACCTAGCACCATGTCTGGGTTCATGTTGCTAATGCAGCCAGTGTTTGTGGCCTATATTGCCAACCAAGAGACATACAGGACCATCTTAGACAAGGGCTGTGTCTTCCAGGGATATACAGTTCTTAGTGGACTCTGCTACCACCAGGGGCTATGGTGTCCTCCCGGTCTAGGCTGCTGCTAATGGCCATGTCTAAAAACTGTACCCTGCCACAGCTTCAGTTTTTGTTGGTGTCAGTTGCTCCTGTTACCACTGAAGACAGGATAGGGATTCAAAGAATTCACCCTGCCTCTCACAGGCTGCAGCACCAGGGAGAACTGGATCTGCCCCTCACCAACTGCAGCACTTGGAGAGTGGGTCCTGCACCTGGACAGAGTAGCATGTAGACCTAAATTGTTAGTGGTTGTGTAGGTGAGCTGGCTGTGATGGTGTGAGAGCAGAAGAGCTGACTCTGCTCCCCTTCTTCTGACCTGTGTTGGCAATGGTGAGGGAAAGATGTCTGTCCCACCTGAGGATATGCTATCTGAGGCTGGTGGGAGAGGTGGCCTCTGGGCCATGAGAGTTGGACAGTCACCTATGGAAACAATTGGAGGACTGGACCCAGCACCTTGCCTCTCCAAACAGCAGAGCTGGTCCTTGTGTTCTGAGTATGGGTGACTTGGATGTGAGGGCAGGTGGGTAGCATGAATCTTAACAAATCTCATTAATAAAATCAGACCTGAATGCAGGGATTGGGGTGAATCCTAGAAGATCAGAGTAGCAGAGCAAGCCACAGCCTGCTCACCTTTCCAGTTCCTCAGCTGTTCCTGTTTCCTCAGACAGGAATCCTCTGTGTCCTCATCCAAATACATCTTAGCTGAACTGCTGCTCAAAAGCCTAAACGCTTAAGAGACTCTATCTAGTTCCTCGTCCTCTCGCCTTATATACTTTTCTGCTTCCAGCCATGATTTCCTGGGATTAAAGGCTTGTGTCACCATTCCTGTCTGTTTCCAGTGTGACTTAGAACTCACAGACATCAGGATGTTTTTCTGCCTCCAGAATGCTAAGATTAAAGGTATGTATGCCACCATTTTCTGGACTCTAGGTCCTAGTGGCTATTCTGCACTCTGACCCCAGATAAGTTTATTATGGTACAGTATTTTGGGGAACACAATATTACCACACATGAGAGCAGGATAATCGGCCTCTGTCCAATGTACCTCCTGCATTGGGTGATTTGTCTGGGGGAGAATAGGAGAGCTTGCTCAAGTGGTGAAGATGAGGGAAAGCTGGTGGGTTCTCTAACCCAGCTACCACCCAGGTTCATAATCAGGGCTATAAGTTATCCCACCCTAACACCCTCTTCATCTATGAACTGCAAGAACATGTAATGGCCCAGATTTGCAGATCAGAGGTACAGGATCTCTTTGACACAGACATCAATTCTATATCCAAGAGGAGTCCCAGTGAGGGTGGATTATTGACAGTGTAGTAGAAATCAGAGGCCAGAACACTTACGAGAAAAGATGTATAGATGAAAGGATGTACTGTGTGACTCACTGGGCCACACTACAGATTCCTCAGCAAGATTCATGTTTGTTTGCTTTGGTTTTGGGTTTTCCACTTTTCTTTTAAATTGTTTTATTTTAGATGGGAGGTATCAAGAGCAGGGAACAGATACAAGAAACAGATAGTTAGAAGAGTGGGATTGGGATGCATGATGTGAAACCAACAGAGAATCAATAAAACATTAAAAAAACAAATTAAAAAAGCTGGACCTATCTTCCTTTAATTTTCTTGAAATATAGCTTCAGTGATAACCACATAATAGACAGAGTGAATTCAAAGATAAGTTGGGACATTATTTTTTTTGCTCCTGTTGGCCTTAATGATGCATTATTGGAACAACAGTTTTTTAAAGATTTATTTCTTTTATTCATATGTATGGGTGTTTTGTCTGCTGAAGGGCTGTAATATATCTGATTGCAATTCCAGCTGAGGCCAGAAGAGGGCATCAAATTGTACCTGAACTGGTGTTAAGGAGGCTTTTTAGCTGCCCAGTTGGTTCTTTGGGAGCGAAACATTTACTCAAAAGTAAAGGAGCCATCTCTCTAGCCCCTGCAATTGACTTTTGTGCTTCTAGCCATGTGTGGTGTATTAGTTGGAATGAATCAGCCCAAACCAAAGCGAAATTTCAGGAGTTTGGTATGGACAAATTTATGATGCAGACATGGTAACTGTCTTAGAAAGCCATGCATCCATGCAATGTGTTCATGGGTTCAGGATCCTGCTCCATCATCACTCATTGTCAGGGTTGTAGCAGATCTCTCACATCTCATCCTGACTGACAATGAAGATTAGGGCCATCTGTTGAATTGCAGAACTGAGAAACCCTCATGGTGGTGTAGGTGTGGTTAGGAGTCCCTCTTGATGCTCCAGCTAACTGTTGGGAGGAAGCTTCAGACCAGCCAGAGTGGATGAAGTCTGCATCAAAAGCCATGTGCCTGAATGTGATGTAAAGCATGCCTGTGCAAGGCTAGTAAGGGAGAGGGATAATTGATGCTGCTCTTTCCCCATATCAGATCTCACTGTATACTGAGGAAAGTTTCCATCCAGATGAGTGCTTTATATTTATGAAGCTCCCCTGGACCTCTTCTGACTTCTGGGACTGAATAAGAGAGTTAATATGTGGAGAAAATTATCCTGTGGGGTTCTAAATTGGTGTTGTCAAACAAGGGTAGAAAGAATCTACTCTTCATGAATAAAGAACATATATACACACAGAACACCAACATACATACATATATATAGCTCATTAATTCCATGGATGTTGTGATCAGCTAGAGAGATGGTACAGTGGGCAAAGTTACCTGCTGCCAGGCCTACACATCTTAGTTCCTTCCCTGGGACTCACATAATTGATGGAGACAAAATACCTCTGACAAATTGTCCTCTGCTCTTCTTGTAGGTATGGAAGTCATGGCCCAGTCATGGCCCACAAAAGCTGAGACATGAGGATTTGTTTCCTTTCCTCACTTACCTAGAATCTCTCCATCTGAGACACTCATTAATTGTATTACTCTGCATTCCACTGGAGAGATGTGGGACTTCTGCTATTTTATTGTCATTACTGAGATGTTATAGGAGCCAAGAAGGCTGACATCAAAGCATTGCCTGAAGAATGGTTAAGGGAAGGTGGCCATTGGGAATTTGTGACATTGCTGAGACACAAACTGCTCTAGAATGTCCTCTATACATGCCTGGTGTATTAGTCAGCGCTCTCTAGAGTAACAGAAATTATAAACTGAAACTCTCTTTATCTAGGAAGTGAGTTGTTAGAATAACTTCCAGGCTGTGGTCCAGCCTATACAAGGATGGCTGGTTCTGATGGAACGTCCAGGAATCCAGTAGTTGCTCAGTCCCCAAGGCTGGGTATCTTAGCTGTCTGAAGTCTATGCTGTAATCTTAAAGAAGTTGGTTCTCATGCCAATGAAGAAATGAATGTGTTCACTAGACAAGAGCAAGCACAGAGAGAGTAAATAATCCTTCTTCCATGTCATTATAAATGCTTCCAGCAGAAGAAGTGGTCCATATTACATCTGGGTTACAGTCTGAATTAAAGGTGTGACTTCCTACTTCAAAGAGCGGGACTAGAAGTAGATCCTTCTATCTCAAATGAAATCTCCTATAGATGTGCTGTATATATTTTGATGTTAGTTAATATCCTATGTATTCATATTGATAACCAAGAACAGCAATCACAGTCATATTTGCCTCTTCACGAGTATTCTTGAGTAAATGACCCCCTTAGAGAGTGAAATGAAGGAGTGACAATTATCATAAGTTACATCTGAGTCAGCTGTAGATCCCGTGGTCATGATGACTTTATTGGCCTTCTTATAGCCAAGAATGATTAAAGAGAAGGAGAAGGAGGAAGAGGAGGAGAAGGAGGAGAAGGAGGAGGAGGTTATTGGGAAGGAGGGAATCCAGATTCTGTACAATAGGAAATTAGACATTGAAATAAGTATAATGTGCCCGGTAGTAACTGTGGTGGAAATGGGCCCTGAAGGGAGAAATGGGTGTTCTTTAAAGAAAAAGAAGAAAGGCCCAACATAGCAAACACAGTGCTGCAGTCAGAAAGAGTGGGGTTCCTCAAGCCACGTGTTTTGCATCCTGAAAAGGAAAGACAAATGAAAAAACAACACAAAAATTCCAAAACTCCCTCTTAAAACAGGAGGCCAGGGAAGACTTCTGTGGAGTCTTCATTTAACACAACAGTAGAAGACTTAAATTGTTTTCAAAGCAAAAATGGTTTATTGGCATTTGTAGTCAAATTTACTGGTAGTCAAAGAGGCAGGATTTGGAAGCCGCAGCACCAGGAAGCATATAACACTCCAGAGCCAAATCTTACTGCAGAGCTCCCACTGACACTTCCATGATGAGTGAGGGCACTGCAGTGTGTGTCCCCAAGGACACTGGCTTTAGACAATGTTCCTGGTGCTGCTTCAGCAGATTGCAACATCTACAGCTCTGAAAATGGGATGCAGCCTTCCCCAAATCATCAAGCAGAATTTCTTTAGAACATAAACTCTAGCATCCAGTTGATGATTCAGGCTTGTTTTGGGGACCTGATCTCTGCAGTAAGGGGTAAGGGCTTCTCATGGGAATTCCTCTACCAAAACACTGGAAGGATGGTCAAACGTGCTGTCAGTTAACAGTCCCTCCCCATGTCCACCCATCCGCTTCCGGAAGAGACTTCAATAGTCAAATTTACCAACTCTCCTTTGTGGCTATCTATCGTCACTCATTTTAAATAGAGTTACATTTTCTAGCTCCATCCATTTACCTGCAAATGTCATGGTTTTCTTTTTAACTGCTTAGTAAAAGCCCATCTCAGTAAGTGAACCACATTTTCTTTTGACATTCTTGTGTTGAGGGACACCTAGGATGTCTCCAGTTTCTATCTATTATAAATAGAGCAGTATTGAACATGTTTGAGCAAGTAAGTGTCTCTGTGGTAGGTGAAGCATCCTTTAAGTTTACACCAAGAGTGGAATAGCTGGGTCTTGATAGATTCCTACCTTCCCAAGAAACAGCTACACCTCTTTCCATAGAAGCCATACAAGTGTGCCTTCCCACAAGGAATGGATGAGTGTTTACTGTACTCCACATCTTCCCCAACATTAGATGTCAATTTTTAAATTAATTTTATCTGTTCTGCCTCATGAAACATGAAGTCTCAGAGTAGTTTTGATTTGAATTGCCCTGATGACTAAGGATACTGAACATTTTTTCAAGTGTTTTGCAGACACAACAATTTCCTCAACTGAAAATTGTGTTTAGTTCTGTAACTCATTTTTAATTGTGTCACTCATTTTCCTGATATCCAGTTTATTTTAGTTCTTTACATATTTTGGATATTAGCCCTCTATTGGATATGTAGTTGATAAAAATCCTTTTTCCAGCCATGTGATTGTGGTGTTCACCTTTAATCCCAGCACTCATGAGTCAGAGCCAGGTGGATCTCTGTGATTTCAAGGCCATCCTCGTCTACAGAGTGAGATCCAGAACAGGCGACCAACTACACAGAGAAACCCTGTCTTGCAAAATAAAAACAAAAAAAATCCATTTTCCATTTTGTGGATGCCATTTGGAATAAATCACCATGGGTGAATCCACAAGTGGACAGACAAATTGGAGTTAACATTTTTTATTTATCAAAGTTACTTAATAAATGATCCCTCCATAATAATACATTCTTTACATTAATAATTTAATACTTATACTTCAATATATTTTTACTTATTCTTTGAGAATTTGTTTTTATTCCTTTTATTTTCCAGGTTTCAAACAGCTAACTCATGCAATGAGCCCAGGATCTGGTACCACTGCCTACATGCCTCCCAAACAGATCAAGCAAATCAACCGTGTCACCTATATGAGGGCCTGATCCAGTTGGGGGCCCCTCAGCCTTTGGTTCATAGTTTATGTGTTTCCATTCATTTGGCTATTTGTCCCTCTGCTTTATCCAACCTTGGTTTCAACAATTCTCGCTCATATATACCCTCCTCTTTCTCGCAAATTAGACTCCACAGCTCCACCCAGGGCCTAGCCGTGGATTTCTGCATCCAGATTCCTCAGTCGTTGGATGGGTTTTCTGGCATGACAATGAGGGTGTTTGGCCATCCCATCACCAGAGCAGGTCCGTTCAGGCTGTCTCTCGACGACCATTGCCAGCAGTCTATTGTGGGGTATCTTTGTGGATTTCTGTGGGCCTCTCTAGCACTTTATTTCTTACTTTTCTCATGTGGTCTTCATTTCCATGGTCTCCAATCTCCTATTCCTTGTTCTCCCTCTCTATTCTTGATCCAGCTGGGATCTCCCACTCCCACAGGCTCTCTTCCCCTCGACTCTCGCCCTTCATTACTACCACTCATGTCCAGGTTGTTCATGTAGATCTCAGCCATTTCTCCATCATTGGGCGATTTCCGTATCTTTCTTGGGGTCCTCTTTTCCAGGTAGCATCCCTGGTGGTGTGAGTAGCAGTCCAGTCATCCTTGTTCCACATCTAGTATCCTCCCATGAGTGAGTACATACCATATTTCTCTTTCTTAGTCTCGGTTACCTCACTCAGGATGATTTTTTTTTCTAGATCCATCCATTTGCCTGCAAACCTCATGATGTCATTGTTTTTCTCTGCTGAGTAGTATTCCATTGTGTATATGTACCAAAATTTATTTATCCATTCTTCATTTGAAGGGCATCTAGGTTGTTTCCAGGTTTTGGCTATTACAAACAATGCTGATATGAACATAGCTGAGCAAATGCTCTTGTGGTATGATTGAGCATTTCTTGGGTATATGCCCAAAGGTGGTATAGCTGGATCTTGGGGGAGATTGATTCCCAATTTTCTAAGAAAGGGCCATATTGATTTCCAACGTGGTTGTCCAAGCTTGCATTCTCATCAGCAGTGGAGGAGAGTTCCCCTAGTTCCACATCCTCTCCAGCATAAAGTGTCTTCAGTGTTTTTGTTCTTAGCCATTCTGACAGGGGTAAGGTGGTATCTCAGAGTTGTTTTGAGGTATCAAGGACAGAGCACAGATGCAAGGGAACAGGTAGTTGGAAGACTGGGATTGGGATGCACGATGTGAAACCAACAGAGAATCAACAAAACATTAAATAAAAACAAATTAAAAACCTGTGGCTATCTGTCTCTGATTTCCTTAAAATATAGCTTCAGTGATAGCTCAATAACAGACAAAATGAATTCAAAGATAAGTTGGGACATTATTTTTTTTTTGCTTCTGTTGGCCTTAATGATGCATTAGTGCTACAGGTTTTTAAAGATTTCTGTCTTTTATTTATGTGTATCAGTGTTTGCCTTCTGAATGGCTGTAATCTATCTGTATGCAATTCTATCACCAGCCAGAAGATGGCATCAAAATCTACCTGAAACGAGTTACAGAGGCTTTTTAGTGGCCCTCTTGGTTCTTTGGGAGAGAAACAATTATTCAA
The DNA here is from genome assembly GCF_049852395.1 of Peromyscus maniculatus bairdii. Lineage (NCBI taxonomy): Eukaryota > Metazoa > Chordata > Mammalia > Rodentia > Cricetidae > Peromyscus > Peromyscus maniculatus. Next base: position 42,251,617 of record NC_134860.1, on the reverse strand, counting down.
AGTGAAGCAGCCAACACTTCAGCTCCTGCATTTGACTTTTGTCCTTCTAGCCATCTGTGCTGTATTAGTTGGAATGAAACAGCCACAACCAAAAAGAGAAATTTCAGGAATCCAGTAGGGACAAATATATGATGTAGGCATGGTAATTGTCTTAGGATGCCAGCATTCATGCAAGGTGTTTGTGGGTTCAGGATCCTGCTCCAGCATCACTTATTGTCAGGGTTGTAGCAGATCTCTCACATCTCATCCTGACTGACAATGCAGATTAGGGCCATCTGATGAAATGCAGAACTGAGAAGACCCTCTGGTGTTGGAGATGTGGGTAGGAGTCCCTATTGATACTCCAGGTAAGTGTTGGGAGGAAGCTTCAGACCAGCCAGAGTGAATGAAGCCTGCAACAAAAGCCCCATATCTCTGATGGAAAGCATGCCTGTACAAGGCTAGGAAGGGGAAGGGATGATTCATGCTGCTCTCTTCACACAGCAGATCTCACTGTATACTGAGAGGGTTCCTTCCAGATGAGTACTTTATTCTTGTGAAACTCCCCTGGACCAGATCTGACTTCTGAGACTGAATCAGAGAGTTGATGTGTGCAGGAAATAATCCTGTGGGGTGCCAAACTGGTGTTGTCATACAAGGGTAGAAAGAATCTACTCTTCATGAAAAGATAACAATAACAGATATACATGCAGAACATCAATATATATATATATATATATATATATATATATATATATATATATATATATATATGTTTACACACACACACACACACACACACACACACACACACACACACACACATATATACAAAGCTCATTCAATTCCATGGATTATGTGTTCAGTTGAACAATTGGCTCAGTGATCAAAGGTACTTGTTGCATGGTTTAAAAGTCTTAGTTCCTTCCCTGGGACTCACATGATTGAATGAGACAACAAACCTCTGAGAAATTGTCCTCTGATCTTCATGTGGGTGGGGGTGCCCAGTCATGGCCCACAAAAGTTAAGACATGGGGATTCGTTTCCATTCCTCACTTACCCTAGAAAGTCTCCATCTGAGACACTCATTTAACTGTATTACACTGCATTCCATTGGAGGATTGTGGAACTTTCACGATTTTCCTCTCATTACTGAGATGTTGTAGGAGCCAAGAAGGCCAACCTCAAAACCTCACCTGAAGAATGGTTGAAGGAAGGTGGCCATTGGGAATTTGTGACATAGCCGAGACACAAACTGCTCTAGAGTATCCTCTCTACATGCCTGGTATATTAGTCAGGGCTCTCTAAAGTAACAGAAGTTATAAGCTGAAGTTGTCTATATCTAGAAAGTGTTTTGTTAGAATGACTTCCAGGCTGTGGTGCAGCCTATACAAAAATGTCTGGTCATGATGGAAAGTCCATTAATCCAGTAGATGCTCCATCCATAAGAATGGATGTATTAGCTGTTTATAGTCTATGCTGTACTCTTAAAGAAGTAGGTTCTAATTCTAGTGAAGGAATGTATGTGATCACAAGGCAAGAGCAAGCAGAGGAAGAGTAAATCTTCCTTCTTCCATTTAATTATACATGCTTCGAGAAGAAGGAGTGATCCAGATTACATCTGGGTTAAAGTCTGAATTAAAGTTGGACTTCCCAAATCAAAGATCAGGACTAGAAGTAGATCCACCTACTTCAAATGAAATCTCCCATATATGTGCTCTATATATTTTGATTTTAGTTAATATCATATGTATTCACATTGACAACCAAGAATAGCCATCACAGTCGTATTCCCATCTTCACTAATATTCTTGAGCAAGTTGCTTTCTTAGACACTGAAAGGAAGAAGTGAAAATAGTCATAAGTTACATCTGGTTCAGCTGTAGATACCATGGTCATGATGACTCTTTTTATCCTCCTTATGGTAATGGATGGCTGAAGTAGGAGTAAACACTCATCTCTCGTTTCTTGGGAAGGATGGGATCCACTGGAAATCCAATTTCTATACATAGGAGAGTAGACATTGAAATAACTATGATGTGCCTGGTAGTAACTGTGGTGGAAAGAGGCACAGGAGGGAGAAATGAGTGTTCTTTAAAGAAAAAGGAAGAAAGGCCCAACACAGCAAACACAATGCAGCAGTCAGAAAGAGTGTGGTTCCTCAGGCCATGTGTTTTTGACTTGAAATCCTCCAGACCCCTCCTTGCATCCTGGAAACATCAACAAAACACAAACCATAAAAAGGCAAAAACTCCCTCTTCTTAATACAGGAGGACTAGGGAAGACTTCTGTGGAGTCTTCATTGTATACAACAGATAAAGTTAATTAGGACTTTATATTCCTTGTCAGCATGACACACATCACCTCAATGCCATAACCATTTATTTCTTGTTCCCCAAATTCTTATGTTAATATCATAATATAAAACACAGTGTAAGTTTTAAAAATCCCACAACCTTTAAAAATTACAACACTTTAAAAGTCGAAGGTCTCTAAATCAAACAAGACTTTCCAACTATAACCTGAGAAAGAAGATTCTAAAACAGAGCTAAAAACAGCTTCCTAGTTGTCTCTATCAATTTACCAGCAGCCTGTTGGCTTGAGCTCCTCGATTTGATGGTAGGGCCTGAAGCATGGTGGGAGTGAGGCATCTGCAAGCTGCACATAACACTGCATGGTGGATTTAGCGTTTGTTAGTACAGACAAAAAAAAAAAAGAGTTCTGGGCTACGCACTGCTTTGATAGAGACATAGACCCACTGCCTCCCACAGTCCAGCGGTGAACATGGTTCCTCCAAAACTGGTGGTAAACATAGTTCTACAATGTTGGGAAGCTGAGATAGAGCCTGCAGCCACAGCTGCCATTCAGGCTTAGTAATACTTCAGTTTAAAGCAATAGATTCGCAATAAGACAGATTCAGATGGGATAAACCTCTAAATGACTTACAATATATGTCAAAATGTATATAGGCTTAATAGACAAAAAGTAATATATATATAGTTATATAAAAATAGATAATTTTAAAAAATAGTGTTTAAAAAAGTAAAAATAATATAAAAATAAGCCACATAAAGATAGATATTACACCAAAAAATATGGATTGTGTTGTCTTTGGGATTTTTAACTGCAGAGAGACATTTGATTGTAAAGGCTGCTCAGTTAAACCAATATGTATATTTTAAAGGTACCTTGACTTCAAAATTTGGATCTAAAAATATGTAGCTTTGAAAAGGAGGCTCTAATTTTGTTTCCACAAAAATCAAGAGGCTATGTATTTGTTCCAGATTAAGATACATCAGGTTGAACCAGCCAAGACCTCCTGAAAGGTCTCCGATGACACCACGGCTCAGATGATCCAACATCTAAAATGATTTCAAGGCAACTGGCTTAGACAATACAGCCTCACAGACTACCCCATAATCCTAAAATTTTCTTTATGCCCCCATAAAAATACAGCACCCTCATTCAGCAATAAATAATATGAAAAGCTACACCCAAATTCCCAAATATACCAAGCTGGCTTTGGAAATAAAATTGGCTCACTCCTTCTCTAAACCCAAACATATTGCTAAAACAAAAGTTTGAGAGAGTCTTCTGTCCCATATCAAAAGAGCCCTCTGGTTGGGACAAGAAAAACCAATATTTTTATTTAAAACAGGTTAATTATATATGCAATCTCTTTCTAAAAAAGGGGGGATAGTTTAGATATGATAAGATAAAAGGGTAGATTAATAAACCTACTTTTAAAGAAAACAACTTGTTTAAAAATGTTTTACTTTGTTATGGATTTTAGTTTATTGATACAAATTTAAAATTAATTTTGTTATACTATATGTATATTTCTTCTCTTGTTTAAGGTATTATGTTTGTACAACTCATTTAAATGTATAATAGATAATTAAAAATACAGATTAATAATTATTCTTCTATGATAGTCAAACTTATAGTCATGTTAAAATTTCCAGGTATACATAGATATAATTCAATTAGGTAGGTAATCTTCAAACAATTCAAAGGCCTTTAAAATATAGCATTTAAAATGTTTTAAAAAATTTGGACTTTCTGAACAGTGAGACATGTCATTTCCCGACAGCACTGATTTACTTCAGAGAGGAAGATGGACATCAAAGTCACTACATAGAATTTATCTTCTTCTTGACAAAAGTAGCCATTTGGGCAAGAAACTGTTCTTTCCTGGACTTCTTGACAAAATGTTGTATTGGCTCAACCTACAAGATCCATAGAAAGGTGAACACTAAACTTTATAAGATGAGATGGTCCTTCAGGTTCCTGCCTTGCAGAGAAACCAGGCAGATATTCCACAGGACACAGAAAAAAGTTACTGGGAAACTCTAGGCCTGTGGGCTAAAGACAGATAAACCAACTTTATAGAGGAACTTTGGAAGACTGTCCAGGCTGCCAGCTATCTCCGTCTACCCTTGCAAGACTGAAAATTGCTTGCATCCTTCTCCTGTTTCTCAGGAAATATTATATCCTTCTGGAGTTTGATGTATTTAAAAACTAGATAGTTATAATTTCCTTAGTGATGATAAAAGATAAGTTAGATATAAAACCTTATACTCACAAATATAAGATAGACAGGATATCTTCTTTAATTTTGCCAAATAAAAATAGACTAGATATTATAACTATCATTCTTGCTTGATAATTGTTTTGTTATATGTAATTTAATTATGTTAAGGTTAAAACCTTCCTTTTTTGAAAAAAGGAAAGTGCTGAGGATAAATGTATAATGTGAATGTGTTGCTATGATTGATTGATAAATAAAATGCTAATTGGCCAGTAGCCAGGCAGGAAGTGTAGGCAGGACAAAGAGAGAGGAGGCTTGTGGAAAGTAACAGGCTGAGCCAGGAGACGCTGCCAGTCACCACCATGAGAAGCAAGAGAAAAGTACCAGTAAGCCACAAGCCACATGGCAAGGTATAGATGAATACCTTGTGGGTTAATTTGAGATATAAAAATTAGATAACAAGAAGCCTGAAACATTAGGCCAAACAGTTTAAGTAATATAAGCTTCTGTGTATTTCTTTGTGTCGGAATGGCTGCAAGCCTGGGCAGGACTGGAGATAACTCCAACTACAGCTCGTGATAAATGGATGTCTCACAATCAACAGGCAGATTGAAGAGAGAACCCTCTTGTCCCCCAGAAGCTCTTCAGGTAACCCATCCAATGGCAATATTCTCTCTCCCACCAGGAGCAAGAGCTACACTGAGTCTTAAAGCAATCTCTTCCCTGTCTTTATTGCCACCCAACTATACATCCCTAGACACTTTCTTATTCTTGAAGGTTATTGTTTGTGATGTGGTAATCCTCAGAGCCTACATATTTTTCTCAACTCCTTTTTCCTTGAAAGTTTATCTGTGTTGGAGGAGAACTCTGTTTGGTATGTAGTTCTTTTTTTTTAATTTTAATTTATTTTACAATACTATTCAGTTCTACATAACAGCCACAGATTCCCTTGTTCTCCCCCTTCCTGCCCCCTCCCCTTCTTTCCAGCCCACCCACCATTCCCACCTCCTCCAGAGCAACGCCTCCCCCGAGGACTGAGATTGACCTGATAGACTTAGTCCAGGCAGGTCCAGTCTCCTCCTCCCAGATTGAGCCAAGTGTCCATGCATAAGTCCCAGGTTTCAAACAGCTAACTCATGCAATGAGTCCAGGACCTGGTACCACTGCCTAGATGCCTCCCAAACAGATCAAGCCAATCAACTGTCTCACTTATTCAGAGGGCCTGATCCAGTTAGGGGCCCATCATCCTTTGGTTCATAGTTCATGTGTTTCCATTCGTTTGGCTATTTGTCCCTGTGCTTTATCCAACCTTGGTTTCAACAATTCTCGCTCATATAAACCCTCCTCTTTCTCGCTAATTAGACTCCCAGCGCTCCACCTGAGGCCTAGCCATGGATGTGTGCATTCAGATTCCTCAGTCGTTGGATGGGGTTTCTATTAGCACAACTATTAGGGTGTTTGGCCATCCCATCACCAGTGTAGGTCAGTCCTGTCTGTCTCTCAACCATTGCCAGCAGTCTTTTGTGGAGGTATATTTGTGGATTTCTGTGGGCATGTTTAGCACTTTGTTTCTTCCTTTTCTCATATGGTCTTCATTTACCATGGTCTCCTATTCCTTGTTCTCCCTCTCTGTTCTTAATCCAGCTGGGATCTCCCGCTCTCTTTCCCTCGAACCCTCGCCCTTCATTACTCCCACTCATGTCTAGGTTATTCATGCAGATCTCAGTCATTTCTCCATCATTGGGCGATCCTCGTGTCTTTCTTGGGGTCTGCTTTTCCAGGTAGCCTCACTGGTGATGTAAGTAAGTAGCAGTCCAGTCATCCTTGTTCCACATCTAGTATTCTCCTATCAGTCAGTACATACCATATTTGTCTTTCTGAGTCTGGGTTACCTCACTCAGATGATTTTTTCTAGATCCATCCATTTGCCTGCAAACCTCATGATGTCATTATTTTTCTCTGCTGAGTAGTATCCCATTGTGTATATGTGCCACAATTTATCCATTCTTCAGTTGAAGGGCATCTAGGTTGTTTCCAGGTTTTGGCTATTACAAACAATGCTGATATGAACATAGCTGAGCAAGTGCTCTTGTGGTATGATTGAGCATTTCTTGGGTAATGCCCAAGAGTGGTATAGGTGGATCTTGGTGGAGATTGATTCCCAATTTCCTAAGAAAGCGCCATATTGATTTCCAAAGTGGTTGTACAAGCTTGCATTCTCACCAGCAGTGGAGGAGAGTTCCCCTAGTTCCACATCCTCTCCAGCATAAAGTGTCTTCAGTGTTTTTGTTCTTAGCCATTCTGACAGGGGTAAGGTGATATCTCAGAGTTGTTTTGATTTGCATTTCCCTGATGATTAGGGATGTTGAGCAATTCCTTAAATGTCTTTCAGCCATTTGAGTTTTCTCTCTTGAGAATTCTCTGTTTAGTTCTATAGCCCACTTCTTAATTGGACTGTTGGTCGTTTTGATGTCTAATTTCTTGAGTTCCTTATATATTCTGGATATCAGTCCTTTGTCAGATGTGGGGTTGGTGAAGACCTTTTCCCATTCTGTAGGCTGTCGCTTTGCCTTGTTGAATGTATCCTTTGCTCTACAAAAGCTTCTCAGTTTCAAGAGGTCACATTGATTGATTATTTCTCTCAGTGTCTGTGCTACTGGTGTTATTTTTAGGAAGTGATCTCCTATGCCAATGTGTTCAAGACTACTTCCTACTTTCTCTTCTAGCAGGTTCAGAGTAGCTGGATTTATGTTGAGGTCCTTGATCCACTTGGACTTAAGTTTTGTGCACGGTGACAGATATGGATCTATTTGCAGCCTTCTACAGGTTGATATCCAGTTATGCCAGCACCATTTGTTGAAGATGCTTTCTTTTTTCCATTGTACACTTTTGGCTTCTTTTTCAAAAATTATATGTTCATAGGTGTGTGAATTAATGTCAGGGTCTTCAATTTGATTCCATTGTTCCCCATGTTGGTTTTTATGCCAATACCAAGCTATTTTTATTACTGTAGCTCTATAGTAGAGCTTGAAGTCAGGGATTGTGATGCCTCTAGATGATGTTTTTTTACACAGGATTCTTTTGGCTATCCTGGGTTTTTTGTTTTTCCATATGGAGTTGAGTATTATTCTTTCCAGTCCTGTGAAGAATTGTGTTGGTATTTTGATGGGGATTGCATTGAATCTGTAGATTGCTTTTGGTAAAATTGCCATTTTTACTATGTTGGTCCTGCCTATCCATGAGCATGGGAGTTTTTTTTTTGTTTTCTGACATCTTCTTCAATTTCTTTTTTCAGGGACTTAAAGTTCTTATCATATAGGTCCTTCACTTGCTTGGTTAGTGTTACCCCAAGGTATTTTATGTCATTTGTGGTTATTGTAAAGGGTGATGTGTCTCTGATTTCCTTCTCAGCTTCTTTGTCCATTGTATATAGGAGGGCTACTGATTTTTTTGAGTTGATCTTGTATCCTGCTATGTTGCTGAAGGTGTGTATAATCTTTATCAGTTCCTGGGTGGAATCTTTGGGGTCACTCAAGTATACTATCATGTCATCTGCAAATAGGGAAAGCTTGACTTCTTCCTTTCCAATTTGAATCCCCTTAATCTCCTTATGTTGTCTTATTGCTCTGGCTAGAACTTCAAGTACTATATTGAATAAGTATGGGGAGAATGCACAGCCTTGCCTCGTTCCTGATTTTAGTGGAATCGCTTTGAATTTCTCTCCATTTAATTTGATGTTGGCTGTTGGATTGCTGTAAATTGCCTTTATTATGTTTAGGTATGTTCCCTGTATTCCTGATTGCTCCAAGACTTTTATCATGAAGGGGTGTTGGATTTTGTCGAATGCATTTTCTGCATCTAGTGAGATGATCATGTGGTTTTTTTCTTTGAGTTTGTTTATATGGTGTATTACATTGACGAACTTTCGTATGTTGAACCACCCTTGCATTCTTGGAATGAAGCCTACTTGATCATGGTGGATAACTGTTCTGATGTGTTCTTGGAGTCTGTTTGCCAGTATTTTATTGAGTATTTTTGCATCAATGTTCATGAGGGAGATCAGTGTGAGTTCTCTTTCTTTGTTGTATCCTTGTTTGGTTTAGGAATCAGGGAGACTGAAAAGCCAGAAGGACCTGGACAGACGTAATGCAGACACTAAGAGACCATGGATGTCAGCCCAGACTAATATACCCAGCAAAATGTTTAATCATCATAGACGGAATGAACAAGACATTCCAAGACAAAGCCAGATTCAAACAATACTTATCCACATACCCAGCCCTACAGAAAGGACTAGAAGGAAAATTCCAACCGAAGGAAGTCAGTAACACCCTTGAAAACACAGGCAATAGATAAAGCCACAGCAGTAAACCCCAAAGAAGAGAAGTACACACACACACACACGACCACCCAAAATAACAGGGATGAACAATCACTGTTCATTAATATCCCTTAATATCAATGGACTTAATTCACCTATAAAAAGACATAGGCTTACAGTATGGATACAAAAGCAGGACCCATCTTTCTGCTGCATACAAGAAACACATCTCATGCCGGGCGGTGGTGGCACACGCCTTTAATCCCAGCACTCGGGAGGCAGAGCCAGGCGGATCTCTGTGAGTTCGAGGCCAACCTGGGCTACCAAGTGAGCTCCAGGAAAGCCGCAAAGCTATGCAGAGAAACCCTGTCTCGAAAAACCAAAAAAAAAAAAAAAAAAAAAGAAAGAAAGAAAAAGAAACACATCTCAAATTCAAAGACAGATACTATCTGAGAATAAAAGGTTGGGAAAAGACTTTCCAATAAAATGGTCTTAAGAAACAAGTGGGTGTAGCCATCCTGATATCCAACAAAATAGACTTCAAACTAAAATCAATCAAAAGAGATCAAGAAGATCATTACATACTCATCACAGGAAAGATCCACCAAGATGAAGTTTCAATTCTGAACATTTATGCCCCAAACACAAGGGCACCCACATATGTAAAAGAAATATTACTAAAGCTTAAACCACATATAATGCCCCACACATTAATAGTGGGAGACTTCAACACCCCACTTTCACCACTGGACAGATCTCCTAAATCGAAACTTAACAGAGAAATAAAGGACTTAACTGATGTCATGACCCATTTGGTCCTAATAGATATCTACAGAACATTCCATCCTAACAAAAAAGAATATAACTTCTTCTCAGCACCCCATGGACTTTCTCTAAAATCGACCACATACTTGGCCACAAAGCAAATCTCAACAGATACAAAACAATTGGAATAACCTCCTGCGTTCTATCAGACCACCGTGGTTTAAAGTTAGATTTCAACAACAACAAAAACTACAGAAAACCTACAATCTCATGGAAACTGAATGATGCTCAACTGAATCACCAATGGGTTAAGGAAGAAATAAAGAAATAAATTAATGACTTCCTAGAGATTAACGAAAATGAAGACACCACATACCCAAACTTATGGGACACTATGAAAGCAGTGATAAGAGGGAAATTCATAGCACTAAATGCCCACATAAAGAAGTTGGAGAAATATCACAGTAGTGACTTAACAGCACACCTGAAAGCTCTAGAACAAGAAGAAGCAAAGTCTCCCAGGAAGAATAGATGCCAGGAAATTACCAAAGTGAGAGGAGAAATTAATAACATAGAAACTAAAAGAACAATACAAAAAAATTAATGAAACAAAGAGTTGGTTCTTTGAGAAAATCAATAAGGTAGACAATCCCTTATCCAAACTAACCAAAAGACAGAGAGAGAGAATCCAAATCAACAAAATCAGAAATGAAAAGGGGGACATAACAACAGACATTGAGGAAATCCAGAGAATTATCAGGTCATATTTCAAAAACCTCTACTCCGACAAACTGTAAAACCTAAAGAATTGGACAATTTTCTGGATAGGTATCACATACCTAAGTTAAATCAAGACCAGATAAACTATTTAAATAATCCAATAACCCCTAAGGAAATAGAAACAGTCATTAAAAGTCTGCCAATCAAAAAAAGCCCAGGACCAGATGGTTTCAGTGCAGAATTCTACCAGATCTTCAAAGAAGAGTTAGTACCAATACTCTCTAAATTGTTCCACATAATAGAAACAGAAGGAACATTACCAAACTCCTTCTATGAGATATGTAGTTCTTAATGTTTTGTGTTTTGTGACTATACACTCATGATGAAGTCTAACATGTCTACCATAAGTCTGGAGCACTGGCAGCTAAATGTGGGACAGGAATCATATTGCTGGTATGATTTAAGTCCAAACACCAACAACTGTTATTTTATGAGAAGTCCCTGTAATTGCAGATGATGAACGTATTCAAAATTTACACGAATAAATAGGAAATACATTTAAATATCTAAACCTTTAATTGACATGTGACATTTGTTCTTTGGCAGTATTAAAGGCTTAGGATGTCTTTACATTTGAGCATATTCTATAAACCAAAAAGATAAAATATGTTAAGTGTTTATAATGATAGAGTTCAAAGTCAGGGCTTTGAATGTTAAATTCCTGGTTCTCAGGGACACAAGTGATAATAGATCACAATATTAATATTTTTACTTCTTAGGAATAACATATACTTATACTAGCAGAGACAAGTCAAAACATAAAAAATCTGTGTGATATATCTGATGAAATTAGTATTGTGTTGTAAAATGGTGTAAGATTTATATGAGGAAATAAGTTAGTATACACACCAACATCTTTGATTCATCCTTCATTAAATTCAGAATCATTATTCAAGAAGAGGCCACACTGTTTCAAACAGGACTTAGAGGGGAATGTTAGGAAGTTGGTGGTCCAAATGCTTTGTGAACTGAAAGGTTAGTACTGCCATTCAGCCTTGATCTAGATGGGGAAGGAAGATCTTGAGTAAATATTTTACAGTGCTGTTTGCCACACAATAGAAGTTAAATCCATTACTCTGAATCTTGTTGTAGTCTTGCCTCTAAGCCATCCAATTTATTTACTAAGGTGAGCAGAGCTCTTCTTCTAATATGTGAAATTGTTATTAATATTTTTATGACTACTCAAGAATGGATATTTGATAATAGCTTTTGGAATGAGTGCTATAGGGAAGTGGGTTTGTTCATAGAAAGCTATAAACTATGTTTGCCATCTGAGGCTGTTCTTGCCATAGATGTATTTTGCCTAGGTGACTGACAGACTCTGATCCCATTGACCTGGCATTTTCAAATAAAGTTAAAAGATGACTTTTATATGTACTCATAACAAATGCTTAACTACCTCATCTTTCCTATGAAATACACCATGAGGCAAAATGTACATTAGCTTTCAGATAACAGATGCTACCTACCACTGTATGTAAACTTCATTATTAGCTATTAAGCTTATCTATAAAGAGTTAAGATGTAAAATAATATGCTGGTGTACTATAGTAAATTGCTGGCCATGACTTCTGTTTAAAATATTTTATCCTATTTTATAATATTATTATGAATATCTAGAAAGCATGGCCTAGGCAGTGGTTTTCAATTCATGGCCACAGACCCTTTAGGAGAGTCTAAGGAAATTTTCACCAAAGTTGCATGTCAGATATCCTGCATATCAGATTTAAGGTTATGATTTATAACAGCATCAAAATTAAAGTTATGAAGTAACAACAAAGTAATTTTATGGTTCAGGCATCACCATGACATGAGGAACTGTATTAACAGGTTGCAGGGTTAGGAGTGTTGAGAACCGCTGGCTTAAGGAGAGGAGGGTTTATCCTGCTGTGAATTCAGGTGAGTTCAGTTCCTGGTTGACTTGGGCAGATCACCATAATAAGAATATATGGTGGATGCGAGCTGTTTACCTCATGGCTGCCAGGAAGCAGAGACATAGAGACAGGAAGGGGACAGACAGGACAAGATAGAACCCCGATTACCTCTCTCCCCGAGGAGCTACTTCCTCCAGCTAAAGACTGCTTCCCAGCATCTCAGGAAATTCTCCACAGGGTTGGCTGGTGCTTTGAACAGTTGTCCTCCAGCTTCTGGTCCAACCTCGGGAGTTTGGGGACTATTAGGAGGGACTTCCCTAGGAGAAGTAGGTCCCTACAGCTGAGCCTCTGAGCAATAAAGCCTAGCCTAGGCCTATTTCAGGACTAGCTCCTTGAGCCTATGTGGAGCTTCCTGGTCTGCTGCCATGGCAGCTGCCATGGAAACAGCCTCAGCCTCCCACTCCACAGACTGAGCTTCCCCACATGCCTTCTCCACTGTTATAGAGTGAGCCCTAATGAAACCTTCCTCTCCCAATTGTTTCTGTCAGGTATCGTGGTGAATCCATAACAAACAAGGAACTAATTTAGTAATTGACCTCATTACCCTGAAAGCTCCAGGCTCAGACGGCTTCACAGGTAAATTCTAAACTCTGTTAAACTGTAGAGAAGAGATGGTTTCCTTTTAAAATGAGACTACGTGGCTACGTGGCTCTAGCTGGCCTAGGAATCACTACATACACCAGGCAGGATTTAACATTACAGTTATCCTCTTGCCTCTGCCAACTATGTGCTGGGGTTACAGGCTGGAACCATTGTTCCCCACTATGTACTGTCTTTTCAGTGAAAGCTGTTCCCAAACAGAAAAGAAAACAGTGCCTCAACTCTGGTGTGTTTTTGTTTTTGATTTTGTTTTTGTTTTGTCTTTCAAGACTTGGTTTCTCTATGTAGCTCTGGCTCTCCTAGAACTCACTATGTAGAGCAGGTTGGCCTAGAACTCAGAAATCTGCCTGCCTCTGCTTCCTAAGTGCTGTGATTAAAGGGGTATGCCACCATGCCTGACTCTGCATCTACTTCTTTTGAGCCTCAGTTAGGCTTGCTTACAAAATCAAGAAAACCAAATGAAGTTACAGGCCCACTTTCACTTATTTACAGTGGACCCATTTGCCAACAAATGGACTAAATGTAACCCATTGCCAGTGTTGGAAGCTTCATTTGGAGACAAGAGACATCCAGTTGGGGTTCTGTCTTCCTGATTTTTTTTATTTTTATTTTTTCCTTTTTGGTTGTTTCATCTAGATCCCTCATATATGTATATATTTTAGAGTGGTTCTACTCTATTAGGCTTCCATAAGATCCCTCAAATGGCCCTGAATTTTACCTCTCCCTCCCTATATCTTCATTTACCCCTCTTCTGTGTCCCTCAGCATTTGACCATGCTGTTTCAGACTCCATTACTCATTCATCCATAGCAATCTATTCTATTCCCCCTTCATGGAGATCTCTCCCTCCTTGTGAGTCCCTAAATCTATACCTAACCTGTGGTTATACTGATATATCTTTGACTCAATAGCTAATACCCATACATAATTGACAACATACCATATTTGTATTTCTGTGTCTGGGTTATCTCACTCAGGATGACTTTTTCTAACTTCATCCATTTACCTGCAAATTTCATGGTTTTCTTTCTTTTTTTTTCTTTTTTAACTGCTTAGTAATAGCCCATCTCTGTAAGTGAACCACATTTTCTTTAGACATTCATGTGTTGAGGGACACCTAGGATGTCTCCAATTTCTGGCTATTATAAATAGAGCAGCAATGAACACGGTTGAGAAGGTAAGTGTCTCTGTGGTAGGTGAAGAATCCTTTGGGTATATGCCAAGAGAGGCATAGCTGGGTCTTGATCGATTCCTAGCTTCCCAAGAAACAGCCACACCTATTTCCAAAGTGGCCATACAAGTTTGCATTCTCACTGGCAATGGATGAGTGTTTCCTGTATTCCACATCCTGGTGATATTAGATGTCATTTATGTTATTAAACTTATCTGTTCTGCCTCATGTAACATGAAGTCTCAAAGTAGTTTTGATTTGCATTGCCCTGATGACTAAGGATACTGAACATTTTTTAAGTGTTTTGCAGACACAAGAATTTCCCCTACTGAAAATTGTGTTTAGTTCTGTAACTCATTTTTAATTGTCATTCATTTTCCTGATATTCAGTTTTTTTTAGTTCTTTACATATTTTTGATATTATCCCTCTATTGGATAAATAGTTGATAAAAATCCTTTTCCCAGCCATGTGTTAGTGGTGCATGCCTTTAATCCCAGCACTTGGGAGGCATAGCCAGGAAGATCTCTGTGAGTTCAAGGACAGCCTGGTCTACAGCGCAAGATCCAGACAGGCACCAAAACTACACACAGAAAACCTGCCTCAAAAAACAAAAACAATCCTTTTCCCATTTTTTAGGCTACCATTTGGAATAAAACATTATTAGTGGCAGAATAGAGAATACTCCATGGGTGATCCCACAAGTGGACAGGCACATTAGAGTTAACGGAATTCAATAAAGCTATTTAATAAATGATTTCTATACAATAATCCATTCTTTACATTAGTAATTTAATGAATATACTTCAATGTATTTTCACTTATTCTTTAAGAATTTCATAAAATGCTTTATGATCATATTCACACCAAACTCCTCCCAGTAATTCATCCAAATCTGCCCCGACATCTGTGATGCCCAACTTTGTATGTTCATCATTAAATTACGTTTAAATAACCCCAGTGACAGGCTCTTGAAGAAAGCTGACTCTCTCTCTGCCAGAAGCCATTGTTCATCCTTTGTTCATCAGTCAAGAGAGGGGCTCAAGCACCCTTCCCACTCTATTGTAGCAGGAATCTGAATAATTCTTATTAATATAATCAAACCAGAGGCCAGTTATTGAGGCGAATGCTGGTAGATAAGATGCAGAACAAGCCACAGCTATCTCACCATGCCAATTCCTCAGCTGGTCCTGTTTCCTCAGACTTGAGGCCTCTGAGTCCTCCTCCAGAATGGGTCTCAGCTGAATTGATGTTCAAACGCCTGAATGCTTAACCAGCCAAATGCTTAACCAGCCAAATGCTTAACCAGCCAAATGCTTCTAGTTTCTGGTCTCCATGCCTTATATATCCTTCTGCTTTCTACTACCACTCCTTGGGATTAAAGGCTCGCTTTCTGGGATTAAAGGCGGGAGTCACCATGCTTGGCTGAATCCTTGAGCACATGGATTTCTGCCTCTGGAATGCTAGGATTAAAGGCATGTGCTACCACTGCTTGTCCTTTATGTTTATTATTGTGCTCTGTCTCTGACCCTTGATAAGTTTATTAGTATGCACAATATTTGGGGGAATACAATACCATGTTTGAAAGTTTACTGGCTTGATATTGTATAAGTGACCACAGGTGCTGTGGGTCATAAGTGCAGTGGTCCTGTCATGGCCAGAAGACACTGTTTGCTCTAATCCTCCCTGACCTCTGGCTCCTATTATCTTTCGGCCCCATCTTTCATGATGGTCTTTCAGCCTTGTGGAAAGGGTATGATACAGGTGTCCCATTAAATATGGCTGAAATCAGTGAAATAAACAGAAAAATATAAAGATAGAGTGAAACAAAGAGTCAATTCTTTGAAAACACTAACAAGATGGACACACCTTTAGCTAAATTAACCAATAAGAAGAGGAGGATGAAAATAATAAAACACTGGAGGAAAAAGGAGACATGGAGGTAATTCAAACCTTAAGAATCTTCATTCCACCAAATTCAAAAAAGCTTTTCAAAATATTGATTAATTTTCTAGATGTCTGTGTGTCTGTGATCCACCAAAATTATATCAAGATAATGTGAATAATAATAGTCTCATACTAATTAATGGTATAGAAGCAGTAATTAGAAATGGCCCAACAAAAAGAAGCCTAGACCAGGACAGAATCAGTGTAGAATTGAACCAAACATTTAAAGGACAACTAATACTCCTGAGATTATCCAATAAAATAAAAAATGAATGATCTCTTAAAATTCTTTTTTTTTATGCCAGGAATACCGTGATGTTGAGAGAGGGAGACAGATAGATACATAGATAGGTAGGAAAGTAAATAAATAGGTAAATGATAGATAGATAGATAGATAGATAGATCAATAATGGATAGATAGAATTACAGGAAATTACCCTGAGGAACATATACACATAAATTCTCAATAGAATACTTGCAAACAAGTTCAGGATCACATCAAAGAATAATCACACACTGTGATCAAGTGGTCTTCACCCAAGACCTGCAAGGATAATTTGATAAAATAAATCTACATATTTATTCTACCACATAAAAGGAATAAAAGACAGAAACTACATGACCATCTGAGTATATGAAAAAAAAATGGCCTTTGTAGAAGTCCAACCTCCATTCATGATGAAAGTCTTGGAGAATCTAGGTATATAGGGTATATATTTCAACATAATAAATTCGTTGTAGAAAAAGCCAATGGCAGCATCATGCTAAGTGAAAAAAAACCCTCAAAACAATTCCCAAACATTCAGGAACAAGGAAAGGATATTCACTCTGTCCTCTCCCATTCAGTATAGTACTTGAGCTCTTAGCTAGAGCAATAAGACAACTGAGGTAGATAGAGGGGATACAAACAGAAAAGGGGGAAGTCAAAGTGTCCTTATTTGCAGATGATATGATTCTTAACAAATAAAACTAATAATTTATTAGAAGTCCCTTAAGGCTGATAAATACATCGATAAACGTGGAAGAAAGCAAAAAAGTCAGTGGCCTTCCTTTATCCCAATGACAAAACAACTGATAAAGAAATCAGGGAAACAGTTCCACTCACAATAGGCTTAAAACAAATTAGACATTTGGACTAGCATAATTTTAAAGCATACTATTAATAAAAACAGCTATGAAATACCCAAGAGAAATCTAAATATATTCAAGACCCTTAAAGCTGATGTTCTGAGATACCTTCAAGACTGAAATGAATGGAAGTTTTTAAAGTTTGGTAGATAAGTAGGTAATAGAAAAGGTCAATTTTGCTAAATTGATAATACTAATGCAATAAATCTTGAATTAGGAAATGTGAATGCAATAATGACACCTTTTCTGTGGAACTTAATAATTTATCCATAAATACTGTATTACGGTTCAAAGGTTAATTTATAAAGTGAAAAAGGAAAAGACATTCAGAGGTACTTTTAAAGAGGGAAAAGTAGGGAACATGCCATATTAGACAGAAATATGTCATATGAAATTAAAAAATAAAAAATACTTCAGTAGAGTTATGTAAGCAGTCAGTGAGATTGGTAGAGTGGGTATTGTAACAGATGCAGTGTCCACAAACTTTGTATTTGTTGAAAAAAGAGGCTACAGACAACATAGAAAAGGATGGGTTATCAGAGCATGCTCTGAGAATATGTCAAATGTTCTAGTTAGCTTTCTGTTGCTCTGATAAAAGTCCAAAAGCCAATCTGGGAAAGTCAAGTGTTTATTCACCTCACAGGTCCATCATCAAGGGAAGCCAAGGCAAGATCCCAAGGCAGGGGCTTGAAACCACAGAGGAATGCTGCTAACTGTTCTGCTCAGCTGCCTTTCCTCTATGGCCCAGGCTCACATGCCTGGGGTTGCCACTATCCACACAGGACTGAGCCCTCCTCAATCAATTAGCAATCATGAAAATGCCAAAGGAGCACACCTACAAGCTAGTCTGAGGAAGTCAAACCTTCACTGCGTGTTAAGTAGACAGCCAAGATTAGCCATCCCAGCAAGCCATAAAGGGGAAAACATTAATCTCAGCTTACTGCAAAGAACATTGACCCTCTATGAATAGAATTCTATGTCCAAAGTGAAGTTTCAAATGTATGAAGAAAATTTCAAAGAATTTATATTGGAAAATGTAACTCTCTTTAAAATAAGTGACAATCACACAAGCCACAAAGGAAAATTTGGTAAATTTGACTATTGAAGCCCCTTCTGGAGGCTGCAGGGTGGGCATGGGGATTGGCTGTTGGCTGCCAGCACCTGTGACCATCCTTGCACTGTTTTGGTGGAAGAGTTCCCATCAGAAATCCTGCCCCTTATAAGCTTATGTTCTAAAGAAATGGATGAGCCCATTCTGCTTGATGATTTGGAGAAGGCTGTATCCCGTTTTCAGAGCCATAGATTTTTGAAAACTTCTAAAGCAGCACTAGGCACAAACCCAGTATTCTTGGTGGCACACACTGTAGTGTCCATGCTCATCATGCTAGTGTCAGTGGTGAGCTCTGTAAGATGATTTAACTCTGGAGTATGATTTGTTTCCTGTTGCTGCTGTCTCCAAATCCTGCCTCTTTGACCACCAGAGAAACTTCAAACTTAATAAATCGTTTTTGCTTAGAAAACAATCGGAGGCTCCTAGCTGTTGTTTACAATGAAGACCCCACAGACGTCTTCCCAGGGTTCTCCTTTCTTCAGTAGGAGATTTTCCTTTCTCACAATGCATGGAGTAAGCAAAATGTGGTCTGTAGGAGTTCAAGTCCAAATTCACAGGCTACTTCTGACATCCCACTCTTTCTGACATGTCCAGTGTGTTTACTGTCTTCCTATTTCTTTAAGGAAGGAGTACCCATTTTCTGCCTCTTGGACCCTTTTCCAACACAGTTCCTACCAGACATAGCATAATTATTTGAATTCCAAATCTTCAGTTACAGAGATCGACTGCATTTTTTTGTAACTGGGTTTCTAGTCGATCCCTCTTACCCAAGAATGCACAGAGTGGTATTTCATCCTATATTAGCCATCCATGGTCATAAAAAGGCCACTGAACATCATCATGACATGAGATCTACAGGAGATCCAGATATGAATTTGGATCATCATCGCTCCTTCCTTTCACCCTCTGGTCAATTGCTCATGAATACCAGTGAAGAAGAGAACACAACTGTGATGGCTGTTCTTGTTGTCAGGTGACTACATCTAAGATCAACTAACACCCAGAAAATTGAGCGCACTGCTGTCGGCCATTCCTACTTCATTTGAAGTAGGAAGATCTATTTCTAGTCTGGATCTCTGGGGCAGGAATTCACACCTTTAATTCAGATCTTTAATCAACATGTAATCTGGACCATGCTTTCTGCTGGAAGACTATAAAAAGGCCTGGAAGAAGGAAGCTTTTCCTTCTCTCTCTGCTTCCTCCACCTTGTTAGCACATCCATTTCTTCACTGACATTGGAGCATAGTACTTTATGATTACAGCATAGACTGCAGACAGCTGAGGCATCCAGACTTGTAGACTGAGCAACTACTGGATTCTTTGAATTTCTATCCGTAGCCAGCCATTGTTGGATTAGCCACAGTACAGCTTGTAAGTAATTATAACAAATCTCTTTTCAATATATAGAGAGATTCATTTTATCACTTCTGCTGTGCTACAGAGCCCTGACTAACACATGGTCTATGTAGAGAGGACATTGTACAACAGTTTGGGTCTCAGAAGAGTCTCAGCTCACTTATAAATTCCCAATGGCCACCATCCCTTAACCTTAGCCTTCTCTAGGCACTTGTTTACTTCAAGGGACTCAATCCTCCTCCTCCACATTATCCTGACTAATTTCTTGCAATGCTTGATTTCTCATATTATTGGGTATGGGTATTAGAATGGTGTTGGAGCCCAGTTTTAGGTTTCCTAGTGGCTTTACCCAGCTGGTCTGCATAGAGAGGATGATTTGACCAAGGGCCTGAGTGCAGGTGTCTGAGATGGTCAGCACTTGGCTGCACTGGGGGGAGGTCTTTTGCTCCACCCCTTGGCTTTCCTTTAAATACCCTAGGGTAGAGATACTCAGCTCCTCTCCAGGCTATCCTGTATTTTCTTACTGTTTCTCCCACCTCTAAACTTCTAAGTAATATTTACTACTTCTCCTACTGAAGAGTATTCTGGGAAAATATGGGGGTAATGAGTAGCCTCCCCATAGGGTGGGAAGGGCCAACTATTGTCAATGTTTATAAATGAGCTTCCAACTCCTCATGGGTGAAGTAGTGAAAAGATTCTAATGAAGCATAAAGAAATCTATAGCTTTGTAAAGAGGAGGAGCTGAATGGCTTCCCCTGTGTCACAGCAGAGATTCCTGGAAAGAAACATCAGCTTCTGGTCAGTTCATGAAGAATTAGCAAGGAAGCAAAGGCTGTGCCCCATGACAATGACATCAGCAGTCTCTTCTCTGGAATTCTACTGTATCCTTGAGAGCTCTTGGAATCCCCTGTGATGTCACTAGTGTTGTAGCAACACCACGTGAGCTTAGGACATTAGTTCAGTGCTGTAAGGTTCACCTACAGAGATGTGGTCAAGACTGAGGCGTCTAGTTGAGAGAGAGAATACACAGCATGGAGAGACCAGAGTGAGAAAGAAAGAAGCAGGCCCTAGGTTTCACTGGACAACATGGAGAAATCTCAGGACCTGGGGAAGACACAGTGAGTTCAGGAGGGGCTGGGCAACTTTCTGGTTGTGATGGTGTTAAGCCTTCCATAGCTAGGGCTCAAGAACTGGGAACTTGTGGAAAGGAATAGGCTTATCCTTCTCTGGGTTCCTAAAGAGAGGGCCCAGATCAAGGATCCATGATGGTTAGTTTGGCAGATTCAGGAACTGACAAGGCTTTAGCTGCTTTGCTGTGTACCATCTGCTTTCACTCTGCATGGGGAGGAGGCACAGAGAAAGTAATGAGATTTCTGTACCATAATTGTGTTCCGTCCCCCTCACACTGGAGTCCTTTAGTTGTGTGCCAGTAATAATAGGGGAAGGATGGTGCCCTGGCAAAGCCTGAAGTTCTCATACTTTACATCACAGCCACTAGCAGGGCAGGATCCACCAAGTGCTGCTGTCTTCAAATGACCCCTGTGGTTTCTGAGTCACCAACTGCTGATGGCACACAGGTCTGCAGTTCAGCCTGAGAGATGTTAGATTCAGTGAACCTGGACTGAGACTGCCCCCTTCCTGCCAGCTCTGGGTGTCTTGGACTGTCAGTGAGGATGGCTTTGTGAATCTGATGACCATGTTCTGCCCCTGCATGGCTTCCCCATTAACAGGAGAGTCTGAAGCAAAGAGCAAGTGAGGTGGGCCTCCATACACTACCTGAGTGTGACTGTAGCAATTTTCTCCTGGTTTTTCAAAGCACTTGGCTGAGGGCTCTGAAGCTACAGAGCATTCTCTGTAGCTGTGAATAAGCTTTAGGATGTTGTCCCCTGGGTCATATTGTCTAGGGAGAGAGAGGAAACCTGCTGATTTCTGAGACATCCACCTCCCTATAGAGAGATAGGAGAACTGACATCCACAGAGGGGGAGACTCAAGTCTTGTCTTTGTGGAATTGCTAGGACAAAGACTCATCTGTGAGTTACTTCCTGAGCATCCTTCAGTGGGTCAGGTTTGACTGAGATGAGGTAATGCCTAGGGCAGTACTGTGCTTTGACTTCTAGACGAGGGAATTACTGAGATACTTAACTTTGTCTAACTTGGTTGTCAGGGTGATAGAACATCTGAATGGACATAGTTTACCCCACATCACTCATGTATTCTTGGGTCCACCAAGTACCTTCCTGAAACTACAGTCCAGTCTTCTGCAGAATTTGCCATCCAGGCTGAACATGGTGCCATCTCCTCATTTCAGTGCTGCCAGGAAATTGATAAGTGTGATGTGCAGCTCTGCAAAGGTGTAAAGTAAAGGACACCTCATATGTCTCCTGTGTCCTTTGCCTGCCTTTCTCATGCTCCCATGAGTATTCTTTAAACTGGCTGTGCCCTTCTCCTTCCTAAGGGCATGGGCATCTTCACAGATAGGTCCAGATCAAGAAATTAGTCTCTGTGTCACACTAGGTGAAGCAACATAGCAGTGACACACTACATATTGTCCCCATGACTGTGACACATTTGTCCTTTCTTATCTGTGTCGGGCCTCTCACTAGCCATTCATCTTTCCTGACACCTGAGTAGAGGAATGGACCATCACTCTTCCTGGCAGTGTTTCCTCTTGTGTCTCAGGGATCACCTGCAGAGTCCCAGTTCTTACCATCCAGCCTGACATGTCACTAACTGATTCCACATTTGCTAATGTCGTGTTGGCTTGAATTTATTCTGCTGATGATTCAGGGAAATATTTCTCATTAACTAAGGGACATTTCTTTGTTCTGACAGGACACCCACAAAATCCTACCATATCCATATATTGTAAAAAGCCTTGTGAATCCCAGACAATGTTCTTGTTGACATCAGAGGATCAACCTTCCCTTCTCACCATTCTGACTTAATTCCCTAGCAACATTTTTTCTCATGTTATTGATTACAGATATCAAGAAGGGCAAAATCATTGCCTGAGATGTATTTTGAAGTGAGTCTTCAACTTCCCATACATGAAGTAGTGAAAATATTCTAATGAAACAGAAAGAGATCTCTGGCTTTGTAAGGAGGAGGTGCTGAAAGTCTTCCCTTGTATTTCTGGGAAGGCTGCTGGGAAGGGCAACATGGATTTTGATGAACTGCAGAAGAGCTAGTTAGTGGATAAGTGAGGACTGCCGGGGGTGACCCTAATCATCCCTTCCATGGAGATTCTATTCTATCATGGAGAGTGCTTGGTGTTCTCTGTGATGTCACCAGTTTTGTGGCAACCAATGATTGTGGGTTATTCCTTCAGTTCTCATGGACATGTTGGTAAGACTGAGCAGGCTGCTTGGGAGAGAGAATGGAGAACATGGAGAGACCAGAGAGAGACAGAAGGAAGCTGGCCTTTGGTCTCAGTGTAAAACCTGGAGAAATAAATGGTTCTGGGAAAGGCACAGTGAGTCCAGGGCAGGGGACAAGACACTTCCTGGAGGAGGTGAACTTGAGCTGATATTTCTAGTAGTGTAGCTCAGCAGCTGGGAGTTTCTGGGTAGTAATGGGTGAGTCCAGCTTTTCTGGCTTTCTAAAGAGCAGACCCAGAGTCAAGAGTTTCTAAAGGTCAGTTTAGGAGAGCCATGATTTGTCCAGGTTGCAGCTGCTTTTCTGGGAATTCCTTCAATTCCTTCTGACTGAGAAAGAGGATTGGGAGAAACAGATGGACCACTGAGCTAGCCCTCTCTCGGTAGGGCGTTGCTGCACTTCATGCTAGTGGATTACTCAGTTTCCATGGAAATCTGATGCCAATAGGAAGGGAGGGAAACCACCTAGACCACACAGCACATCAGCAGATGTTTTGGTCCTGAACACATGTGATTAGGTTTTGGTGCTGCTAAGCTCTAGGGACAACAGGCTTTGCTTCAATCACATCAGATGGTAGCTGACACTGTCCTCCAATTCTACTTGGCTGGCATTGCTTATGCCTTCCAGGGCCAGGGTACTGCATTAGGGAGGGAGGCACGTAATATCCACAGTGGTTGAGGACAGAGACAGAGCTCAGTGGGCAGAGTTTGAGCATAGCTTTCCTGCTGTTTGGAAGGTTCCCTGGGTCCCTAGCCTTCATTACATTAGGCTTCTTCTTGGGACTCAGCATGGTCTCTCCTGGTCCTTGCCATTCAAGAATACAAGTTAATTTGTTTTATCTACCTGCAGGGACTACTGGAGAGGCACCATCCCAACTCTCCACCTTTACAGATAGGAGCAGGAGCAAGACATGAAAAAAATCGAAAAACTCACCATTCGCTTACATGACATGGAATGTGAGAGAAACAAGCTTCGTGGTATCCTAGCCAATTATACTTGCAAGGATTTGAACAACAGGTAGTCATTATGCGCAGTTCTCTGCTGACCTTCTTGAAACCACAGTATCAATCCCAGGTTTCCTGAGGAACAGGAGGCTGAAATTCCAGGGTGTCCTGCTGCCTAAACTAGTTTTCATGAGTTCCTTTGAGATGCAGACTTGGAACCCGGGGAGGAATGAGATAGGGACACAGGCTGTTCTGCTTCCTCCAAATGAAAAGAAGAATGTGTGGCCTAAATTGCACTCTTGGGATACAGATAGTAGTGTGTGTACCCTCAACATGTACTTCAAGAGACCTTGACAGGTGTTAGTTTGAGGGAGATGCTAGGTACTGTGAGTTTGTGGAGAATCTTTGTACTTGACCAGCAGATGATTGTGTATGAAAGCTCATGAAAGCAGCTGGAATGCCCTGGTTTATTCATCTGACTAAAGGTGTGTCCAGAAGCTCCCCTCTGGTCTTCTTATACTCTGTGGCAATGCCACATTTCAACATCTTGGGCATCCTGATTTCATGTGGTGTGTGTGTGTGTGTGTGTGTGTGTGTGTGTCTGTGTGTGTGTCTGTGTGTGTGTGTGTTGCACAATCCTTAGAGCATTGGGTCTGTTAAAGGGTCTGAGGATTTAACATGGGTCCAGATTACAGCACTGGTGAAGCAAGGGAACCTAATTTTGAGCATCACACCTCCTGGTCACTGTGCTCACCGTTTTAGAACATAAGAATCACTGTGCAGTTTATAAAACCATTCCGAAATTGGGGCTCCTCCCGGCAAATACTAATTGTTTGCTCTGGGTCTCTGTGTAGCTATTGGCACCCAGGAATGAGAATCCCTGTTCTAGAGATAGGAGAAATGTTACCATAGGTTTCTTGTGTTTTCAGATATGTGGCACAGATTCATGGCAACTTCTTAGAGCACTTATCTATAGCTCCATTCCCACTCTGGGTGCTCATGAACTGGATCCCTCACCTTAAACCTTCTGGCTGTTATGTTCTGAGCACAAGATAGAATGTTTAATAAGCACCAGGAAGTCCCAGTGTTTAAATACCAGGCTGTGGCATCGACTGTGCTGGAGTAGTCCATGACACAGCCTTATTTATGTGATCCTTGTTGCCTGTGTTCATGGGGTTCATTTTTCCTGGGGCCATGCCCTACCACAGGCTGAACTTTGAAACAGAGATGCTTGAAATGGAACACAAGCAGGTGATGTCGGCTCTCCAGAAAATGCCATTGGAGATGAGTGAAGTCTTGGACAAGTGCAAGGGGCTGATGGAGGAGACTGAATACTTTAGGTAAGTGCCCAATAGCTTGGGAGGGACTGATTCTGCCCTTCTTTGTCCTTGACTCAAAGTGAGGGCTCTGGTTCTAGCCTGTGTGCCTTTGAGCCCATAGCCTGCCTTGTGGCCCTTCAATTTTTGCCTCTTGGACTCAATTTTGCTAAGTGTGAAAAAACACTGAGGCCCTCCTATTATTGTCCTGCCCAACTCAGGAGACCTAAGACAGAAAAATGGTTTGTACCATGAAGGGATTTCTTGAAGCCCAGGTTCTCTGGGTGCTGGCAGGGGCTTCACAGATCTGATTTGCCTGGGATCTGTAGAGAGAAGTTATTCCTGTTAGAACTTCTGCCCTCATTCAGAGTGTGTTTTGCCTCTACCTGCTGATGCTTTCCCAATATCAGGAACAGTTAAGCACAGGTGTGGACTGTACCCTTTTCTCAGAGGGACAAGATCCCTTTTGGTACCTGGATATTCAGAAGTAGTTTGAATTTGTCTGCAATTTGGCTATTCTCTGGATTTAGCCTGTATTTGAGTGATGCTGGCTAGTCTACTGAGAGCTCCATTCTTGTTCTGTTGACCTCAGACTTTTCATGGTTGGTGGTACTTGGATGCAGGATGGCAAATAGAGGCTCACTGTGGCTCACCATGTTTTGGTGATTGTTTAGTTACCTCAATGGCCAGATCCTACCAGAGTGTAATCAGCTAAGGAACAATGTCCATCTGTTGAGACATCAGAACATGCTGTTGTTGAAGGAGCAGATTGAAGAGCATGAGTCCTGTGAGAAGTTGAAGAAGCTCTTAAAGGAGGCCCATGAGAAGATGTGTGACCCCTGTGCTGAGCAGCAGCAGGTAGGCTGAAGCAGTAGGGGAAGACTTCCCAACTGTCCAACGATAAAATAAAAACACCCATGTAAGCACCCACCCACCCATCCATAATCCATTTCTGTGATCATTCACAAGTCTTCCTGTCGAGTTAGCCTCTTGCTAGATACTAGCTGATTGGAAAGCAAACCTTCCTGGTCTGCTGAAATTGAAGTACATTCAGAGAGATGGGTCTGTGAGATACCACACACCTACATGTCATTATATTAGAATCTGTCATGCAGGGAGCTACTTGTAGAATATCACAGAGCTCTCCTTCATTAGGTCAGTGGCCTGTGGCTCATTTGCATTCTGGGGTCCTGTGAGATCATAAGTAGGAAGCAGCTTGCAAGGACTAGAGCCCTAGACAATGCCAAGTGAATGTTTTTCATTGTCAACTTTTGGGGTGGCAAGTGGGCTTGTCCTTTCTTCCTGCATTCCATTTTGTTCTCTTTCTTTAGCTTAAGTCTTGGGTCACACTCTCAGAAGCTGAGTATCAGCTTGTCAGCCCTGTTTTCTGTGGGTGGTGCTGGACAGTTCTCCCATCCTGGAGTTTCCAGTCTGGAGCTGACTGAATGACCATACATGTGGGAGGACTTTGACAGCTTGAGGGTTGGGGTGACAGGTTTAAGGCTTGAAGAGAACATTTTCTCCAATCACCTCAACATAGTTTGACTAAGCTGTGTGCTCTCCTCTAGGCAGTTTTAGTTCCCAGAAGATGGATAGATCTGTTGTAGGCCTCTGTGGAAACATCTGATGTGCATAATCTAAATTTATCTGTTTCCTCAATATGATATCCTCTTCTTTTTTTTCTGCTTGCTTTTGATTCCTGTTGTCTGTGTGTGATCCTGACAGGTGTATGTAAATGTGTACATACACGGGTGTGTTCAGAGGCTACATAATGAAACCCCATGTTGTCATCTGTTGCTTACTCTCTTGTTCCCTTGAACCAAGGTCATTCACTGAACATAAAATTATCTGTTTGGGCTATTTGGGCTGGCCAGGACTCTGGATCTCCTGTTCTTCAATGGGTCCTTCTGTCTTGTTTTGTCTTATATAATTGTCACAAGTTTCAATTGCTCAGAAAGAGAAAGGAGGGAGTAGTTTCTCCTGTGTTTATACACTCTTATTGCTTTGGTATACATGTGTTCTTTTTTTTTTTTTTTTTTTTTTTTTTTTTTTTCTGGTTTTTCGAGACAGGGTTTCTCTGTGTAGCTTTGCGCCTTTCGTGGGACTCACTTGGTAGTCCAGGCTGGCCTCGAACTCACAGAGATCCACCTGGCTCTGCCTCCCGAGTGCTGGGATTAAAGGCGTGCGCCACCACCGCCCGGCATGTGTTCTTTAATAAATAACAAAATCAAACAATACAGCTATTTTAAAAATAAAAACTAGACTTCTTCCTTTTCATTACACACAGCTAACACAAAGGAAATGTCTTGTTTGTCTCATTGGCTTCACAACACGGAATCCCACAGTGCATCTCCTTGCTGATATTGTGTTACTGACTATATCATATGCGTGTGTGTGTGTGTGTGTGTGTGTGTGTGTGCGTGCGCGCGCGTGTGCATGTGTGTGCGTGCGTGCATGCATGCATTTGTGTACAGCTGTGTGGTGTACTTCTCTCTGTGTGTGAATGCTGACTATTATTTGGACATTATTGTTCCTTTGGTTTCTGTTTATGACCTCCTGTTGGTGAGTGGGTGTTTGTGTGCCCATATTTCCTGTATGTGTATGGGTAAATGCTTGTGTGTGTGTGTTGGGGATATGGGTGCTTAAAAGTACTAGTGTTTGTGAATGTGTAAACTCATGTGTGTGTTTTTCTCTGAAATTACTCGTTATATTTTTAATGATGATGGAGACCAACTAACTTTATTGAGAAAGTACTGTGCCTATCTCTAATTGCCACTGTGTTCATTTCTCATCTAAAGAAAGTTAATCTTCTTCTCAATAGTATTCTTGGTGATTGCTCCTTCTATTAGAATTGGCAGCGAAATTGAACATGTTAGTGAATTACAGTGGGCTTGCATGGGTGCATAAATGTACTTCTGTGTGTCCTTGACTTTATGTGTGTGCATGAGAGTGAGAACTCTCCCCTGAGAACACAATCTTCTAATGAACATGAGCAAGAAAGCCTGGATGAAAGACTGAAGGGCCTGCTGAATCAGAAGGAGCTGGTCACCCAGCAAAGGGACTTGGCAGAAAAGCTGCAACATCACTTCAGTGTTTATGAGATGAGGTAGGAGCCCAAACTGGGAGGAGTAGTTAGAACCATGGAGGTCACCTATACCTATATCTCTGTCCTTTTTGGGAATCTTCCCATCTGGATGGCTCTCATCCACAGGCAGTGAAAGACCACCTCAGGGTGTTGTGCTGGCCCTGTTAACAAGAACTTCTCCAGGAAACACTATGTTTGAGCCTTAGTGTTTCTGAGGAATGTGTACCCCTTATTCCCTTCGGAGATCTCTGGTATCTTCTCAGTGTCCCCTATGTCTCCCCATAAATCTCCCTATGGTAGTCCTCAACTTAGCAGGAGGAGGGTTAATTTTGAAGGACAGTGTGTGCTCTTGTTACTTTATTTTCCTTCCAGAACATCACATTGAAACAGAAGTTCCTACTTTTGGTTAGATCTGCATGCAGCACATTCCTGCTGATTATAAGCTCTCTGCAGTGTGCATCTGTCTCCTGAGAAAAGATTTTTCTGGACATAAGATTATTTAGGGGTTGAAGTGTTGAACTCAGGCAGGTCTCTGTGCTGTAGGAATAATCAGAACCTTCACTGTTTTTATTTTGTAGGCTCTCTAGAGGGACTACATTCAGTTTCCCAAGTTACTCATTAACCTGGTATCTAATCAGGGCCATGTACATCTGCCCTGAACTGTCACTCAGACCTTGATACAGTGTTATGTTTTTCTCAAAATATTGTATCTGGACAGCTGTAGAAATGTGTGGATTTTCTTGTCCAGCACTGTGTAGTTCTCAGTTTGTCTTCTAGCAGATTTTAAAACACAGAGTTAAATCCAGGCTAAGGTGCACTCTGACACTCCTCTCCTAGGAAATCAAGGAATGACTTGAGCTGAGGGTCATGCTGGACTGTCCAGATGACTAGAGCTGGTTCAGGCTCAACAGCTGACACAGCAGGTCCCCACCAGGCCTGTTCCCTAACTGCCTTCCTCCTCTAGGTCAGAAAATCTCCAGCATGACCTGGAACATGTCACAGCCCCGGATAAGAGCCTCCTGCAGACAGAGCTGCTGCAGCAGGAGCAGGAAGTATCACAGGCAAGTGAGCCACCACTGCATTCCAACCCGTGCAACCACGGCATTCATGGGGACTGGGGGCTCTTGACATTGGCTTCCAGTGTGAATAGGCCCTGATTTTGTCTAGCCTGTGGCCCAGCCAGGATGCCTCTGGGACTGATTGCCTTTCTTTCTCACACAACAGCTTTGAGAGAACTGAGGAGGCCAAAGAAGCCACAATCCACTTGAACCCATGGTGCACTCCACCCTTGGATTGAAGCCTCCTCAGAAGAATACACACTCCAAGTCCCATGGGGCATTGCTATACTTGCTTTGAAATGGTCTTTTACATTTGTGACTGCCTTCCTACCATGTTTTCAAGGCCAGCCACAGGCTTTTGACTGTGCCTCAAAGTCTGTTGCATGATTAACCTAACCCCTAACCCTTTAATCTGTTAATTTAGCAAGCTGCTTAGCATAATTTTTTTGTTTGTTTTTTGTTGGGTTTTGTTTGCTTTGGGTTTTTTGGTTTTCTTTGTTATTGTTTAAGGTTTTGAATTCATTTGTACTCTCTTTGGTTCTTGTTGTTTGGTATTTTGATATGACTATTTACTGTTTATATTGTGTGCCCTTTCATCCATTATTGAGTAAAATGATTGTATCTTTATTAAGAAAAATGTGATTGCCTACTCTTCACTCTTAACACCTTAAATGTGGTCATATACACAATGGAGTACTACTCAGCAGAGAAAAACAATGACATTATGAAGTTTGCAGGAAAGTGGATGGATCTAGATAAAATCATCCTGAGTGAGGTAACCCAGACTCAGAAAGACAAACATGGTATGTACTCACTCATAGGAGGATACTAGATGTAAAACAAAGATGACTAGACTGATACTATCAACTTCAGGGAGGCTATGTAGAAAACAGGACCCCAAGAAATATACAGAGTTCGCCCAACAACAGAAAAGTGGATGAAATCTACATGAACAACATGGACGTGAGTGGGGCTAATGAAGGGCAAGGGTCAAGGGAAAGAGAGCTTAGGGGAGCAGGAGATCCCAGCTGGATCAAGAACACAGAGAGAGAACAAGGAATAAAAGAGCATGATAAATGAAGACCACATGAGAATAGGAAGAAGCAAAGAGCTAGCGAGGTCCCCAGAAATCAACAAAGGTACCCCCACAATAGACTACTGGCAATGGTCAAGAGATAGCCCGAACTGATCTACTCTGGTGATAGGATGGCCAAACACCCTAATTGTCATGCTAGAAACCCCATCCAATGACTGAGGGAACTGGATGCAGAAATCCACGGCCAGGCCCCAGGTAGAGCTCCACGAGTCCAATTGGCGAGAAAGAGGAGGGATTGCATGAGCAAGAGTTGTTGAGACCAAGGTTGGAAAAACCACAGGGACAAATAGCCAAACAAATGGAAACACATGAACTATGAACCAATAGCTGAGGAGCCCCCAACTGTATCAGGCCCTCTGGATAAGTGAGGCAGTTGATTAACTTGATCTGTTTGGGAGGCACCCAGGCAGTGAGACTGGGTCATGTTCTCAGTGCATGAGCTGGCTGTTTGGAACTTCGGGCTTATACAGAGACAATTGGCTCAGGCAGGGAGGAGGGTACTGGACCTGCCTGGACAGAATCTACCAGTTTGAACTCAGTCCTCAGGGGAGTCTTTGCCCTGGAGGCAATGGGAATGGGGGGGGGTTCAGCTGGGGGAAGAGGAGGGAAGGGCGGGAGGGGGAAGAATACGGGAATCACTGGCTGATATGTAAAATTAAATTAAATTATAAAATAAAAAAGACCTCTTTCTCTGGTCAGCATTGCTTTGGGTTCAAAGTTTGTCTAGCCTGTGTGCCAGCTAGGCTGCACTAGATATGATGGTCTTTCCTTCTCTGAGGGCAGGTCTCAAGGGAAACCTGAGGAGGCCAAAGAAGTCCCAGACATCTTTATTACTCGACATTCTTCAGCCTTAGGGTTAAGGCCCCCTCAGATGAAGACACCCACTTTAGCTGTGATTTCACTAGTGAGACAAACACCAAGTGACCTCCAGGGGATCCAGCCCCCATCAGATCCATGGGTCTGTTGGCTCAGTACTCCTGAAGAAAAGAAAGCATCACCAATGAGCTTGAGACACAGAAAACCTGAGACAGGAGTTACTGAGAACCCTGACATTCAGCAGAATGTGGCTTCTGTGAGGGGTACTACAACATGGAAGGTAGAGATGTTGGTGAGCAAGACTTTTTCTATCCGTTTAATTTCGATGTCTTTGGCAAGCTACTTAGCCCTCCCTATGTGATGGGAAATCTATCATGGACTGTCTTGAGGTCAAGTTGTTCTAGATGGACAGTTTCCAACTCTTCACTCTTAATATCATGTGCGATGTTTTCATCCTGTCACTCCAGAACCTCCTTTAACACCAGAACTTTGTGTGCCCATCTTGGGCTACGTTGTGACTTCCAAGCCAAGACAGGGATACATAGGTCTTTGCATGTGGATAGTGTTGCCAATTCAGTGTATACCCAATTCTTGATGAAAAAAGGATCCATACTGCATCCTTGTGGACATATATATTGCTATCCCTCAACTATATTATTCTGTATACACATTTCATGAAATGATCCTGTGAACCCTATTAATGAGAAACAACCATATCTTCTCCATGGACCTGACACAGCTGTGGGCATCTGTGTTGATATCTGTGACTCCTGTTACCACTGAAGGCTCAGCAGCTGTCTTCAGTCTGGGCCACCACTTGTGACTATGGTACTGTGAAAGGGATATGATACCACAGGGCATATGTGTGTTTTAGAGGACTGTGCTGCCAACCGGGACCAGAGTGACCTCTGTGCCAGGAACATTGCCATGAGCCACATCGGGGTCCCTGGCTCTGCTGAAACCAGGATCTGCATTGCTATCCCAGATCCTGATGCCATCACAGACAGTGCAGATGCCTGGAATCTGGGCTGCCACATAGATCCACTTGGGTACTGCTGGTGGGTCCATGCTGATCTGAGTGATCTGCATTGCCAAATAGGGCCATGTTGACATCCAGGCCCAGCAAGCCACCTAGCACCATGTCTGGGTTCATGTTGCTAATGCAGCCAGTGTTTGTGGCCTATATTGCCAACCAAGAGACATACAGGACCATCTTAGACAAGGGCTGTGTCTTCCAGGGATATACAGTTCTTAGTGGACTCTGCTACCATCAGGGACTATGGTGTCCTCCCGGTCTAGGCTGCTGCTAATGGCCATGTCTAAAAACGGTACCCTGCCACAGCTTCAGTTTTTGTTGGTGTCAGTTGCTCCTGTTACCACTGAAGACAGGATAGGGATTCAAAGAGTTAACCCTGCCTCTCACAGGCTGTAGCACCAGGGAGAACTGGATCTGCCCCTCACCACCTGCAGCACTTGGAGAGTGGGTCCTGCCCCTGGACTGAGTAGCATGTAGACCTAAATTGTTAGTGGTTGTGTAGGTGAGCTGGCTGTGATGGTGTGAGAGCAGAAGAGCTGACTCTGCTCCCCTTCTTCTGACCTGTGTTGGCAATGGTGAGGGAAAGATGTCTGCCCCACCTGAGGATATGCTATCTGAGGCTGGTGGGAGAGCTGGCCTCTGGGCCATGAGAGTTGGACAGTCACCTATGGAAACAATTGGAGGACTGGACCCAGCACCTTGCCTCTCCAAACAGCAGGGCTGGTCCTTGTGTTCTGAGTGTGGGTGACTTAGATGTGAGGTCAGGTGGGTAGCATGAATCTTAACAGGTCTCATTAATAAAATCAGACCTGAATCCAGGGATTGGGGTGAATCCTAGAAGATCAGAGAAGCAGAGCAAGCCACAGCCTGCTCACCTTTCCAGTTCCTCAGCTGATCCTGTTTCCTCAGACTGGGAACCTCTGAGTCCTCATCCAAATAGATCTTAGCTGAACTGCTGCTCAAAAGTCTAAAGGCTTAAGAGACTCTATCTAGTTCCTCCTCCTCTCGCCTTATATACTTTTCTGCTTCCAGCCATGATTTCCTGGGATTAAAGGCTTGTGTCACCATTCCTGTCTGCTTCCAGTGTGACTTAGAACTCACAGACATCAGGATGTTTCTCTGCCTCCAGAATGCTAAGATTAAAGGTGTGTATGCCACCATTTTCTGGACTCTAGGTCCTAGTGGCTATTCTGTACTCTGACCCCAGATAAGTTTATTACGGTACAGTATTTTGGGGAACACAATATTACCACACATGAGAGCAGGATAATCGGCCTCTGTCCAATCTACCTCCTCTAGTGGGTGATTTGGCTGGGGGAGAATAGGAGAGCTTGCTCAAGTGGTGAAGATGAGAGAACGCTGGTGGGTTCTCTAACCCAGCTACCACCCAGGTTCATAACCAGGGTTATAAGTTATCCCACCCTAACGCCCTCTTCATCTATGAACTGCAAGAACATGTGAATGGCCCAGATCTGCAGATCAGAGCTACAGGATCTCTCTGACACAGACATCAAATCTATATCCAAGAGGAGTCCCAGTGAGGGTGGATTATTGACAGTGTAGTAGAAATCAGAGGCCAGAACACTTACGAGAAAAGATGTATAGATGAAAGGATGTACTGTGTGACTCACTGGGCCACACTACAGATTCCTCAGCAAGAATCTTGTTTGTTTGCTTTGGTTTTGGGTTTTCCATTTTTCTTTTAAATTGTTTTATTTTAGATGGGAGGTATCAAGAGCAGAGAACAGATACAAGAAACAGGTAGTTAGAAGAGTGGGATTGGGATGCATGATGTGAAACCAACAGAGAATCAATAAATCATTAAAAAAACAAATTAAAAAAGCTGGACCTATCTTCCTTTAATTTTCTTGAAATATAGCTTCAGTGATAACCACATAATAGACAGAGTGAATTCAAAGATAAGTTGGGACATTATTTTTTTTGCTCCTGTTGGCCTTAATGATGCATTAGTACAACTGTTTTTTAACGATTTATTTCTTTTA
Source organism: Peromyscus maniculatus bairdii (assembly GCF_049852395.1). Taxonomy (NCBI): domain Eukaryota; kingdom Metazoa; phylum Chordata; class Mammalia; order Rodentia; family Cricetidae; genus Peromyscus; species Peromyscus maniculatus. The sequence continues at coordinate 42,217,267 of NC_134860.1, read as the reverse complement.
TTCATATGTATGAGTGTTTTGTCTGCTGAAGGGCTGTAATATATGTGATTGCAATTCCAGCTGAGGCCAGAAGAGGGCATCAAATTGTACCTGAACTGGTGTTAAGGAGGCTTTTTAGCTGCACAGTTGGTTCTTTGGGAGAGAAATAATTACTCAAAAGTAAAGGAGCCATCTCTCTAGCCCCTGCAATTGACTTTTGTGTTTCTAGCCATGTGTGGTGTATTAGTTGGAATGAATCAGCCCAAACCAAAGAGAAATTTCAGGAGTTCGGTAGGGACAAATATATGATGTAAGCATAGTAATTGTCTTAGAATGCCATGCATCCATGCAAGGTGTTCATGGGTTCAGGATCCTGCTCCAGCATCACTTATTGTCAGGGTTGTAGCAGATCTTTCACATGTCATCCTGATTGACGATGCAGATTAGGGCCATCTGATGAACTGCACAACTGAGAAGACCCTCCTGGTTGTGTAGGTGTGGTTAGGAGTCACTCTGGATGCTCCAGGTATGTGTTGGGAGGAAGCTTCAGACCAGCCAGAGTGGATGAAGTCTGCATCAAAAGCCATGTGCCTGAATGTGATGGAAATCATGCCTGTCCAAGGATAGGAAGGGAGAGGGATAATTGATGCTGGTCTTTCCCTGCATCAGATCTCACTGTATACTGAGGAAAGTTTCCATCCAGATGAGTGCTTTATATTTATGAAGCTTCCCTGGACCAGATCTGACTTCTGAGACTAAATCAGAGAGTTAATATGTGAAGGAAATAATCCTGTGGAGTTCGAAATTGGTGCTGTCAACCAAGGGTAGAATCTACTCTTCATGAGTAAAGAACATATATACACACAGAACACCAATATATATATATATATATATATATATATATATATATATATATATATATATATATTAATTCCATGGATGTTGTGATCAGCTGGAGAGGTGGTTCAGTGGGCAAAGTTACCTGCTGCCAGGCCTAAACATCTTAGTTTCTTCCCTGGGACTCATATGATTGATGGAGACAAAATACCTCTGACAAATTGTCCTCTGATCTTCTTGTAGGTATGGAAGTCATGGCCCCCAAAAGCAGAGACATGGGGATTTGTTTCCATTCCTCACTTACCTTGAATCTCTCAGTCTGAGACACTCATTATTGTATTACTCTGCATTCCATTGGAGAGATGTGGGAATTCTGCTATTTTATCGTCTTTACTGAGATGTTATAGGAGCCAAGAAGGCTGACATCAAAGCATTGCCTGAAGAATGTTTAAGGGAAGGTGGCCATTGGGGTTTGTGTCATTGCTGAGACACAAACTGCTCTAGAATGTCCTCTCTACATGCCTGGTGTATTAGTCAGGGCTCTCTAGAGTAACAGCAATTATAAACTGGAGCTCCCTCTATCTAGGAAGTGAGTTGTTAGAATAACTTCCAGGCTGTGGTCCAGCCTATACAAGGATGGCTGGCTCTGATGGACAGTCCAGGAATCCAGTAGTTGCTCAGTCCACAAGACTGGATATCTTAGGTGTCTGAAGTCTATGCTGTAATCTTAAAGAAGTTGGTTCTCATGCCAATGAAGAAATGAATGTGTTCACTAGGCAAGAGCAAGCAGAGAGAGAGAGAGAGAGAGAGAGAGAGAGAGAGAGAGAGAGAGAGAGAGAGAGTAAATAATCATTCTTCCATGTCATTATAAATGATTCCAGTAGAAGGAGTGGTCCAGATTACATCTGAGTTACAGTTTGAATTAAAGGTTTAACTTCTTACCTCAAAGATCAGAATTAGAAGTAGATCCTGCTACCTCAAATGAAATCTGCCATAGATGTGCTGTATATATTTTGATGTTAGTTAATATCCTATGTATTCATAATGATAACCAACAATAGCAATCACAGTCGTATTTGCCTTTACACGAGTATTCTTGAGTAAATGACTCCCTTAGAGAGTGAAAGGAAGAAGTGAGAAGAATCATAAGTGACATCTGAGTCAGCTGTAGATCCCATGGTCATGATTACTTTATTGGAGTACTTATGGCCAGGAATGGTTAAAGAGAACTAAATACCTATCTCTGGTTCTTGGGAAGTAGGGAATCTGCCAGAAATCTAGTTTCTGTACAATAGGAAATTAGACATTTAAATAAGTATAATGTGCCCGGTAGTAACTGTGGTGGAAATGATCCCTGAAGGGAGAAATGAGTGTTCTTTAAAGAAAAGGAAGAAAGGCCCAACGTAGCAAACACAGTGCTGCAGTCAAAAGTAGTGGGATTCCTCAGGCCATGTGTTTTGAAATTTAAATCCTCCAGACCCCTTCTTGTTCAGTCCATGCATCCTGAAAAGGAAAGACAAATGAAAAAAAAAACAACACAAAATGCCAAAACTCCCTCTTAAAACAGGAGGCCAGGGAAGACTTCTGTGATGTCTTCATTTAACACAACAGTAGAAGACTCCAATTGCTATCAAAGCAAAAATGGTTTATTGGGATTTGAAGTTTACTGATGGTCAATGAGGCAAGATTTGGAAGCAGCAACACCAGGAAGTATATAATAGTCCAGAGCCAAATCTTATTGCAGAGCTCCCACTGACACTTCGAAGCATAATGAGTGAGGGCACTGCAGTGTGTGTCCCCAAGAGCAGTGGCTTTAGACAGTGTTCCTGGTGGTGCTTCAGCAGATTGCAACATCTACAGCTCTGAAAATGGGATGCAGCCTTTCACAAATCATCAAGTAGAATGCACCCCATTAATTTCTATAAAACATAAGCTCTGGCATCCAGTTGATGATTCAGGCTTGTATTTGGGACCTGGTCGCTGCAGTTAGGGTTAGGGGCTTCTGGTGGGAAGTCCTCCAACAAAATACTGCAAGGATGGTCAAAGGTGGTGTCAGCAACAGCCCTCCCCATGTTTACCCTGCAGCCTCCAGAAGAGACTTCAATAGTCAAATTTACCAAGTTTTCCTTTGTGGCTTGGACTGATTGTCACTCATTATTTTAAATATTTTTTCATTTTCTTACCTAAATCCTTTTTAATTGCTCTTCCTACAATTGAAATTTTACTTTGGACATAGAATCATATTCATCAAGAATCATTTTTTTGTAGGAAACTGAGGCTTATATTTTTCCCTGTATGATTTGTTAGGATGGCTAATTTTGGAAGTCTATTTGACACATAGTTGAGGAGCTTACACCATCAGACTGGCTTGCAGGCATGCTTCTTTGACATTTTCTTGATTGCGATTTGATTGTGGAAGGTTCAGCCCTCTGGGTAGGGCTATACCTAGACAAGAGAGCCTAGACCATAGAGGAAAGTTAGCTGAGCAGAAGAATGAGCAACATTCCTCTGTGGTTTCAAGTCCCTGCCTTAGGATCTTGCCTTGGCTTCCTTTGATGATGGACTGTAACTTGAGAGGTGTTGTGGAAATTCAGCCCTTGGTATTCTCCTGTATTTGTTATTGAAAATGAAGAATGTGGACACATCTGAGAGCCATAAATAAAATGATTCAACTAATGGGCTCTCTACACCCTACATTATTGTTGACTTAAAGACTGTTTCTTTACTCTCTCTATCAGAAAAGGATATGGAAAAGTTTGCCTTCACGATATAGACTTATAATAATTCTCAGCCTGTTAAGAGATATCAATAGAAGGTATTCCCAAAGGGAATGTTAAATAGCCCTACCCTGTGCCAATAATTTGTTGAAAAACTGTTTGAAATAGTTCATATATAGTTTCCACAATCTATAATATACCATTTTATGGACAATATCTTTTCCATTGAAGAAATGAAAATAAATTATTTTATTATATTTCCCCTTAGTCAGTAAGTCTCATCATCCACAGTAATAGAGCCAAATTGTTTGATATGCAATAAAAACAAGCAATCATTGTAATAAAGTATGTGGACTGATAGATTAACAAATATTTACAAGTATAAAACTTTCCTCTCCCTTGCTCATTTTCATATATCATATTATTCTAAAACAACTTCTGATGGACTACAATTAACTTCATATTAATTATTAACCTTAATTTAATGCTAATGTTTAAATTTAAATAAATGTGTTAACTTTTGAAGTTTACCCTTGATAATGGATTTAGTCTGTCAATGAAGCTACCCACCTCCTTGAGTTACACTAATTTTGCTTTAAAGTATAATATTTTACAATATAACATGAAATAGGTTTCAACGAAAATTTTAAACTTAATCTTATTTCCTAGGTAGTTTTTCTATATGACAAGAAAGTGGCACCCACAACATTTCAAAAATCTAGGTGAGAAAATTAACCTTTCCTAGGAACAAATCCCTTGATAGGTTATCCAACCCTAAGTGGTCAGGCCATAAAAGTCATTATCAAATACAAATTATACATGCTGTAAATTTAATCCTAATTCAAAAAATGTACAACAGGTATAAAAATATAAAACTCTGAGTGTAAATTTCTTGGAGATTAATATGTCTTTTATCCATGCAGGTTCTATATTGAGATTCTCATTGCTATTTTTGCTAGGCTGTTTCAAGTGGACAGATAAAGTTAACTAGGACTTTCCATTCCTTGTCAGCATGACACACATCACCTCAATGCCATAACCATTTATTTCTTGTTCCCCAAATTCTTATGTTAATATCATAATATAAAACACAGTGTAAGTTTTAAAAATCCCACAATCTTTAAAAATTACAACAATTCAAAGTCAAACTTCTCTAAAAATCAAACAAAAACAAAAGCTTATTAATTGGGTTGGTAAAATAAACTAAAGAAAATGGATTTTTTCTTATTCCACAAGAGAAGAGCTGGAGCACAGAAATTTTCATATGGTAACAATACCATAATCTAGCTGTAATAATCCAAATCCTATAGCCCAATGTTCAGCATCTGGTACTCATGTGATCTGCTGGGCTCCAAATGGATGGGGCATTCCTCCCTCTCCATCTCTGCCCTGTGAAACACATGCAGTGCAGCTTTTCTCAGGATTAGTCTGGCTCCACTTCACATATGTGCTTCACCTCAGTGGATGGACAATGACCCTGCCATCTTCAGATTCTGTGGCACTTTTTTCACTTCCTCTTCCACAGGGTTCCCTAAGTCCTGAAGGGAGGAATTGGAGCAGAGATGTCCTGTTTAGGCTTGAGTGTTCAAGATCACTTCCTCTCTGCCTATAATCAACTGAAGGTTCTGTATTTGTTCCCATGTGGTACAGGAGGAAGCTGCTCTGATGAAGACTGAGAAAGGCATTATCTATGAGTACAGCAGGAAATTGTTAGGAGTCATTTTATTGCTATGGCCCTTAAGCAGAGCAGTAGTGTTTAGTTTCCCCGGTGGATCCTGGCATAACTAGTCTCAGGTCTTGTCCACCCACACAGTGCTGGGTGTGGGATCCATCTCATGGAGTCGGCTTTTTATCAATCAGATATTGGTTGGTTACTCCCACTGGCTTTGTTCTACTACTGCTCCATCATATCTTGGCTGCAGTCACCATTGTAGCTGGGTTGGTGTTTACTTTCCTCTTTGATAGTGAGCAGAGTCCCTTCCAGTGCCTTTAAATCTAGTCCGTAAGTGGTGAGGTGTCTAGGGGAGCATGAGCTTGACTGATTCATGTTCAGTGACTTGTGTTGGTGTCACCTTCAAGAACAGCTCCTCCTGTCAGTTTATGGAGGGCAACCAATAGCCTTATAAGACCTTGCGTTGTTTGATGTTCCATTGGACCCATTTGGCCAACAAATTGACTAAATGTAATTCATTGCCAGTATCAGAAGCTACATTTAGTGACAAAGATATCCAGTTGTGGTTCTGTCTCACTGCTTTTTGGATTTTTCCTTTTTTGACTATGTCATCTAGATCAGCTCGTATATGTATGTATTTTAGAGTGGTTCTACTCTATTAGGTTTCAATAAGATCCATCAAATGGCCCTTAATTTTACCTCTCCCTTCCTCTATTTCATCACTTACTTTTTCTTCTCCCTCCCTTCTCATTTGACCATCTCGTTCCAGACTCTATCCATCATCAATCCATAACAATCTATTCTACTTGCACTTTGTGGAAATTGTCCCTCCCCCCAATCCCTTACTCTATACCTAACCTGTGGTTATCCTGATTGTAGCTTAACTATCTTTAACTCAACAGCTAATATCCATATATCTGTGAAAACACACCGTATTTGTCTTTCTGTGTCTGGGTTATCTCACTCAGGATGATTGTTTCTAACTCCATCCATTTACCTCTAAATTTCCCGGAGTTTTTTCCCTTTGATACAGGGTTTCTCTGTGTAGCTTTACACCTTTCTTGAAACTCACTTTGGAGACCAGGCTGGCCACGAACTCACAGAGACCCACCTCCCTCTGCCTCCCGAGTGCTGGGATTAAAGGCATGAGCCACCACTGTGGCTCGGTTTTCTTTTTTCTTTTTTAACAGCTGATCAGTTGCCCATCTCTGTAAGTGAACCACATTTTCTTTTGACATTAATGTGCTGAGAAACACCTAGCATGTCTCCAATTTCTGGCTATTATAAATGGAGCAGTAATGAACATGGCTGAGCAAGTAAGTGTCTCTGTGGTAGGTGAATCATCCTTTAGGTTTACACCAAGAGCTGGGTCTTGGCATAGCTGGGTCTTGATAGATTCCTAGCTTCCCAAGAAACAGCTACACCTCTTTCCATAGTGGCTGTACAAGTGCACATTCCCACAAGAATGGATGAGTGTTTCTTGTACTCCAGATCTATCCCAACATTAGATGTCATTTTTTAAAATTATTTTTTTTCTGTTCTGCCTCATGAAACATGAAGTCTCAGAGTAGTTTTGATTTGCATTGCATCAAGGGCAGAGTAGTTTTGATTTGCATTGCATCACTTGCATCAAGGGCAGAGCACATATGCAAGGGAACAGGTAGTTGGAAGACTGGGATTGGGATACAGGATGTGAAAATAACAGAGAATCAATAAAACATTAAATAAAACAAATTAATAATCTGAAGATATCTGTCTCTGGTTTTCTTCAAATATAGCTTCAGTGATAACCAAATAACACAGAGAATGAATTCAAAGATACGTTGGGATATTATTATTATTATTATTATTATTATTATTATTATTATTATTATTATTATTATTATTATTATTTGCTGCTGTTGGCCTTAATGATGCATCAGTGCTACAGGTTTTAAAAGATTTCTGTCTTTTATTTATATGTATGTGTGTTTTGCCTTCTGATTGGCTGTAATCTATCTCTATGCAATTCCACCACAGGCCAGAAGAGGGCATCAAATTCTACCTGAAACGAGTTACAGAGGCTTTTTAGTGGTCCTGTTGGTTCTTTGGGAGAGAAACAATTACTCAAAGTGAAGCAGCCAACACTTCAGCTCCTGCACTTGACTTTTGTCCTTCTAGCCATCTGTGCTGTATTAGTTGGAATGAAACAGGCCCAACCAAAAAGAGAAATTTCAGGAATCCAGTAGGGACAAATATATGATGTAGGCATGGTAATTGTCTTAGGATGCCAGGCATTAGTGCAAGGTGTTTGTGGTTTCAGGATCCTGCTCCAGCATCACTTATTGTCAGGGTTGTAGCAGATCTCTCACATCTCATTCTGACTGGCAATGCAGATTAGGGCCATCTGATGAAATGCAAAACTGAGAAGACCCTCTGGTGTTGGAGATGTGGGTAGGAGTCCCTATTGATACTCCAGGTAAGTGTTGGGAGGAAGCTTCAGACCAGCCACAGTGAATGAAGCCTGCAACAAAAGCCACATGTATCTGATGGAGAGCATGCCTGTACAAGGCTAAGAAGGGGAAGGGATGGTTCATGCTGCTCTCTTCACACAGCAGATCTCACTGTATACTGAGAAAGGGTTCCTTCCAGATGAGTACTTTATTCTTGTGAAACTCCCCTGGACCAGATCTGACTTCTGAGACTGAATCAGAGAGTTAATGTGTGGAGGAAATAATCCTGTGGGGTGCCAAACTGGTGTTGTTGTACAAGGGTAGAAAGAATCTACTCTTCCTGAAAAGAGAACAGATATATACACAGAACATCAATATATATATTCACACACACACACACACACACACACACACACACACACACACACACACACACACAAAGCTCATTCAATTCCATGGATTATGTGTTCAGCTGAACAATTGGCTCAGTGAGCAAAGGTACTTGTTGCCTGGTTTATAGGTCTTAGTTCCTTCCCTGGGACTCACATGATTGAAGGAAACAACAAACCTCTGACAAGTTGTCCTCTGATCTTCATGTTGGTGGGAGTGCCCAGCCATGGCCCACAAAAGTTAAGACATGGGGATTTGTTTCCATTCCTCACTTACCCTAGAAAGTCTCCATCTGAGACACTCATTTAACTGTATTACTCTGCATTCCATTGGAGAGGTGTGGGACTTTCGTGATTTTCCTGTCATTACAGAGAGGTTATAGGAGCCAAGAGGCCAAAACCAAAGCTTCACCTGAAGAATGGTTGAGGGAAGGTGGCCATTGGGAATTTGTGACATAGCTGAGACACAAAGTGCTCTAGAATATCCTCTCTACATGACTGGTATATTAGTCAAGTCTCTCTAAAGTAACAGAAGTTATAAGCTGAAGTTCTCTATATCTAGAAAGTGTTTTGTTAGAATGATTTCCAGGCTGTGGTGCAGCCTATACAAAAATGTCTGGCCATGATGGAATGTCCAATAATTCAGTAGATGCTCCATCCACAAGAATAGATGTATTAGCTGTTTGTAGTCTATTCTGTAATGTTAAAGAAGTAGGTTCTAATTCCAGTGAAGGAATGGATGTGATCACAAGGCAAGAGCAAGCAGAGAAAGAGTAAATCTTCCTTCTTCCATTTCATTATACATGCTTCGAGAAGAAGGAGTGATCCAGATTACATCTGGGTTAAAGTCTGAATTAAAGTGTGACTTCCCACCTCAAAGATCAGGACTAGAAGTAGATCCACACACTTCAAATGAAATCTCCCATATATGTGCTCTATATATTTTGATTTTAGTTAATATTATATGTATTCACATTGACAACCAAGAATAACTATCACAGTCATATTCCCATCTTCACTAATATTCTTGAGCAAGTTGCTCTCTTAGACACTGAAAGAGAGAAGTGAAAATAATCATAAGTTACATCTGGTTCAGCTGTAGATACCATGGTCATGATGACTCTGTTTATCCTCCTTATGGTAATGGATGGCTGAAGTCGGAGTAAACACTCATCTCTCGTTTCTTGGGAAGGATGGGATCCCCTGGAAATCCAATTTCTATACATAGGAGAGTAGACATTGAAATAACTATGATGTGCCTGGTAGTAACTGTGGTGGACAGAGGCACAGGAGGGAGAAATGAGTGTTCTTCAAAGAAAAAGGAAGAAAGGCCCAAGACAGCAAACACAATGCAGCAGTCAGAAAGAGTGGGGTTCCTCAGGCCATGTGTTTTTGACTTTAAATCCTCCAGACTCCTTCTTGCTCACTACATGCATCCTGAAAAGGAAACACAAACAAACACAAAACACAAAACATAAAAAGGCAAAAACTCCCTCTTCTTAATACTGAGGACTAGGGAAGACTTCTGTGGAGTCTTCATTGTATACACCAGATAAAGTTAACTAGGACTTTATATTCCTTCTCAGCATGACACACATCACCTCAACGCCATAACCATTTATTTCTCATTCCCCAACTTCTTATGTTAATATCATAATATAAAACACAGTGTAAGTTTTAAAAATCGCACAACCTTTAAAAAATACAACACTTTAAAAGTCCAAGCTCTCTAAAAATCAAACAGAACTTTCCACCTATAACCTGAGAAGGAAGATTCTAAAACAGAGCTAAAAACAGCTTCCTAGTTGTCTCTATCAATTTACCAGCAGCCTGTTGGCTTGAGCTCCTCGATTTGATGGTGGACCTGCAGCATGGCGGGAGTGAGGCATCTGCAAGCTGCACGTAACACTGAATTGTGGATTTAGTGTTTGTTAGTACAGACAAAAAAAGAGTTTTCTGGGCTACACACTGGTTTGATAGAGACATAGACCCACTGCCTCCCACAGTCCAGCGGTGAAAATGTTCCTCCAAAGCTGGTGGTAAACATAGTTCTGCAATGTTGGGAAGCTGAGATAGGCAGAGCCTGCAGCCACAGCTGCCATTCAGGCTTAGTAATACTTCAGTTTAAAGCAATAGATTTGCAATAAGACAGATTCAGATGGGATAAACCTCTAAATGATTTACAATATATGTAAAAATGTACATAGGCTTAATAGAAAAAAAAGTAATATATGTATATAGTAATATAAAAAATAGATAGTTCTAAAAATAGTCTTTAAAAAAAGTAAAAATAATATAAAAATAAGACACATAAAGATAGATATTACACAAAAAAATATGGATGGTGTTGTCTTTGGGATTTTTAACTGCAGAGAGACATTTGATTGTAAAGGCTGCTCAGTTAAACCAATATGTATATTTTAAAGTTACCTTGACTTCAAAATTTGGATCTCAAGATATGTTGCTTTGAAAAGGAGGCTCTCCTTTTGTTTCCACAAAAATTAAGAGGCTATGGATTTGTTTCAGATTAAGATACACCAGGTTTAACCAGCCAAGACCCTCTGAAAGGTCTCCGATTACACCATGGCCCAGATGATCCAACATCCAAAATGATTTCAAGGCAACTGGCTTAGACAATACAGCCTCACAGACTACCCCATAATCCTAAAATTTTCTTTATGTCCCCATAAAAATACAGCACCCTCATTCAGCAAAAATAATATGAAAAACTACAGCCAAATTCCCAAAAATACCAAGCTGGCTTTGGAAATAAAATTGGCTCACTCCTTCTCTAAACCCAAACATATTGCTAAAACAAAAGGTTGAGAGAGTCTTCTGTCCCATATCAAAAGAACCCTCTGGTTGGGACAAGAAAAACCAATATTTTTATTTAAAACACAGGTTAATTATATATGCAATCTCTTTCTAAAAAAGGGGGGATAGTTTAGATATGATAAGATAAAAGGGTAGATTAATAAACCTACTTTTAAAGAAAACAACTTGTTTAAAAATGTTTTACATTGCTATGGATTTTAGTTTATTGATACAAATTTAAACTTAATTTTGCTATACTATATGTATATTTCTTCTCTTGTTTAAGGTATTATGTTTGTACAACTCATTTAAATGTATAATAGATAATTAAAAATACAGATTAATAATTATTCTTCTATGATGGTCAAACTTTTAGCCATGTTAAATTTTCCAGGTATACATAGATATAATTCAATTAGGTAGGTAATCTTCAATCACTTCAAAGACCTACAAATATAGCATTTAAAATGTTTTTAAAAAATTTGGACTTTCTGGACAGTGAGACATGTCTGTTCCTGACAGCACTGATTTACTTCAGAGAAGAAGATGGACATCAAAGTCACTACATAGAATTTATCTTCTTCTTGACAAAAATAACCATTTGGGCAAGAAACTGTTCTTTCCCGGACTGCTTGACAAAATGTTGTATTGGCTCAACATACAAGATCCATAGAAAGGTGAACACTAAACTTTATAAGATGAGATGGTCCTTCAGGTTCCTGCCTTGCAGAAAAACCTGCCAGACATACCACAGGACACATTAAAAAGTAACTGTGGGACTCTAGGCCTCTGGGCTGAAGACAGGTAAACCAACTTTATAGAGGAACTTTGGATGACTGTCCAGGCTGCCAGCTTTCTCTGTCTACTCTTGCAAGACTCCTGAAAGTTGCTTGCGTCCTTCTCCTGTTTCTCAGGAAATATTATATCCTTCTGGAGTCTTTGATGTAGTTAAAACTAGATAGTTATAATTTCCTTAGTGATGATAAAAGATGAGCTAGATATAAAACTTTATACTCACAAATATAAGATAGATAGGATACCTTCTTTAATTTTGCCAAATAAAAATAGACTAGATATTATGACTATAATTCTTGCTTGATAATTGTTTTGTTATATGTAATTTTACTATGTTAAAGTTAAAACCTTCCTTTTTTAAAAAAAGGAAAGTGCTGAGGATAACTGTAATATGTGAATGTGTTGATATAATTGATTGATTAATAAAATGCTAAATATCCAGTAGCCAGGCAGGAAGTATAAGCAGGACACAGAGAGAGGAGAATTGTGGAAAGTAACAGGCTGAGCCAGGAGACACTGCCAGCCACCACCATGAGAAGCAAGAGAAAAGTACCAGTAAGCCATGAGACACATGGCAAGGTATAGATGAATAGAAATGGGTTAATTTAAGATATACAAACTAGATAACAAGAAGCCTGAAACATTAGGCCAAACAGTTTAAATAATACAAGCGTCTGTGTTTTTATTTGGGTGGGAATGGCTGCGAGCCTGGGCAGTTCTGGAGATAACTCCAACTACAGCTCATGATAAATGGATGTCTCACAATCAACAGGCAGATTGAAGAGAGAACCTTCTTGTCCCCCAGAAACTCTTCAGGTACCCCATCCAATGGCAATGTTCTCTCTCCCACCAGCAGCAACAGCTACACTGAGTCTTAAAGTAATCTCTTCCCTGTCTTTATTGCCCCCCAACTATACATCCCTAGACACTTTCTTATTCTTGAAGGTTATTGTTTGTGATGCGATAATCCTCAGAACCTACATATTTTTCTCGACTCCTTTTTCCTTGCAAGTTTATCTGTGGTGGAGGAGAACTCTGTTTGGTATGTAGTTCTTATTTTATTTTATTTTATTTTATTTTACAATACTATTCAGTTCTACATAACAGCAACAGATTCCCTTGTTCTCCCCCTTCCTGCTCCCCTCCCCCTTTTTCCAGCCAACCCACCATTCCCACCTCCTCCAGATCAAAGCCTCCCCCGAGGACTGAGATCGACCTGATAGACTCAGTCCAGGCAGGTCCAGTCTCCTCCTCCCAGATTGAGCCAAGCGTCCATGCATTAGTCCCAGGTTTCAAACAGCTATCTCATGCAATGATCCCAGGACCTGGTACCACTGCCTAGATGCCTCCCAAACAGATCAAGCCAGTCAACTTTCTCACTTATTCAGAGGGCCTGATCCAGATGGGGGCCCCTCAGCCTTTGGTTCATAGTTCATGTGTTTCTATTCGTTTGGCTATTTGTCCCTGTGCTTTATCCAACCTTGGTTTCAACAATTCTCACTCATATAAACCCTCCTCTTTCTCGCAAATTAGACTCCCAGCGCTCCACCCAGGGCCTAGCCGTGGATGTGTGCATCCAGATTCCTCAGTCCTTGGAATGGGTTTCTGGCAAATCTATTAGGGTGTTTGGCCATCCCATCACCAGAGTCGGTCAGTCCCGGCTATCTCTCAACCATTGCCAGCAGTCTTTTGTGGGGCTATCTTTGTGGAATTCTGTGGGCCTCTCTAGCACTTTGGTTCTTCCTTTTATCATGTGGTCTTCATTCACCATGGTCTCCTATTCCTTGTTCTCCCTCTCTGTTCTTGATACAGCTGTTATCTCCCACTCTCTTTCCCTCCACCCTCGCCCTTCATTGCTCCCACTCATGTCCAGGTTGTTCATGTAGATCTCAGCCATTTCTCCATCATTGGGTGATCCTTGTGTCTTTGTTGGGGTCCTGTTTTCCAGGTAGCCTCACTGGTGATATAAGTAGCAGTCCAGTCGTCCTTGTTCCACATCTAGTATCCTCCTATGAGTGAGTACATACCATATTTGTCTTTCTGAGTCTGGGTTACCTCACTCAGGATGATATTTTCTAGATCCATCCATTTGCCTGCAAACCTCATGATGTCATTGTTTTTCTCTGCTGAGTAGTATTCCATTGTGTATATGTGCCACAATTTATTTATCCATTCTTCAGTTGAAGGGCAACTAGGTTGTTTCTAGGTTTGGGCTATTACAAACAATGCTGATATGAACATAGCTGAGCAAGTGCTCTTGTGGTACGATTGAGCATTTCTTGGGTCTATGCCCAAGAGTGGTATAGCTGTATCTTGGGGGAGATTGATTCCCAATTTTCTAAGAAAGCACCATATTGATTACCAAAGTGGTTGTGCAAGCTTGCATTCTCACCAGCAGAGGAGAGTTCCCCTAGTTCCACATCCTCTCCAGCATAAAATGTCTTCAGTGTTTTTGATCTTAGCCATTCTGACAGGGGTAAGGTGGTATCTCAAAGTTGTTTTGATTTGCATTTTCCTGATGATTAGGGATGTTGAGCAATTCCTTAAATGTCTTTCAGATGTAGTGGGTAGCCATTCCAGCTTGGATCTGGAAGTTCCAACCCCCATTGAGACTCTGGCAACTCTCATGCCTACAAGGCGGGGCGAGGGGAGGCGCCTGGGGACCCGAGAGCTGGATGGGCCAGCGCTCTCTCTGTGTGCGCTCTCGGTGCCAGACGCGGAATGGTGAAAGGTGAATTGTGCAGAGCTCTGGAGAACACTGCTGGATTGCAATACACCTTCCCCAGACCCTGCGACCTACCCATTACTTAATTTGTGAGTTACACCATTAAATAAATATCCTTTTAACTACGTGGAGTGGCCAAAATAATTTCACCAATATTCAGCCATTTGAGTTTCCTCTGTTGAGAATTCTCCATTTAGTTCTATAGCCCATTTCTTAATTGGACTGTTGGTCATTTTGATGTCTAATTTCTTGAGTTCCTTATATATTCTGGATATCAGTCCTCTGTCACATGTGGGGTTAGTGAAGACCTTTTCCCATTCTGTAGGCTGTTGCTTTGCCTTGTTGAATGTATCCTTTGCTCTACAAAAGCGGCTCAGTTTCAAGAGGTCCATTGATTAATTGTTTCTCTCAGTGTCTGTGCTACTGGTGTTATATTTAGGAAGTGATCTCCTATGCCACTGTGTTCAAGACTGCTTCCTATTTTCTCTTCTAGCAGGTTCAGAGTAGCTGGATTTATGTTGAGGTCCTTGATCCACTTTAACTTAAGTTTTGTGCACGGTGACAGATATGGATCTATTTGCAGCCTTCTACACGTTGATATCCAGTTATGCCAGCACCATTTGTTGAAGATGCTCTCTTTTTTCCATTGTACACTTTTGGCTTCATTGTCAAAAATTATATGTTCATAGGTGTGTGGGTTAATGTCAGGGTCTTCAATTTGATTCCATTGTTCCACTTGTCTGTTTTTATGCCAATACCAAGCTGTTTTTATTACTGTAGCTCTATAGAAGAGCTTGAAGTCAGGGATCATGATGCCTCCAGAGGTTGTTTTATTGTACAGGATTCTTTTTGCTATCCTGGGTTTTTTGTTTTTCCATATGGAGTTGAGTATTATTCTTTCCAGGCCTGTGAAGAATTGTGTTGGTATTTTGATGGGGATTGCATTGAATCTGTAGATTGCTTTTGGTAAAATTGCCATTTTTACTATGTTGGTCCTGCCTATCGATGAGCATGGGAGATTTTTCCCTTTTCTGACATCTTCTTCAATTTCTTTTTTCAGGGACTAAAAGTTCTTATCATATAGGTCCTTCACTTGCTTGGTTAGTGTTACCCCAAGGTATTTTATGTCATTTGTGGCTATTGTAAAAGGTGATGTATCTCTGATTTCCTTCTCAGCTTCTTTGTCCATTGCATATAGAAGAGCTACTGATTTTTTTGAGTTGATCTTGTATCCAGCTATGTTGTTGATAGTGTTTATAAACTTTATCAGTTCCTGGGTGGAATCTTTGGGGTCACTCAAGTATACTATCATGTCATCTGCAAATAGGAAAGCTTGACTTCTTCCTTTCCAATTTGTATCCCCTTAATCTCCTTATGTTGTCTTATTGCTCTGGCTAGAACTTCAAGTACTATATTGAATAAGTATGGGGAGAATGCACAGCCTTGCCTCGTTCCTGATTGTAGTGGAAATGCTTTGAGTTTCTCTCCATTTAATTTGTTGTTGGCTGTTGGATTGCTGTAAATTGCCTTTATTATGTTTAGGTATGTTCCCTATATTCCTGACCACTCCAAGACTTTTATCATGAAGGGGTGTTGGATTTTGTCAAATGCCTTTTCTGCATCTAGTGAGATGATCATGTGGTTTTTTTCTTTGAGTTTGTTTATATGGTGTATTACATTGACGGACTTTTGTATATTGAACCACCCTTGCATCCTTGGGATGAAGCCTACTTGATCATGGTGGATAATTGTTCTAATGTGTTCTTGGAGTCTGTTTGCCAGTATTTTATTGAGTATTTTTGCATCACTGTTCATGAGGGAGATCAGTCTCTAGTTCTCTCTCTTTGTTTTATCCTTTTTTGGTTTAGTCATCCGGGAGACTGTGAAAAGCCAGAAGGACCTGGACAGATGTAATGCAGACACTAAGAGACCATGAATGTCAGCCCAGACTAATATACCCAGCAAAACTTTTAATCATCATAGACGGAATGAACAAGACATTCCAAGACAAAGCCAGATTCAAACAATACTTATCCACAAACCCAGCCCTACAGAAAGGACTAGAAGGAAAATTCCAACTGAAGAAAGTCAGATACACCCTTGAAAACACAGGCAATAGATAAAGCCACAGCAGTAAACCCCAAAGAAGAGAAGTACACACACACTACCACCCAAAATAACAGGGATGAACAATCACTGGTCATTAATATCCCTTAATATCAATGGACTTAATTCACCTATGAAAAGACATAGGCTTACAGTATGGATATGAAAGCAGGATCCATCTTTCTCCTGCATACAAGAAACACATCTCAAATTCAAAGACAGATACTACTGAGAATAAAAGGCTGGGAAAAGACTTTCCAATCAAATGGTCTTAAGAAACAAGTGGGTGTAGCCATCCTGATATCCAACAAAATAGACTTCAAACTAAAATCAATCAAAAGAGATCAAGAAGATCATTATATACTCATCACAGGAAAGATCCACCAAGATGAAGTTTCAATTCTGAACATTTATGCCCCAAACACAAGGGCACCCACATATGTAAAAGAAATATTATTAAAGCTTAAACCACATATAAAACCCCATACATTAGTAGTGGGAGTCTTCAACACCCCACTTTCACCACTGGACAGATCTCCCAAATCGAAACTTAACAGAGAAATAAAGGACTTAACTGATGTCATGACCCATTTGGACCTAATAGATATCTACAGAACATTCCATCCTAACAAAAAAGAATATACCTTCTTCTCAGCACCCCATGGAACTTTCTCTAAAATCGACCACATACTTGGCCACAAAGCAAATCTCAACAGATACAAAACAATTGGAATAACCCCCTGCATTCTATCAGAACACCATGGTTTAAAGTTAGATTTCAACAACAAGAAAAACTACAGAAAACCTACAATCTCATGGAAACTGAATGATGCTCAACTGAATCACCAATGGGTTAAGGAAGAAATAAAGAAAGAAATTAAAAACTTTTTATAGATAATCGAAAATGAAGACACCACATACCCAAACTTATAGGACACTATGAAAGCAGTGCTAAGAGGGAAATTCATAGCACTAAATGCCCACATAAAGTAGTTGGAGAAATATCACAGTAGTGACTTAACAGCACACCTGAAAGCTCTAGAACAAGAAGAAGCAAAGTCTCCCAGGAAGAATAGACGCCAGGATGTTGGGAACCACAAAATGGATGACTGTGCCTTGACTTTTTTTGCTTCGATGATCTGACGTAACTACACCCTTGACTACCATTACTAAGTTACAAAAAACAATAACTCCCGGAAAAAACCACAAAATGTACCTTTAGATTAATATACTCTTAGATTAACTTCCTGGAGTATGTTCTGTTGGTCAGTTGCACAAGCAGTGGACCAAAGAGACCTCACCTGGACCCTATTCTTCTATTCTTCAAACTTTCATTCCCCTCCCCTTTTCCCCTGTTCATTTCTGCTATCTACCAGCATATATAAACCTGCTTCCCCTTGCAATAAATGAGACCTTGATGCAATTCAGACTGACTCTGTCCTTTTTACGCGCTCGGTCTCCTTTCTCTCTCGCCCCCATTGGTTTTTTAGGAGGAGCCTCCTCGAGTCTTACCTAATAACCTGTCCTGCTGGACAGGTCAAAGTTGCACCCAAATGTGGGGCTCGAGGCACGGTGACCTCCTGGACGATGGATAATAGCGGAGCTCTGGATCATAAAGGGTAGAGACGCCTGGACTACTTCACTCGTGCAATGCGGGAAGTCTTGAGGTAAATACAGTCGTCCCATAAAACCATGGGCAAGAATTGGTCTAAAGAGGCTCTTTTGTTAAAGAGATAAAAGGCAACCTTAGGGAGAGAGGAATAAGAGTTAAGAAAAAGGATTTGATAAAAAGATATTAATAAATTGCTTAGAAACGGGGAAAATGTCCCTGACGCCCTTTTTAGTTTTTATGGTGTGATTAGAGATATTTTAAAGAAAACAGAGGGAGACGGACATGTTTCACATTTATTAACCCTTGCAGAGGAGTTTCTCTCAGACTCTCCCTGCCTGGCGCCCGATAATGAGTCTGGAATTGTGGCGGCCGCTCCGCCAAAAAATGAAAGTAAAAAAAGAACGGCCTCTTCTCCCCTGATGGCAACTCTTGCTCTTGGGAGCAGAGGAGCCCTTCTGTACAGAAGTTTAATAAATCCTCCTGCTATTGCATCAACTGGACTGGAGTCTGTGTTCTTGGGGCGCCCACTTGAGACCCTAAATTTTGGGGTCCAACATTGGAAGTTCACCAAGATTGGGGTGCCCCCTGGACCCCCACTCTGCCAGTTGGAGGTAAACACAAGCTCAATCGATGTTTTATGTTATTGTGTCTTGTCTTTTGTCTCGTTGATTTGGCATTTACCGCGCGGACTGTGTCTGTCCTTGTCTTCTTTGTGTTTGTTTTTTGTGGAGTCTGTCTTTTGCCTCTACCTTTCTCTCTCCATATGGAGCAACAGCTAACTATCCCCGTAAGTTTGACTTTAGATAACTGGAAGGATGTCCTCGCTCGGGCTCACAATGCCTCTCTGGATGTCACAAAAAAAAGAAATAGATCACCTTCTGTTCCTTGGAATGGCCGGCCTTTGGAGTCCGCTGGCCGGGGGACGGGACTTTTAACATTGATTGATGTGATTTCACAGGTGCCTGGGTGAAGCTGTTCCTCAAGGCTTTGCTTGTCCCAGCAACACTGGGGCTCCGACCCCCACCTCTTCCTTCTCAAACTCCCCTTACTCCCCTTGCCCCTTCAGCCCTGGCAGCCTTCCGACCGTCTTCCCCCTTTACCCTATTAAGGAAATCAAGTGTGAAAAACCCCCGGTCCTTGCAGAGGACCCGGGAGACTAATGATGGAATCACCCCCCTCATGCAGATCAGCCTGTCGGTGTAGAAAAAATAAATAAAAAATAAAAAAATCCTCCAAAACAGCTCCGGACACTGGCTAGGCAGCCTGTGAGCAACAGAGCAGAGCGGAGCTGGCAGGAGTCAGCTGGAGCCTTAAGGAGCTCAGAATGTGGGGGCTGATGGAGAACTAACTGCCCTTCCAGGGTCATAGCTGACAGGTCCGTGGGCCCAGCCAGGGCATGGAATCTCCCATGCTGTTGGATGGGACTCCCAAGACCTGCCCTGGAGCTAAAACCTGATCAGGATCTGGCTCCAAGAATGGAAAGTCACTCCCTATATGAGGTTAACCTACAGTTTCTTGTCTGAGGTACAGTACTGATGCAAATTTAGATTTCTAGATTACTGAGAAAAATCACAAGAAAGACTTTGATATAAAAGGTTATAAAAGGTCAGTAAACTGTTTATACCTGCAAATACTGAATTTGAAAGTTAATTCTGGTTGGTTTTCATCTTAAAAATGGCTAATGATTCTGCAAACTGCTTATGTGTGTATATGGACAGGTATATGACTTGGAAATGTAAGCAAGCTTTAACTGTATGTATATATGTATGTAACTTGGATCCAACTGTGTGTATGTGTGCAAGTAATCATTGCTTTATATATATATATATATATATATATATATATATATATATGTATGTATGTATGTGTGTGTGTGTGTGTGTGTGTGTGTGTGTGTGTGTGTGTGTGTGTTGCAGGAATCTTAAAAGTTCTTATTAATAAAATCAAACCCGAGGCCAGTTATTGGGGTCAATGCTGGTAGATCAGAGAGACAGAACAAGCCACAGCTATCTCACCTTGCCAGTTCCTCAGGTGGTCCTGTTTCCTCAGACTGGAAGCTTCTGTGTCCTCATCCCAATGGCTCTCAGTTGAACTGTGTTGCTCCAAAGCCTGAAAGCTTAACCAGCCAAATGCTTAACCAGCCAAATGCTTCTAGATTCTGGTCCTCACGCCTTATATATCTTTCTGCTTTCTACCACCACTTCCTAGGATTAAAGGCTGGCTTTCTGGGATTAAAGGCGTGTGTCACCATGCTTGGCTATTTCCAATGTGGCCTTGAACTCACAGAGATCCAGAGGGATTTCTATCTCTGGAATGCTAGGATTAAAGGTGTGAGTGCCACCATTTTCTAGCCTTTGTATCTGCTGGCTGTCTGTTCTCTGACCCCAGATAAATTTATTAGAGTACACAATATTTTGGGGAACACAATAGCAATATATATATATATATATATATATATATATATATATATATATATATCACCTAAGTACTTATGTCTTTACCAAATGTTCAACAACAAGTTTCTAAAAATTTAAATAGATAACAACATATGTTTAAGATATTTGATAAATATTAAGGCTACACATCAATGCTTTTATACAGGAATATACCTTGCTCTGACAGCTAAACTTTGTAATTTAAGATTTACCCATGTAAAATGATGATGATTTTAAAGACATAAAAGAATCAAAGAAAACAGCTAAGGTTTATAAATATATGGCAGGACTAAAGTTTCAAAAAGAGTCTAGTTGCAGTGGTGGACCTTAGCAGTTTTAAAAATTGCCAGTGTCAGGTGATGATCACCGAAAGCACCAGCCATAATAAAATAGAACAGACAGACTATGTATGTGCTGCCAAAGATAAGGTCAAAGAAATCATCCAAGCCTCTGAATAAAGAAACCAAAAAGATTATAAATGAGTCCCAGATATTAAACTTTGTGATTGTTTATACTCTGGAGGTTGGTTTTACTTTATACAGATTTATGCTCCCCCTTAAAGTAAAAAAAAAAAGGTACTTTATTGTTATTACAAAAGACTTTGAGAGATCTTAATCCTTTAAGAACAGTTTTTATAGTTAAAAAACAATGACTTAAAAATGTTTCTCCTTACCCAAGGTACATTTAGGCTTAAGAATGTTGTCTAGCCTCTTTGCATTTGCTAAGTTTGTTAAGCTTAAGTTATTTGGATAAGCTGATACATATATATGTCTTATATTGATGTTTTGTTTTGGCTTCTTTACTGAACCCATATTTGATGCTAAAAGAACTTCAACTTAAAAGCATTGTTGTTAATAGTCAGTCATGAATAATCAAATTTATTTTTAATTATAGTCAGGATAAATAAGTACTGATGTAATATTACAAAGATAAGTTTGCTCATTTACTCACTCCCTTGCATTATGTTTTCAGGGTTGAGCTTAAAACAAATAATTAGAAACAAAGTTTGTCTATTCAGATACCTGAACAGCCCTCATACTTCAGAGATCTGCAGAATATGGCATTTAAATGCTGATCTAAAAGTTTATTATATCAGACAGGCTTCCAGATCCTAGCAGATCCTAGCAGTGACCCAAGGTCTCCGAAGAAGATTACGTACGAGGCACCACAACGTCTCTGCCTGGATTATGACAACGCTGACCACAGGGCAAGATGCCCCAGTGCAATGCCTGCCACCAGGACCCAGCACAAACTGTGGACAAGTAATACACTGGAATTGAGGTCAGTCTTCCGTGTCCCTATTCCACAGAAAAAGTACTCTACCTTATGGGCTTGATGGTGGAAGAAGATTGATGCTGTTCTGACTGGTGCCTCCAACACTATGGAGACGTGGGTAGAGATTGGTCCTTGTAATTTATAGAATTGGATGCTTCTTGGTCTGCACTCAGATATAGTTTATCCTTCTCAGATCTCTGACAGTACTGATGGCTAGGCTAGCTCTAACTTTGTCAGCATGGCAGCGTCAGACAACCCGATCTTTCTGCAAGGCCATAGCTAGCTTGTTAGCTCATTTTTAAAAAAATGTTCTAAGATATAAAAGTTTAAATAAGTCATAAAGGTTCGGATATGAATCTAAAATAAGATATGTTTCAAATTACTCTCCTGTTCTATTGTTCAGAGCTTAACATTTAGGAGTCCTGATAAGCTGGTAGAGCAATGACTACTTACTGTTCAGTCACAAGCTCAACATTTTGGATTTGTTTTAGATGTCATCTAGATATGTCTAAATGTGAACCTAAAAATGCTTCTCACCAGGCCAAAAAATCTCTGTCCAATTTATACCTGGCTTTCTTGACAGAAGAAAAATGCTCAAATCTGTAGTTCTTGTTGGGACTCAAAGGTATGAGTCTACTTCTGCTGTTTTATAGATACCCATTACCTGCTTTGTCTACAATATGGATTTCAATATAGATAGGTAATACTAATGTATCTAAAACTTTTATGTCATTTTGTAAGAAGGCCTCAAAGGATCAAAAGAGTCATAAAAACCTAGACCCACTTCATATCGGTCGAAAGGTCCCCAGATAAGTATTCCTAAAGATGGTATTTTTCCTCTCTCCTGGTCTTGGGATTAGTGCTTTCCCCATTACTAAGGGTATGGACCTAAGGGTTCCAAATGAGTTCATAAATTTTAACTTCTGTTCCTAGTTTAAATATGTCTCAACAGATTTTTACTTGGCTGGAAGACACCTCCAAGTTTCAGTTGCTGACTCCACTGCTCCAGATGACTGTGGGCTCTGGACGTGCTAAAGGCTAACGTGGACCATCCCAGCTAACATGATTATTCTCTGTCCCTAGGGGGTCAGACAGCTACATGCTACTGACAAATGCCCCCTGCCCAGTCTTTGACCAGCTTTTCAGCCTTTTGGGGGAGGGGCCCTGATAACGGCACCCCAATGCCAGCTCGAAGCAGTTCCAGAAGAGAATATGTTGTCCCAATTCCTTGTTCAAAAGAGTTTGAAATGCTGGGTCAAAAGAAAACTCCCTGGCATAGAGACAAGATGGCTAATTATACATGGACTATGCATGGCCATTACAGGCCATGAGTTACTAAAATAGGCTATGAGTTACCAAATGTAATACCATAATTTTAAGATTAAAATTTGCCAAAAAGAAAATGGGGAAATGAAAGACCCTAGCCCTTCAGGCTTACACCCCCAAGCCTCATGAAGAGAGAAACTTGAAGCACCAGGAAATGAAAAACTAAAAATCTAGTTCCAAGGGCAACCTGACTTAGCCATTGTTCAATCTCCCTTGCAACCATATAACAATGTAAAAAGATTTCTGTTAAGAGATGTGCTCAATTGTGACTGGGATAGTTGCAGGTGTTCCAGGAAGGACCACTGTGACCTTTGTGTAAACTTCTCTCCTGCCCGGGTACCCCCTCCCCTTGAGGTTTCAGGAAGAATGTACCTGTTGACTTAACTGTACCCCCTCTGTGATCACTCTGTACCCAGACATCCCCCAACCCTACACCAAGCACCGTGACTACCATCGTAGACTCCAGTAACAGCACTCTCCTTACCCATTTTGGGGGAACAAGAGATAGATTGTTTGATTTGGTCCAGGGAGCCTATCTGGCCCTAAACGCCACAAATCCAAACAAGACCTTGGATTGCTGGCTTTGCCTTACCTCCAGTCCCCCTTATTATGAAGGAATCACCTTTCAGTCTGCTGCCAGTAATCTCACTTCCCCGAGCAATAGGTGTCAAACTAGGCCACATAAGCTAACACTCCCTGAGGACTCCTGACAAGGTTCCTGTTTGGGCAAGGTCCCGTCGACCCATAGCCACCTCTGTAACCAAACACTGACACCCTATAAAGGAAGCTATTATCTTGAGGCACCCAACAGGTCCTACTGGGCCTGCAACACAGGATTGACCCCTTGCGTGTCTGCTCAGATATTTAATGATTCTCATGAATTTTGTGTGATGGTCCAGCTATGGCCTCGTGTCACCTATCATGAAGAGAGCTCAGTAATGGAATTCTTTGAGCATAGGGCAGATACACTCAAGAACCTGTGTCTATGACTATAGCCCTCTTGCTAGGTATTGGGGGCATTGCTGCAGGAATTGGTACAGGAACTACTGCCCTCATACAAAGCAACCACCTTATGTAGTTACAAATGGCTATGACTACTGACCTAGAGGCCATAGAGAGATCCATTTCTGCTCTTGAGAAATCTTTAACCTCGCTCTCAGAGGTTGTGTTACAAAACAGAAGAGGTCTGGACTTGCTATTTTTAAAGGAGGGAGGCTTGTGCACAGCCTTAAAGGAAGAATGCTGCTTTTACGCAGATCACACTGGAATAGTCAGAGAATCAATGGATAAACTAAGAGAAAGATTGGCACAAAGAAAATGTGATTTTGAAAATCAGCACAATTGGTTTGAGGGCTGGCTAAAAGAATCTCCCTGGCTTTCTACCCTGATCCCCACCCTCCTGGCCCCCCTGATTATTTTCCTTCTCCTTCTCACCTTTGGTCCTTGGGCTTTTCCTCGGCTAATGCAATTCAGGTTGATTCGGCTCTATCAAAGACTGTCTCAGTACATTACCATCGTTTAGAAACTTGAGATCAAACTATGGAAACAGGTGAAAGGCTCAGGTTCATAGTCCTACGACCCTAAAAATCCCCTACAACTCAAGGCTAGAGGGTACTCAATGACGGGATTAGTATGGGGCCTGTGCTGGGGGCACAACGTACAGAGGTCGTCGAGACCGGCTTAACATAGCACATTGCCCGACACAGGATACACTCCATATAGCCTAAGACAGGGGCCCTCTCGAGTTATGACCAAAGCCCACTTTGGTCATTTTAAAGACAGACGGGGGAATTGATGGGAACCAAAAAATGGATGACTGCGCCTTGACTTTTCTTGCTTGGATGATCTGATGTAACTACACCCTTGACTACCATTACTAAGTTACAAAAAACAATAACTCCTGGAAAAAACCACAAAATGAACCTTTAGATTAATATACTTTTAGATTAACTTCCTGGAGTATGTTCGGTTGGTCAGTTGCACAAGCAGTGGACCAAAGAGACCTCACCTGGACCCTATTCTTCTATTCTTCAAACTTTCATTCCTCTACTTTTCCCCTATTCATTTCTTCTATCTACTAGCATATATAAACCTGCTTCCCCTTGCAATAAATGAGACCTTGATGCAATTCAGACTGACTCTTTCCTTTTTATGCACTTGGTCTCCTTTCTCTCTCGCCCCCATTGGTTTTTTAGGAGGAGCCTCCTCTAGTCTTACCTAATAACCTGGCCTGCTGGACGGGTCACCAGAAAATTACCAAAGTGAGAGGAGAAATTAATAAAATAAAAACTAAGAGAACAATACAAAAAATTAATGAAACAAAGAGTTGGTTCTTTGAGAAAATCAATAAGATAGACAAGCCCTTATCCAAATTAACCAAAAGACAGAGAGAGAGAGAATCCAGATCAACAAAATCAGAAATGAAAATGGGGACATAACAACAGAGATTGAGGAAATCCAGAGAATTATCAGGTCATATTTCAAAAACCTCTACTCTACAAAACTGTAAAACCTAAGAGAAATGGACAATTTTCTAGATAGGTACCACATACCTAAGTTAAATCAAGACCAGATAAACTATTTAAATAATCCAATAACCCCTAAGGAAATAAAAACAGTCGTTCAAAGTCTCCCAACCAAAAAAAGCCCAAGATCAGATGGTTTCAGAGCAGAATTCTACCAGATCTTCAAAGAAGAGTTAATACCAATACTCTCTAAATTGTTCCACATAATAGAAACAGAAGGAACATTACCAAACTCCTTCTATGAGGTATGTAGTTCTTAATGGTTTGGGTTTTGTGACTATATGCTCATGATGAAGTCTAACATGTCTACCATAAGTCTGGAGCACTGGCAGCTGAATGTGGTACAGGGATCATATTGCTGGTATGACTTAAGTCCAAACACCAACAACTGTTATTTTATGAGAAGTCCCTGTAATTGCAGATGATGAACGTAATCAAAATTCACATGAATAAATTGGAAATACATTTAAACATCTAAACCTTTAATTGACATGTGACATTTGTTCTTTGGCAGTATTAATGACTTATGATGTTTTTACATTTGAGCATATTCTATAAACCAAAAAGATAAAATATGTTAAGTGTTTATAATGATAGAGTTCAAAGTCAGGGTTTGAATGTTAAATTCCTGGTTCTCAGGGACACAAGTGATAATAGGATCACAATATTAATATTTTTATTTCTTAGGAATAACATACGCATATACTAGCAGAGACAAGTCAAAATATAAAAAATCTGTGTGATATACCTAATGAAATTAGTATTGTGTTGTAAAATGATGTAAGATTTATGTGAGGAAATAAGTTAGTATACGCACCAACATCTTTGATTCATCCTTCATTAAATTAAGAATCATTATTCAAGAAGAGGCCACACTGTTTCAAACAGGACTTAGAGGGGAATGTTAGGAAGTTGGTGGTCCAAATGCTTTGTGAACTGAAAGGTTAGTACTGCCATTCAGCCTTGATCTAGATGGGGAAGGAAGATCTTGAGTAAATATTTTACAGTGCTGTTTGTCACACAATAGAAGTTAAATCCATTACTCTGAATCTTGTTGTAGTCTTGCCTCTAAGCCATCCAATTTATTTACTAAGGTGAGCAGAGCTCTTCCTCTAATATGTGAAATTGTTATTAATATTTTCATGACTACTCAAGAATGGATATTTGATAATAGCTTTTGGAATGAGTGCTATAGGGAATTGGGATTATTCATAGAAAGCTGTAAACTATGTTTGCCATCTGAGGCTGTTCTTGCCATAGATGTATTTTGCCTAGGTAACTGACAGACTCTGATCCCATTGACCTGGCATTTTCAAATAAAGTTAAAAGATGGCTTTTATATGTACTCATAACATATGCTTAACTATCTCATCTTTCCTATGAAATATACCATGAGGCAAATGTACATTAGCTTTCAGAAAACAGATGCTACCTACCACTGTATGTAAACTTTATATTAGCTATTAAGCTTCTCTATAAAGAGTTAAGATGTAAAATAATATGCAGGTGTACTATAGTAAATTGCCTGGCATGACTTCTGTTTAAAATATTTTATCCTCTTTTATAATAATATTCTGAAAATCTATAAAGCATGGCTTAGGCAGTGGTTTTCAATTCATGGGCCACAGACCCTTTGGGAGAGAGGAAGGAATTTTCACAGAAGTTGCATGTCAGATATCCTACATATCAGATTTAAAATTATGATTTATAACAGCATCAAAATTAAAGTTATGAAGTAGCAACAAAGTAATTTTATGGTTCGGGGATCACCATGACATGAGGAACTGTATTAACAGGTTGCAGGGTTAGGAGAGTTGAGAACCGCTGGCTTAAGGAGAGGAGGGTTTATCCTGCTGTGAATTCAGGTGAGTTCAATACCTGGTTGACTTGGGCAGATCACCATAATAGGAATATATGGTGGATGCGAGCTGTTTACCTCATGGCTGCCAGAAGCAGAGACATAGAGATAGGAGGGGAAGAGACAGGACAAGATAGAACCCCGATTATCTCTCTCCCCGGGGAGCTATTTCCTCCAGCTAAAGACTGCTACCCAGCATCTCAGGAACCTGTCCGCAGGGTTGTCTGGTGCTTTGAACAGTTGTCCTCCAGCTGCTGGTCCAACCTCGGGTGTTTGGGGACTGTTAGGAGGGACTTCCCTAGGAGAAGTAGGTCCCTACAGCTGAGCCTCTGAGCAATAAAGCCTAGCCTAGGCCTACTTCAGGACTAGCTCCTTGAGCCTATGTGCAACTTCCTGGCCTGCTGCCATGGCAGCTGTCATGCAAACAGCCTCAGCCTCCCACTCCACAGACTGAGCTTCCCCACATTCCTTCTCTGCTGTGATAGAGTGAGCCCTAATAAATCCTTCCTCTTCCAATTGTTTATGTCAGGTATCATGGTGAAGCCACAACAAACAAGGAACTAATTTAGTAATTGACCTCATTACCCTGAAATCTCCAGGCTCAGACTGCTTCACAGGTAAATTCTAAATCTGTTAAACTGTAGAGAAGAGATGGTTTCCTTTTAAAATGAGACTATGTGGCTACATGGCTCTAGCTGGCCTAGGAATCACTACGTACACCAGGCAGGATTTAACATTACAGTAATCCTCTTGCCTCTGCCAACTATGTGCTGGGGATACAGCCTGGAACCATTGTGCCCTGCTCTATACTATCTTTTCAGTGAAAGCTGTTCCCAAACAGAAAAGTAAACAGTGCCTCAACTCTGGTTTTGTTTTTGTTTTTGTTTTTGATTTTCAAGACAGGATTTATCTGTGTAGCTCTGGCTCTCCTAGAACTCACTATGTAGTGCAGGCTGGCCTAGAACTCAAAATTCTGCCTGCCTCTACTTCCAAAGTGCTGTAATTAATGTATGCCACCATGCCTGACTCTGCATCTACTTCTTTTGAGCCTCAGTTAGCCTTGCTTACAAAATCAAGAAAACCAAATGAAGTTACAGGTCCACTTTCACTTATTTACAGTGGACCCATTTGCCAACAAATGGACTAAATGTAACCCATTGCCAGTATTGGAAGCTTCATTTGGAGACAAGACATATCCAGTTGGGGTTCTGTCTTCCTGATTTTTTGGATTTTTTTCCTTTTTGGCTGTTTCATCTAGATCCCTCATATATGTATATATTTTAGAGTTGTTCTACTTTATTAGGCTTCCATAAGATCCCTCAAATGGCCCTGAATTTTACCTCTCCCTTCCTATATTTCTTCAGTTACCCCTGTTCTGTGTCCGTCCTCATTTGACCATCCTGTTCCAGACTCCATTACTCATCCACCCATAACAATCTATTCTATTCCTCCTTTATGGAGATCTGTCCCTCCCTGTGAGTCCCTAATTCTATACCTAACCTGTGGTTATAGTGATATATCTTTGACTAAATAGCTAATACCCATATATAATTGAAAACATACCATATTTGTATTTCTGTGTCTGGGTTGTCTCACTCACGATGACTTTTTCAAGCTCCCTCCATTTACCTGCAAATTTCATGGTTTTCTTTTTCTTTTTTAACTGCTTAGTAATAGCCAATTTCTGTAAGTGAACCACATTTTCTTTAGACATTCATTTGTTGAGGGACACCTAGAATATCTCCAATTTCTGGCTATTATACATTCAGCGGCAATGAACATGATTGAACAGGTAAGTGTCTCTGTGGTAGGTGAAGCATCCTTTAGGTTTACACCAAGAGTGTCATAGCTGAGTCATAATCAATTCCTAGCTTCCCAAGAAACAGCTACACCTATTTCCATAGTGGCTGTACAAGTGTGCATTCTCATGGGCAATGGATGAGTGTTTCCCATACTCCACATCCTGGTGACATTAGATGTCATTTATTGTATTGATCTTATCTGTTCTGCCTCGTGTAACATGAAGTCTCAAAGTAGTTTTGATTTGCATTGCCCTGATGACTAAGGATTCTGAACACTTTTAAGTGTTTTACAGACACAAGAATATTTTCTACTGAAAATTGTTTGTTTAGTTCTGTAACTCATTTTTAATTGTCATTCATTTTCCTGATATTCAGTTTTTTTTATTTTTTTTACATATTTTGGATATTAGCCCTCTATTCGATACATAGTTGATAAAAATCCTTTTCCCAGCCATGTGGTATTGATGCATGCCTTTAATCCCAGCACTTGGAAGGCATAGCCAGGAAGATTTCTGTGAGTTCAACGCCAGCCTGATCTACAGAGCAAGATCCAGACAGGCACCAAAACTACACACAGAAAACCTGCCTCAAAAAACAAAAACAAAAACATTCTTTTTCCCATTTTTAGGCTGCCATTTGGAATAAAACATTATTAGTGGCAGAATAGATAATGCTCCATGGGTGATCCCATATGTGGACAGACACATTAGAGTTAACAGAATTCAATAAAGCTATTTAATAAATGATTTCTATATAATAATCTATTCTTTACATTAATAATTTAATGAATATACTTCAATGTATTTTCACTTATTCTTTGAGAATTTCATAGAATGCATTTTGATCATATTCACCCCGCAACTCCTCCCAGTAATTCATCCAAATCTGCCCCGACATCTGTGATGTTCAACTTTGTATCTTCATCATTAAATTACATTTAAATAAACCCAGTGGCAGGCTCTTGAAGAAAGCTGACTCTCCCTCTGCCAGAAGCCATTGTTCATCCTTAGGTCATCAGTCAAGAGTAGGGGCTCAAGAACTCTTCCCACTCTATTGTAGCAGGAATCTTAACAATTCTTATTAACAAAATCAATCTAGAGGCCAGTTATTGAGGCTAATGCTGGTAGATCAGCTGCACAACAAGCCACAGCTATCTTTCCTTGCCAATTCCTCAGGTGGTCCTGTTTCCTCAGAATGGAGGCCTCTGAGTCCTCATCCAGAATGGGTCTCAGCTGAATTGCTGTTCAAAAGCCTGAATGCTTAACCAGCCAAATGCTTAACCAGCCAAGTGCTTCTAGTTTCTGGTCTCCACACCTTATATATCCTTCTGCTTTCTACCACCACTCCCTGGGATTAAAGGCTCGCTTTCTGGGATTAAAGGCATGAGTCACCATGCTTGGCTGAATCCTTGAACACATAGATTTCTGCCTCTGGAATTCTAGGATTAAAGGCGTGTGCTACCACTGCTTGTCCTTTATGTTTAATATTGTGGCTGCTCTGTCTCTGACCCCAGTTAAGTTTATTAGCATGCACAATATTTGGGGGAATACAATACCATGCTTGAAAGTTTAATCGCCTGATATTGTATAAGTGACCACAGGTGCTGTTGGTCATAAGTTCAGTGGTCCTGTGATGGCTAGAAGACACTGTTTGCTCTAATCCTCCCTGACCTCTGGCTCCTATAATCTTTTTGCCCCACCTTTAATGATGGTCTTTCAGCCTTGTGGAAAGGGTATGATACAGGTGTCCCATTAAATATGGCTGAAATCAGTGAAATAAAAAGAAAAATATAAAGATACACTGAAAGAAAGAGTTGATTCTTTGAAAACACTAACAAGATGGACACACCTTTAGCCAAATTAACCAATAGGAAGAGTAGGATGAAAATAATAAAACAGAGGAGGAAAAAGGAGACTTGGAGGGAATTCCAACCTTAACAATCTTCATTCCACCAAATTGGAAAAAGCTTTTCAAAATATTGATGAATTTCTAGATGTCTGTGATTCACCAAAATTATATCAAGATAGTGTGAACAATTTAAATAGTCTCATACTAATAAATGACATAGAAGCAGTAATTAAAAGTGGCCCAACAAAAAGAAGCCTAGAGCAGGACAGAATCAGTGTAGAATTGGACCAGACATTTAAAGAACAACTAATACTCCTCAGTTATCCAGTAAATTAAAACATGAAGGACCTCTTTCAAATTATTCTTTATGCCAGGAATACCCTGATGTTGAGAGAGGGAGATAGATAGATACATAGATAGGTAAGAAAGTAAATAAATAGGTAAAATGATAGATAGATAGATAGATAATGGATAGATAGATGAATGAGTAGATAGAATTACAGGAAATTACCCTGATGAACATATACACACAAATTCTCAATAGAATACTTGCAAATCAAGTTCAGGATCACATCAAAGAATAATCACCCACCATGATCAAGTGGTCTTCACCCCAGACCTGCAAGGATAATTTGATATAATAAATCAACATGTTTTTTCCACCACAAAAAAGGAATAAAATACAGAAACTACATGAACATCTGAGTATATAAAAAAATGGCCTTTGTAGAAGTCCAACCTCCATTCATAATGAAAGTCTTGGAGAATCTAGGTATATAGAGTATATATTTCAACATAATAAAGTCATTGTACAACAAGCCCACAGCAGCATCATGCTAAGTGGAAAAAAACCTCAAAACAATTCCCAAACATTCAGGAACAAGGAAAGGATATTCACTCTTTCCTCTCCTATTCAATATAGTACTTGAGCTCTTAGCTAGAGCAATAGACAACTGAGTTAGATAGAGGAGATTCAAACAGAAAAGAGGGAAGTCAAAATGTCCTTATTTGCAGATGATATGATTCTAAACAAATAAATCTAATAATTTATTAGAAGTCCCTTAAGGCTGATAAATACATCCATAAAAGTGGAAGAATGCAAAATAGTCAGTGGCCTTCCTGTATACCAATGACAAACCAACTGATAAAGAAATCAGGGAAACAATTCCACTCACAACAGGCTTAAAATATATCAGACATTTGGATTAGCATACTTTTAAAGCACACTATTAATAAAAACAGCTATGAAGTACCCAGGAGGAATCTAAATATATTCAAGACCCTTAAGGCTGATGTTCTGAGAGACATTCAAGACTGAAATGAATGGAAGTTTTTAAAGTTTAGTAGATAAGTAGGTAATAGAAAAGGCCAATTTTGCTAAATTGATAATACTAATGCAATAAATCTTGAATTAGGAAATGTGAATACAATAATGACCCCTTTTCTGTGGAACTTAATAATTTATCCATAAATACTCTATTATGGGGCAAAGCATAATTCATAAAGTGGAAAAGGTAAAAACATGCAGAGGTACTTTTAAAGAGGGAAAAGTAAAGGCCGGGCGGTGGTGGAGCACGCCTTTAATCCCAGCACTCAGGAGGCAGAGCCAGGTGGATCTCTGTAAGTTCGAGGCCAGCCTGGACTACCAAGTGAGTTCCAGGAAAGGCGTAAAGCTACACCTGTGTCAAAAAAACAAAAAACAAAAAAACCAAAAAAAAAAAAAAAAAAAACCAGGGAAAAATAGGGAGCATGCTGTATTAGAGAGAAATATGTCATAGGAGATAAAAAAATACAAAATACTTAAGTAGAGTTATTTAATCAGTCAGTGAAATTGGTAGACTGGATATTGCAACAGATGCGGTGTCCACAAACTTTGTATTTGTAGAAAAAAGAGGCTACAGACAACATAGAAACGGATGGGTTATCAGAGCATGCTCTGAGAATATGTCAAATGTTCTAGTTAGCTTTCTGTTGCTCTGATAAAAGTCCAAAAGCCAATCTGGGAAAGTAAAGTGTTTTTTCACCTCACAGGTTACAGTCCATCATCAAGGGAAGCCAAGGCAAGATCCCAAGGCAGGGGCATGAAACCAGAGAGGAATGCTGCTCACTGTTCTGCTCAGCTACCTTTCCTCTATGGCCCAGGCTCACATGCCTGGGGATGACACTACCCACAGAGGACTGAGCCCTCCTCCATCAATTAGCAATCAAGAAAATACCTGGGACAGGGGGAATGGAAGTTCCCGACCAGGACAGCGGCCAGGCGGCTCCCGCTGTGTTTGATTATGGAAGGTTCCCACAAGAGTAACACTCCAGAGACTGCACCTCAGCCTGGTTCAACAGTTCAGGGAACTCACATTTCTCAGATAGCCCATCAGGAAAAATTTGAAAGACCTTTCTTCTGAAGATACACGGGGCACAAAAGGAGACGGAGAAAGTCCTGGTATTTCTGCTGTCACGTCAATGTCTGTTCCAACCCCCATCTATCAGACCAGCAGCGGACAATACATTGCCATTGCCCCAAACGGAGCCTTACAATTGGCCAGTCCAGGCACAGATGGAGTACAGGGACTGCAGACATTAGCCATGACAAATTCCAGCAGTACTCAGCAAGGTACAATCCTCCAGTATGCACAGACTTCAGATGGACAGCAAATTCTCGTCCCGAGCAAACAGGTGGTCGTACAGACTGCATCAGGAGACATGCAGACCTACCAGATCCAAACCACACTGTCTGCCACTTCACTGCCACAGACTGTGGTGACGACTTCTCCTGTGACTCTTACATCTCAGACAACAAAGACCGACGACCCCCAACTCAAAAGGGAAATACGGCTGATGAAAAACAGAGAAGCCGCTCGAGAGTGCTACAGGAAGAAGAACGAGTACGTGAAGTGCCTGAGAACCGGGTCGCCGTTCTGGAAAACCAGAACAAAACTCTGATCGAAGAGCTAAAGACTTTGAAGGATCTTTATTCTCATAAAAGTGTTTGATTCTTAAAGAGAAAGTATTTTTATGGACTTGCTTTAAAATGAGGTGGATTTCTTTTTAGTGGAGTTTTATAAATTCAGAGGTCAAAGAAGCTATTTGTATTAGGTGTTTACAGTGCGCAGGTTGACAGAGGATAAGTGGAGATGAGCAGGAGGAAGCTGCTGGCAGGACTGAAGGTCCGGGGGAAGTACTCCAGGAAATGGACTGCAGCAAGGAAACTTAGACAGCAGTCCAGCCAGAGGTGGCGGCGGCCGCAGCAGCCCTGGTGAAGAACCTGCTCCCTCTCAGTTTGTATTCTTACTGTTTGTTTCCAAGATTTGCCTTTTCATTTGTGTGTGTGAGTGTGTGTGTGTTTGCTTCCTGCCAATAAATTCTCAATTACAAATGTAAAAGAAAGCATAATACGTTACTAAGTGTGTAAATTATGTGGTCTGATTGTTAGTTGTCATATTGTCAGGTGTGTTGAATAAGTTTTAATAGTTGCTTTTGTTGGATTTGAGGGGTTTTGATAAGTGTTCTAACAGGCAAAGGACACAGAATCTGAAGATGGTGATTTGTAACATTTTTAACAGAATGGAAAATTTGACAGTTTTAAATAGTTGATTTTTGCTTCCGGAAGGTAAGGGCGATTTTTCACAAGCATGTAATAATTTTGTTTTAATTCTCTAATCCGGTATGCAGTTGAAGAGCATTACTCTTTTGTGCTTTAACAGAATGAAGTGTTTACAAATGCCCTTAAAATCTTTTCAATAACCTGAAGATGTACACCAAAGCTTCCCGAGAGGGTTTATAATCATCTTACTGTAGGTTTGTCAGGTTCTAAAGTAGTTACCAAGGCAACTTGCCTTGAGACTATTTTGTAAGGTAGCCAAGGGTACCTTTATAAGAGAAGGGACTGCCAATATATTTTTATAGTGAATCTTTATAAATTCTAATGTCGAGTTTTTAATGATTATTTTAAATGTTTATATATAGTTTGTTTAGTAAAAAAATTGTATCTCAAATTACCATTTTTTATATTATGAGAAGAGTAAAGTTTTCAATTGGCTGATATTGAATTGTACTTTTTCTATGAAGTTTATCTAAAGTTTAAGCTGTGGTCAGTATACCAGTGTTTAACCTCTGTATTCTAATCTGTATACACTTTGAAACTGTACTGCAAAACTGTTGTGTGCCTATATAGTATAATTCATATGGTCTATGAAATTAAAGAACATTTGAAAAGATTTAAAAAAAAGAAAATGCCAAAGGAGCATACCTACAAGCTAGTCTGAGGAAGTCAAACCCTCACTACGTGTTAAGTAGACAGCCAAGATTAGCCATCACAGCAAGCCATAAAGGGGAAAACATAAACCTCAGCTTACTGCAAAGAACATTGACCCTCTATGAATAGAATTCTATGTCCAAAGTGAAGTTTCAAATGTATGAAGAATAATTTCAAAGAATTTATATTGGAAAATGTAACTCTCTTTAAAATAAGTGACAATAAAACAAGCCACAAAGGAAAATTTGGTAAATTTGACTATTGAAGCCCCTTCAGGAGGCTGCAGGGTGGGCATGGGGATTGGCTGTTGCTGACAGCACCTGTGACCATCCTTGCACTGTTTTGGTGAAAGAGTTCCCATCAGAAATCCTGCGCCTTATAAGCGTATGTTCTAAAGAAATGGATGGGCCCCTTTTGCTTGATGATTTGGAGAAGGCTGTATCCCATTTTCAGAGTCATAGATTTTTGAAAACCTGTAAACCAGCACCAGGCACAAACCCAGTATTCTTGGTGGCACACACTGTAGTGTCCATGCTCATCATGCTAGTGTCAGTGGTGAGCTCTGTAAGATGATTTAACTCTGGAGTATGATTTGTTTCCTGTTGCTGCTGTCTCCAAATCCTGCCTCTTTGACCACCAGAGAAACTTCAAACTTAATAAATCGTTTTTGCTTAGAAAACAATCGGAGGCTCCTAGCTGTTGTTTACAATGAAGACCCCACAGACGTCTTCCCAGGGTTCTCCTTTCTTCAGTAGGAGATTTTCCTTTCTCACAATGCATGGAGTAAGCAAGATGCGGCCTGTACGAGTTCAAGTCCAAATTCACAGGCTCCTTCTGACACCCCACTCTTTCTGACATGTCCAGTGTGTTTGTTTTCTTCCTATTTCTTTAAGGAAGGGGTACCCATTTTCTGCCTCTTGGACCCTTTCCAACACAGGTCCTTCCAGACATAGCATAATTATTAGAATTCCAAATCTTCGGTTGCAGAGATCGACTGCATTCTTTTGTAACTGGGTTTCTAGTTGATCCCTCCTAACCAAGAATGCATAGAGTGGTATTTCATCCTTTTTTTTTTTGCTTATTTTTTTGGTTTTTCGAGACAGGGTTTCTCTGTATAGCTTTGCACCTTTCCTGGGACTCACTTGGTAGCCCAGGCTGGCCTAGAACTCAAAGAGATCCTCCTGGCTCTGCCTCCTCAGTACTGGGATTAAAGGCATGCACCATCACCACACGGAGGTATTTCATCCTATCTTAGCCATCCATGTTAATGAAAAGGCCACTAAACATCATTATGACATGAGATCTACAGGAGATCCAGATGTGAGTTTGGATCATCATCCCTCCTTCCTTTCACCCTCTGGTCAATTGCTCATGAATACCAGTGAAGAAGAGAACACAACTGTGATGACTGTTCTGGTTTTCAGGTGACTACATCTAAGGTCAACTAACACCCAGAAAATTGAGCGAACTGCTGTCGGCCATTTCTACTTCATTTGAAGTAGGAAGATCTATTTCTAGTCTGGATCTCTGGGGCAGGAATTCACACCTTTAATTCAGATCTTTAATCGAGATGTAATCTGGACCATGCTTTCTGCTGGAAGCCTATAGAAAGACCTGGAAGAAGGAAGCTTTTCCTTCTTTCTCTGCTTCCTCCACCTTGTTAGCACATCCATTTCTTCACTGGCATTACAGCATAGTAATTTACGACTACAGCATAGACTGCAGATAGCTGAGGCATCCAGACTTGTAGACTGAGCAACTACTGGATTCTTTGACTTTCTATCCATAGCCAGCCATTGTTGGATTAGCCAAAGTACAGCTTGTAAGTAATTATAACAATTCTCTTTTCAATATATAGAGAGATTCATTTTATCACTTCTGTTGTGCTACAGAGCCCTGACTAACACACGGTGTATGTAGTGAGGACATTGTACAACAGTTTGGGTCTCATAAGAGTCTCAGCTCACTTACAAATTCCCAATGGCCACCTTCCCTTAACCTTAGCCTTCTCCAGGCACTTTTTTACTTCAAGGGACTCAATCTTCCTCCTCCACATCATCCTGACTAATTTCTTGGAATGCTTTATTTTTCATATTATTTGGTATGGGTATTAGAATGGTGTTGGAGCCCGTTTTAGGTTTCCTTGTGGCTTTACCCAGCCGGTCTGCATAGAGAGGATGATTTGACCAAGGGCCTGAGTGCAGGTTTCTAAGATGGTCAGCACTTGGCTGCTCTGGGGGGAGGTCTTTTGCTCCACCCCTTGGCTATCCTTTAAATACCCTAGGGCAAAGACACTCAGCTCCTCTCCAGGCTATCCTGTATTTTCTATCTGTTTCTCCCACCTCTAAACTTCTAAGTAATATTTACTACTGCTCCGACTGAAGAGTATTCTGGGAAAATAAGGGGGTAATGAGTAGTCTCCCCATAGGATGGGAAGGGCCAACTATTGTCAGTGTTTATAATTGAGTTTCCAACTTCTCATGGGTGAAGTAGTGAAAAGATGGTAAGGAAGCATAAAGAAATCTATAGCCTTGGAAGGAGGAGGAGCTGAATGGCTTCCCTTGTGTCACAGCAGAGATTCCTGGAAAGAAACATCAGCTTCTGGTCAGTTCATGAAGAATTAGCAAGGAAGCAAAGGCTGTGCCCCATGACATCAGCAGTCTCTTCTCTGGAATTCTACTGTATCCTTGAGAGCTCTTGGAATCCCGTGATGTCACTAGTGTTGTAGCAACACCATGTGAGTTTAGGACATTAGTTCACTGCTGTAAGGTTCACCTACAGAGATGTGGTCAAGACTGAGGCATCTAGTTGAGAGAGAGAATACACAGCATGGAGAGACCAGAGCGAGGAAGAAAGAAGCAGGCCCTAGGTCTCACTGGACAGCATGGAGAAATCTCTGGACCTGGGGAAGACACAGTGAGTTCAGGAGGGGCTGGGCAACTTTCTGGATGTGATGGTGTTGAGCCTTCCATAGCTAGGGCTCAAGAACTGGGAACTTGTGGAAAGGAATAGGCCTATGCTGCTCTGGATTCCTAAAGAGCAGACCCAGATCAAGGATCCATGATGGTTAATTTGGCAGATTCAGGAATTGACAAGGCTTTATCTGCTTTGCTTTGTACCATCTGCTTTCACTCTGAGTGGGGAGGAGGCACAGAGAAAGTAATGAAATATCTGTACCATAATTGTGTTCCCTCCCCCACACACTGGAGTCATTTAGCTGTGAGCCAGTAATCATAGGGGAAGGAGGGTGCCCTGGCAAAGCCTGAGGTTCTCTTAATTTACATCACAGCCACTAGCAGGGCAGGATCCACCACCTGCTGCTGTCTTCAAATGACCCCTGTGGTTTCTTAGTTACCAACTGCTGATGGCACACAGATCTGCAGTTCAGCCTGAGAGATGTTAGATTCAGTGAACCTGGACTGAGACTGCCCCCTTCCTGCCAGCTCTGAGTGTCTTGGACTGTCAGTGAGGATGGCTTTGTGAATCTGATGACCATGTTCTGCCCCTGCATGGCTTCCCCATTAACAGGAGAGTCTGAAGCAAAGAGCAAGTGAGGTGGGCATCCATCCACTACCTGAGTGTGACAGTAGCAATTTTCTCCTGGTTTTTCAAAGCACTTGGCTGAGTGCTCCAAAGCTACAGAGCATTCTCTGTAGCTGTGAATAAGCTTTAGAAGGATGTCCCCTGGGTCACATTGTCTAGGGAGAGAGAGGAACCCTGCTGACTTTTGAGACATCCACCTCCCTATAGAGAGATGGGAGAACTGACATCCACAGAGGGGGAGACTCAAGTCTGGTCTTTCAGGAATTGGTAGGGTAAAGACTCATCTGTCAGTTACTTTCTGAGCATCCTTCAGTGGGTCAGGTTTGACTGAGATGAGGTAAAGCCTAGGGCAGTACTGTGCTTTGACTTCTAGACTAGGGAATTACTGAGATACTTAACTTTGTCTACCTTGGTTGTCAGGGTGATATAACATCTGAATGGATATAGTTTACCCCACATCACTCATGTGTTCTTGGGTCCACTAAGTACCTTCCTGAGACCACAGTCCAGTCTTCTGAAGAATTTGCCATCCAGGCTGAACA
This sequence comes from Peromyscus maniculatus bairdii, assembly GCF_049852395.1. Classification (NCBI taxonomy): domain Eukaryota; kingdom Metazoa; phylum Chordata; class Mammalia; order Rodentia; family Cricetidae; genus Peromyscus; species Peromyscus maniculatus. The sequence continues at coordinate 42,177,783 of NC_134860.1, read as the reverse complement.
TGGTGCCATCTCCTCATTTCAGTGTTGCCAGGAAATTGACAAGTGTGATGTGGGGCTCTGGGAAAGGTCTAGAGTACAGTACTCCTGGTTTATCTCCTGTGTCCTTTGCCTGCCCTTCTCATGCTCCCATGAGTATTCTTTAAGCTGGCTGTGCCCCTCTCCTTCCCAAGGGCATGGGCATCTTCACAGATGGGTCCAGATCAAGAAATTAGTCTCTGTGTAGCACGAGGTGAAGCAACATAGCAGTGACACACTACATATTGTCCCCATGGCTGTGACACATTTGTCCTTTCATATCTGTGTCTGGCCTCTCACTAGCCATTCATCTTTCCTGACACTTGAGTGCTGGAATGGACCATCACTCATCCTGGCAGTGTTTGCTCTTGTGTCTCAGGGTTCACCTGGAGAGTCCCAGTTCTTACTCTCCACCCTGACATGTCACTAACTGATTACCTATTTGCTAATATTGTGTTGGCAGAATTATTTGTGCTGATTCAGGGAAATATTTCTCATTAACTAAGGGACATTTCTTTGTTCTGACAGGACACCCACAAACTCCTACCATATCCATATATTGTAAAAAGCCTTCTGAATCCTGCACAATGTTCTTGTTGACATCAGAGGATCAACCTTTCCTTCTCACCATTCTGACTTAATTCCCTAGCAACATTTTTTCTCATGTTATTGATTACAGATATCAAGAAGGGCAAAATCATTGCCTGAGATGTATTTTGAAGTGAGTCTTCAACTTCCCATACATGAAGTAGTGAAAATATTCTAATGAAACAGAAAGAGATCCCTGGCTTTGTAAGGAGGAGATGCTGAAGGTCTTCCCTTTTGTTTCTGGGAAAGCTGCTAGGAAGGGCAATATGGCTTTTGATGAAGTGCAGAAGAGCTAGTTAGTGCATAAGTGAGGACTGCCGGGGGTGACCCTAATCATCCCTTCCATGGAGATTCTATCCTATCATGGAGAGTGCTTGGTGTTCTCTGTGATGTCACCAGTGTTGTGGCAACACCAATGACTGTGTGTTATTCCTTCAGTTCCCATGGACATGTGGACAAGACTGAGCAGGCTGCTTGGGAGGAAGAATGGAGAACATGGTGTGACCAGAGAGAGACAGAAGGAAGCTGGCCTTTGGTCTCAGTGTAAAACCTGGAGAAATAAATGGTTCTGGGAAAGGCACAGTGAGTCTAGGGTAGGGGACAAGACACTTCCTGGAGGAGGTGAACTTGAGCTGATATTTCTAGTATTGTAGTTCAGCAGCTGAGAGTTTCTGTGTAGTAATGGGTAAGTCCAGCTTTTCTGGCTTTCTAAAGAGCAGACCCAGAGTCAAGAGTTTCTAAAGGTTAGTTTAGGAGAGCCATGATTGGTCCAGATTGCAGCTGCTTTTCTGGGAATTCCTTAAATTCCTTCTGACTGAGAAAGAGGATTGGGAGAAATGGACCACTGAGCTGTCCCTCTCTGTGTAGGGCATTGCTGCACTTCATCCTAGTGGATTACTCAGTTTCCATGGAAATCTGATGCCAATACGAAGGGAGGGAAACCAACTAGGCCACACAGCACATCAGCAGATGTTTTGGTCCTGAATACATGTGATTAGGTTTTGGTGCTGCTAAGCTCTAGGGACAACAGGCTTTGCTTGAATCACATCAGATGGTAGCTGACACTGTCCTCCAATTCTACTTGGCTGGCATTGCTTATGCCTTCCAGGGCCAGGATACTGCATTAGGGAGGGAGGCACATAATTATCCACAGTGGTTGAGGACAGAGACAGAGCTCAGTGGGCAGAGTTTGAGCATAGCTTTCCTGCTGTTTGGAAGGTTCCCTGGGTCCCTAGCATTCATTACATTAGGCTTCTTCTTGGTACTCAGCATGGTCTCTCCTGGTCCTTGCCATTAAAGAATACAAGTTAATTTGTTTTATCTACCTGCAGGGACTACTGGAGAGGCACCATCCCAACTCTCCAGCTTTACTGAGCAGGAGCAGGAGCAAGACATGAAAAAAATCAAAAAACTCACCATTCGCTTACATGACATGGAATGTGAGAGAAATGAACTTCGTGGTATCCTAGCCAATTATACTTGCAAGGATTTGAACAACAGGTAGTCATTATGCGCAGTTCTCTGCTGACCTTCTTGAAACCACAGTATCAATCCCAGGTTTCCTGAGGCACAGGAGGCTGAAATTCCAGGGTGTCCTGCTGCCTAAACTAGTTTTCATGAGTTCCTTTGAGATGCAGACTTGGAACCTGGGGAGGAATGAAATAGGGACACAGACTGTTCTGCTTCCTCCAAATGAAAAGCAGAATGTGTGGCCTCAAGTGCACTCTTGGGATACAGATAGTAGTGTGTGAACCCTCAACATGTACTTCAAGAGACCTTGACAGGTGTTAGCTTGTGGGAGATGCTAGGTACTGTGAGTTTGTGGAGAGTCTTTGTACTTGACCAGCAGATGATTGTGTATGAAAGCTCATGAAAGCAGCTGGAGGGCCCTGGTTTATTCATCTGACTAAGCGTGTGGCCAGAAGCTCCCCTCTGGTCTTCTTATACTCTGTGGCAATGCCACATTTCAACATCTTGGGCATCCTGATTTCATGTAGTGTGTGTGTGTGTGTGTGTGTGTGTGTGTGTGTGTGTGTGTGTGTGTGTATGTGTGTGTGTTGCACAATCCTTAGAGCATTGGGTCTGTTAAAGGGTCTGAGGATTTAACATGGGTCCAGATTACAGCACTGGTGAAGCAAGGGAACCTCACTTTGAGCATCACACCTCTTGGTCACTGTGCTCACCGTTTTAGAACATAAGAATCACTGTGCAGTTTATAAAACCATTCTGAAATGGGGGCTCCTCCCGGCAAATACTAATTGTTTGCTCTGGGTCTCTGTGTAGCTATTGGCACCCAGGAATGAGAATCCCTGTTCTAGAGATAGGAGAAATGTTACAATAGGTTTCTTGTGTTTTCAGATATGTGGCACAGATTCCTGGCAACTTCTTAGAGCACTTATCTATAGCTCCATGCCCTCTCTGGGTGCTCATGAACTGGATCCCTCACCTTAAACCTTCTGTCTGTTATGTTGTGAGCACAAGATAGAATGTTTAATAAGCACCAGGAAGTCCCAGTGTTTAAATACCAGGCTGTGGCATCTACTGTGCTGGGGTAGTCCATGACACAGCCTTATTTATGTGATCCTTATTGCCTGTGTTCATGGGGTTCATTTTTCCTGGGGCCATGCCCTACCACAGGCTGAACTTTGAAACAGAGATGCTTGAAATGGAACACAAGCAGGTGATGTCGGCTCTCCAGAAAATGCCATTGGAGATGAGTGAAGCCTTGGAAAAGTGCAAGGGGCTGATGGAGGAGACTGAATACTTTAGGTAAGTGCCCAATAGCTTGGGAGGGACTGATTCTGCCCTACTTTGTCCTTGACTCAAAGTGAGGGCTCTGGTTCTAGCCTGTGTGCCTCTGAGCCCATAGCCTGCCTTGTGGCCCTTCAATTTTTGCCTCTTGGACTCAATTTTGCTAAGTGTGAAGAAACACTGAGGCCCTCCTATTATTGTCCTGCCCAACTCAGGAGACCTAAGACAGAAAAATGGTTTGTACCATGAACAGATTCCTTGAAGCCCAGGTTCTCTGGGTGCTGGCAGGGGCTTCACAGATCTGATTTGCCTGGGATCTGTAGAGAGAAGTTATTCCTGTTGGAACTTCTGCCCTCATTCAGAGTGTTTTGCGTCTACCTGCTGATGCTTTCCCAGTATCAGGAACAGTTAAGCATAGGTGTGGACTGTACCCTTTTCTCAGAGGGACAAGATCCCTTTTGGTACCTGTATTTTCAGAAGTAGTTTGAATTTGTCTGCATTTTGGCTATTCTCTGGATTTGGCCTGCATTTGAGTGATGCTGGCTAGTCGACTGAGAGCTCCATTCTTGTTCTGTTGACCTCAGACTTTTCATGGTTGGTGGTACTTGGATGCAGGATGGCAAATAGAGGCTCACTGTGGCTCACCATGTTTTGGTGATTGTTTAGTTACCTCAATGGCCAGATCCTACCAGAGTGTAATCAGCTAAGGAACAATGTCCATCTGTTGAGACATCAGAACATGCTGTTGTGGAAGGAGCAGACTGAAGAGCATGAGACCTGTGAGAAGTTGAAGAAGCTCTTAAAGGAGGCCCATGAGAAGATGTGTGACCCCTGTGCTGAGCAGCAGCAGGTAGGCTGAGGCAGTAGGGGCAGACTGCCCAACTGTCCAACCATAAAATTAAAACACCCATGTAAGCACCCACCCACCCATCCATAATCCATTTCTGTGATCATTCACAAGTCTTCCTGTCGAGTTAGCCTCTTGCTAGATACTAGCTGATTGGAAAGCAAACCCTCCTGGTCTGCTGGAATTGCAGTACATTCAGAGAGATGAGTCTGTGAGATACCACACACCTACATGTCATTATATTAGAATCTCTCATGCAGGGAGCTACTTGTAGAATATCACAGAGCTCTCATTGATTAGGTCAGTGGCCTGTGGCTCATTTGCATTCTGGGGTCCTGTGAGATCATAAGTAGGAAGCAGCTTGCAAGGACTAGAGCCCTAGACAATGCCAAGTGAATGTTTTTCATTGTCAACTTTTGGCGTGGCAAGTGGAATTGTCCTTTCTTCCTGAATTCCATTTTGTCCTCTTTCTTTAGCTTAATTCTTAGGTCACACTCACAGAAGCTGAGTATCAACTTGTCAGCCCTGTTTTCTGTGAGTGGTGCTGGGCAGTTCTCCCATCCTGGAGTTTCCAGTCTGGAGCTGACTGAATGACCATCGATGTGGGAGGACTTTGACAGCCTGAGGGTTGGGGTGACAGGTTTAAGGCTTGAAGAGAACATTTTCTCCAATCACCTCAACATAGTTTGACTAAGCTGTGTGCTCTCCTCTAGGCAGTTTTAGTCCCCAGAAGATGGATAGATCTGTTGTAGGCCTCTGTGGAAACATCTGATGTGCATAATCTAAATTTATCTGTTTACTGAATATGATATTTTCTTCTTTTTTTTTTTGCTAACTTTTGATTCCTGTTTTCTGTGTGTGATCCTTACAGGTGTATGTAAATGTGTACATACACAGGTGTGTTCAGAGACTACATAATGAAACCCCATGTTGTCATCTGTTGCTTACTCTCTTGTTCCCTTGAACCAAGGTCATTCACTGAACATAAAATTATCTGTTTGGGCTATTTGGGCTGGCCAGGACTCTGGATCTCCTGTTCTTCAATGGGTCCTTCTGTCTTGTTTTTTTTTTTTTTTTTTTTTTGGCTTTTTTTTTTTTTTTTTTTTTTTGGTTTTTCGAGACAGGGTTTCTCTGTGTAGCTTTGCGCCTTTCCTGGAGCTCACTTGGTAGCCCAGGCTGGCCTCGAACTCACAGAGATCCGCCTGGCTCTGCCTCCCGAGTGCTGGGATTAAAGGCGTGCGCCACCAACGCCCGGCTTCTTCTGTCTTGTTTTGTCTCATCTAATTGTCACAAGTTTCAATTGCTCAGAAAGAAAAAGGAGGGAGTAGTTTCTCTTGTGTTTATACACTTTTATTGCTTTGGTATACATGTGTTCTTTAATAAATCACAAAATCAAACAATACACCTATTTTAAAAATAAAAACTAGACTTCTTCCTTTTCACTACACAGAGCTAACACAAAGGAAATGTCTTGTTTTTCTCATTGGTTTCAAAACACGGAATCTAACAGTGCATCTACTTGCCGACATTGTGTTATTGACTATATCATGTGCATGTGTGTGTGTGTGTGAGTGTGCGTGTGTGTGTGTGTGTGTGTGTGCGTGCGTGCATTTGTGTCCATCTGTGTGGGTTAACTTCTCTCTGTGTGTGAATGCTGACTATTATTTGGACATTAGTGTTCCTTTGGTTTCTGTATATGACCTCCTGTTGGTGAGTGGGTGTTTGTGTGCCCATATTTCCTGTATGTGTAGGGGTAAATGCTTGTGTGTGTGTGTTGGGGATATGGGTGCTTAAAAGTACTAGTGTTTGTGAATGTGTAAACTCATGTGTGTGTTTTTCTCTGAAATTACTCGTTATATTTTTAATGATGATGGAGACCAACTAACTTTATTGAGAAAGTACTGTGCCTATCTCTAATTGCCACTGTGTTCATTTCTCATCCAAAGAAAGTTAATCTTCTTCTCAATAGTATTCCTGGTGATTGCTCCTTCTATTAGAATTGGCAGCGAAATTGAACATGTTAGTGCATTACAGTGGGCTTGTATGGGTGCATAAATGTACTTATGTGTGTCCTTGACTTTATGTGTGTGCATGAGAGTGAGAAATCTCCCCTGAGAACACAATCTTCTAATGAACAGGAGCAAGAAAGCCTGGATGAAAAACTGAAGGGCCTGCTGAATCAGAAGGAGCTGGTCACCCAGCAAAGGGACTTGGCAGAAAAGCTGCAACATCACTTCAGTGTTTATGAGATGAGGTAGGAGCCCAAACTGGGAGGAGTAGTTAGAAAGATGTAGGTCACTTGTCCCTATATCTCTGTCCTTTTTTGGAATCTCCCCATCTGGATGGCTCTCATCCACAGGCAGTGAAAGACCACCTCAGGGTGTTGTGCTGGCCCTGTTAACAAGAACTTCTCCAGGAAACACTATGTTTGAGCCTTAGTGTTTCTGAGGAATGTGTACTCCTTATTCCCTTCTGAGATCTCTAGTATCTTCTCAGTGTCCCCTGTGTCTCCCCACAAATCTCCCTATGGTAGTCCTCAACCTAGCAGGAGGAGGGTTAGTTTTGAAGGACAGTGTGTGCTCTTGTTAATTTATTTTCCTTCCAGAACATCACATTTAAAGAGAAGTTCCTACTTTTGGTTAGATCTGCATGCAGCACACTCCTGCTGATTATAAGCTCTCTGCAGTGTGCATCTGTCTCCTGAGAAAAGATTATTCTGGACATAAGATTATTTAGGGGTTGAGGTGTTGAACTCAGGCAGGTCTTTGTGTTGTAGGAATAATCAGAACCTTCACTGCTTTTATTTTGTAGGCTCTCTAGAGGGACTACATTCAGTTTCCCAGGTTACTCATTAACCTGGCATCTAATTAGGGCCATGTACATCTGCCCTGAACTGTTACTCAGACCTTGATACACTGTTATGTTTTTTCTCAAAATATTGTTTCTGGACAGCTGTAGAAATGTGTGGATTTTCTTGTCCAGCACTGTCTAGTTCTCAGTTTGTCTTCTAGCAGATTTTAAAACACAGAGTTAAATCCAGGCTAAGGTGCACTCTGACACTACTCTCTTAGGAAATCAAGGAATGACCTGAGCTGAGAGGTCATGTTGGACTGTCCAGATGACTAGAGCTGGTTCAGGCTCAACAGCTGACACAGCAGGTCCCCACCAGGCCTGTTCCCTAACTGCCTTCCTCCTCTAGGTCAGAAAATCTCCAGCATGACCTGGAACATGTCACAGCCCAGGATGAGAGCCTCCTGCAGACAGAGCTGCTGGAGCAGGAGCAGGAAGTATCACAGGCAAGTGAGCCACCACTGCATTCCAACCCGGGCAACCATGGCATTTATGGGGACTGGGGGCTCTTGACATTGGCTTCCAGTGTGAATAGGCCCTGATTTTGTCTAGCCTGTGGCCCAGCCAGGATGCCTCTGGGACTGATTGCCTTTCTTTCTCACACAACAGCTTTGAGAGAACTGAGGAGGCCAAAGAAGCCACAATCCACTTGAACCCGTGGTGCTCTCCACCCTTGGATTGAAGCCTCCTCAGAAGAATACACACTCCAAGTCTCATGGGGCATTGCTATACTTGCTTTGAAATGGTCTTTTACATTTGTGACTGCCTTCCTACCATGTTTTCAAGGCCAGCCACAGGCTTTTGACTGTGCCTCAAAGTCTCTTGCATGATTAACCTAACCCTTTAATCTTTTAATTTAGCAAGCTGCTTAGCATAATTTTTTTGTTTGTTTTTTTTTTGGGTTTTGTTTGCTTTGGGTTTTTTGGTTTTCTTTGTTATTGTTTAAGATTTTGAATTCATTTGTACTTTCTTTGGTTCTTGTTGTTTGGTATTTTGATATGACTATTTACTGTTTATATTGTGTGCCCTTTCATCCATTATTGAGTAAAATGATTGTATCTTTATTAAGAAAAATGTGATTGCCTACTCTTCACTCTTAACACCTTAAATGTGGTCATATACACAATGGAGTACTACTCAGCAGAGAAAAACAATGACATTATGAAGTTTGCAGGCAAATGGATGGATCTAGAAAAAATCATCCTGAGTGAGGTAACCCAGACTCAGAAAAACAAACATGGTATGTACTCACTCATAGGAGGATAGTAGATGTAAAACAAAGATGACTAGACTAATACTATCAACTTCAGGGAGGCTATGTAGAAAACAGGACCCCAAGAAAGACACAGGGTTCGCCCAACAACAGAAAAGTGGATGAAATCTACATGAACAACATGGACGTGAGTAGGGCTAATGAAGGGCAAGGGTCAAGGGAAAGAGAGCTTAGGGGAGCAGGAGATCCCAGCTGGATCAAGAACACAGAGAGAGAACAAGGAATAAAAGAGCATGATAAATGAAGACCACATGAGAATAGGAAGAAGCAAAGAGCTAGCGAGGTCCCCATAAATCAACAAAGAAACGCCCACAATAGACTACTGGCAATGGTGGAGAGACAGCCCGAACTGACCTACTCTGGTGATAGGATGGCCAAACACCCTAATTGTCATGCTAGAAACCCCATCCAATGACTGAGGGAACTGGATGCAGAAATCCACAGCCAGGCCCCAGGTAGAGCTCCACGAGTCCAATTGGCGAGAAAGAGGAGGGATTGCATGAGCAAGAGTTGTTGAGACCAAGGTTGGAAAAACCACAGGGACAAGTAGCCAAACAAATGGAAACACATGAACTATGAACCAATAGCTGAGGAGCCCCCTACTGGATCAGGCCCTCTGGATAAGTGAGGCAGTTGATTAGCTTGATCTGTTTGGGAGGCACCCAGGCAGTGAAACCGGGTCATGTTCTCAGTGCATGAGCTGGCTGTTTGGAACTTCGGGCTTCTACAGAGACACTTGGCTCAGGCGGGGAGGAGGGGACTGGACCTGCCTGGACAGAATCTACCAGTTTGAACTCAGTCCTCAGGGGAGTCTTTGCCCTGGAGGCAATGGGAATGGGGGGGGGATTCAGCTGGGGGAAGAGGAGGGAAGGGCGGGAGGGGGGAGAATAAGGGAATCACTGGCTGATATGTAAAATTAAATTAAATTATAAAATAAAAAAGACCTCTTTCTCTGGTCAGCATTGCTTTGGGTTCAAAGTTTGTCTAGCCTGTGTGCCAGCTAGGCTGCACTAGATATGATGGTCTTTCCTTCTCTGAGGGCAGGTCTCAAGGGAAACCAGAGGAGGCCAAAGAAGTCCCAGACATCTTTATCACGTGACATTCTTCAGGCTTAGGGTTAAGGCCCCCTCAGATGAAGACACCCACTTTAGCTGTGATTTCACTAGTGAGACAAACACCAAGTGACCTCCAGGGGATCCAGCCCCCATCAGATCCATGGGTCTGTTGGCTCAGTACTCCTGAAGAAAAGAAGGCATCAACAATGAGCTTGAGACACAGAAAACCTGAGACAGGAGTTACTGAGAACCCTGACATTCAGCAGAATGTGGCTTCTGTGAGGGGTACTACAACATGGAGGGTAGAGATGTTGGTGAGCAAGACTTTTTCTATCGGTTTAATTTCGATGTCTTTGGCAAGCTACTTAGCCCTCCCTATGTGATGGGAAATCTATCATGGACTGTCTTGAGGTTAAGTTGTTCTAGATAGACAGTTTCCAACTCTTCACTCTTAATATCATGTGCGATGTTTTCATCCTGTCACTCCAGAACCTCCTTTAACACCAGAACTCTGTGTGCCCATCTTGGGCTACATTGTGACTTCCAAGCCAAGACAGGGATACATAGGTCTTTGCATGTGGATAGTGTTGCCAATTCAGTGTATACCCAATTCTTGATGAAAAAAGCATCCATACTGCATCCTTGTGGACATATATATATATATTGCTATCCTTCAACTATATTATTCTGTATACACATTTCATGAAATGATCCTGTGAACCCTATTAATGAGAAACAACCATATCTTGTCCATGGACCTGACACAGCTGTGGGCATCTTGTGTTGATATCGATGACTCCTGTTACCACTGAAGGCTCAGCAGCTGTCTTCAGTCTGGGCCACCACTTGTGACTATGGTACTGTGAAAGGGATATGATACCACAGGGCATATGTGTGTTTTAGAGGACTGTGCTGCCAACTGGGACCAGAGTGACATCTGTGCCAGGAACATTGCCATGAGCCACATCGGGGTCCCTGGCTCTGCTGAAACCAGGGTCTGCATTGCTTTCCCAGATCCTGATGCCATCACAGACAGTGCAGATGCCTGGAATCTGGGCTGCCACATGGATCCACTTGGGTACTGCTGGTGGGTCCATGCTGATCTGAGTGATGTGCATTGCCAACTAGGGCCATGTTGACATCCAGGCCCAGCAAGCCACCTAGCACCATGTCTGGGTTCATGTTGCTAATGCAGCCAGTGTTTGTGGCCTATATTGCCAACCAAGAGACATACAGGACCATCTTAGACAAGGGCTGTGTCTTCCAGGGATATACAGTTCTTAGTGGACTATGCTACCACCAGGGGCTATGGTGTCCTCCCAGTCTAGGCTGCTGCTAATGGTCATGTCTAAAAACTGTACCCTGCCACAGCTTCATTTTTTGTTGGTGTCAGTTGCTCCTGTTGCCACTGAAGACAGGATAGGGATTCAAAGAGTTAACCCTGCCTCTAACAGGCTGTAGCACCAGGGAGAACTGGATCTGCCCCTCACCACCTCAGCACTTGGAGAGTGGGTCCTGCCCCTGGACTGAGTAGCATGTAGACCTAAATTGTTAGTGGTTGTGTAGGTGAGCTGGCTGTGATGGTGTGAGAGCAGAAGAGCTGACTCTGCTCCCCTTCTTCTGACCTGTGGTGGCAATGGTGAGGGAAAGATGTCTGCCCCACCTGAGGATATGCTATCTGAGGCTGGTGGGAGAGCTGGCCTCTGGGCCATGAGAGTTGGACAGTCACCTATGGAAACAACTGGAGGACTGGACTCAGCCCCTTGCCTCTCCAAACAGTAGGGTTGGTCCTTGTGTTCTGAGTGTGGGTGACTCAGATGTGAGGTCAGGTGGGTAGCATGAATCTTAACAGGTCTCATTAATAAAATCAGACCTGAAGCCAGGGATTGGGGTGAATCCTAGAAGATCAGAGAAGCAGAGCAAGCCACAGCCTGCTCACCTTGCCAGTTCCTCAGCTGATCCTGTTTCCTCAGACTGGGAATCTCTGAGTCCTCATCCAAATAGATCTTAGCTGAACTGCTGCTCAAAAGTCTAAAGGCTTAAGAGACTCTATCTAGTTCCTCATCCTCTCTCCTTATATACTTTTCTGCTTCCAGCCTCTTGCCTTATATACTTTTCTGCTTCCAGCCATGATTTCCTGGGATTAAGGCTTGTGTCACCATTCCTGTCTGCTTCCAGTATGACTTAGAACTCACAGACATCAGGATGTTTCTCTGCCTCCAGAATGCTAAGATTAAAGGTGTGTATGCCACCATTTTCTGGACTCTAGGTCCTAGTGGCTATTTTGCACTCTGACCCCAGATAAGTTTATTACGGTACAGTATTTTGGGGAACACAATATTACCACACATGAGAGCAGGATAATCGGCCTCTGTCCAATCTACCTCCTCTAGTGGGTGATTTGGCTGGGGAAGAATAGGAGAGCTTGCTCAAGTGGTGAAGATGTGGGAAAGCTGGTGGGTTCTCTAACCCAGCTACCACCCAGGTTCATAACCAGGGCTATAAGTTATCCCACCCTAACACCCTCTTCATCTATGAACTGCAAGGACATGTGAATGGCCCAGATCTGTAGATCAGAGCTACAAGATCTCTCTGACACAGACATTAATTCTATATCCAAGAGGAGTCCCAGTGAGGGTGGATTATTGACAGTGTAGTAGAAATCAGAGGCCAGAACCCTTACGAGAAAAGATGTATAGATGAAAGGATGTACTGTGTGACTCACTGGGCCACACTACAGATTCCTCAGCAAGATTCTTGTTTGTTTGCTTTGGTTTTGGGTTTTCCATTTTTCTTTTAAATTGTTTTATTTTTGATGGGAGGTATCAAGAGCAGAGAACAGATACAAGAAACAGGTAGTTAGAAGAGTGGGATTGGAATGCATGATGTGAAACCAACAGAGAATCAATAAAACATTAAAAAACATATTAAAAAAGCTGGACCTATCTTCCTTTAATTTTCTTGAATTATAGCTTCAGTGATAACCACATAATTGACAGAGTGAATTCAAAGATAAGTTGGGACATTATTTTTTTTGCTCCTGTTGGCCTTAATGATGCATTAGTACAACAACAGTTTTTTAAAGATTTATTTCTTTTATTCATATGTATGGGTGTTTTGTCTGCTGAAGGGCTGTAATATATCTGATTGCAATTCCAGCTGGGGCCAGAAGAGGGCATCAAATTGTACCTGAAGTGGTGTTAAGGAGGCTTTTTAGCTGCCCAGTTGGTTCTTTGGGAGAGAAATAATTACTCAAAAGTAAAGGAGCCATTTCTCTAGCCCCTGCAATTGACTTTTGTGTTTCTAGCCATGTGTGGTGTATTAGTTGGAATGAATCAGCCCAAACCAAAGAGAAATTTCAGGAGTTCGGTAGGGACAAATATATGATGTAAGCATAGTAATTGTCTTAGAATGCCATGCATCCATGCAAGGTGTTCATGGGTTCAGGATCCTGCTCCAGCATCACTTATTGTCAGGGTTGTAGCAGATCTCTCACATCTCATCCTGATTGACGATGCAGATTAGGGCCATCTGATGAACTGCACAACTGAGAAGACCCTCCTGGTTGTGTAGGTGTGGTTAGGAGTCACTCTGGATGCTCCAGGTATGTGTTGGGAGGAAGCTTCAGACCAGCCAGAGTGGATGAAGTTGCATCAAAAGCCATGTGCCTGAATGTGATGGAAATCATGCCTGTCCAAGACTAGGAAGGGAGAGTGATAATTGATGCAGGTCTTTCCCTGCATCAGATCTCACTGTATACTGAGGAAAGTTTCCATCCAGATGAGTGCTTTATATTTATGAAGCTCCCCTGGACCAGATCTGACTTCTGAGACTAAATCAGAGAGTTAATATGTGAAGGAAATAATCCTGTGGAGTTCTAAATTGGTGCTGTCAACCAAGGGTAGAAAGAATCTACTCTTCATGAGTAAAGAACATATATACACACAGAACACCAACATATATATATATAAAATATTAATTCCATGGATGTTGTGATCAGCTGGAGAGATGGTTCAGTGGGCAAAGGTACCTGCTGCCAGGCCAAAACATCTTAGTTTCTTCCCTGGGACTCATATGATTGATGGAGACAAAATACCTCTGACAAATTGTCCTCTGATCTTCTTGTAGGTATGGAAGTCATGGCCCACAAAAGCTGAGACATGGGGATTTGTTTCCATTCCTCACTCACCTTGAATCTCTCAGTCCGAGACACTCATTATTGTATTACTCTGCATTCCATTGGAGAGATGTGGGAATTCTGCTATTTTATCGTCTTTACTGAGATGTTATAGGAGCCAAGAAGGCTGACATCAAAGCATCACCTGAAGAATGTTTAAGGGAAGGTGGCCATTGGGGTTTGTGACATTGCTGAGACACAAACTGCTCTAGAATGTCCTCTCTACATGCCTGGTGTATTAGTCAGGGCTCTCTAGAGTAACAGCAATTATAAACTGGAGCTCCCTCTATCTAGGAAGTGAGTTGTTAGAATAACTTCCAGGCTGTGGTCCAGCCTATACAAGGATGGCTGGCTCTGATGGACAGTCCAGGAATCCAGTAGTTGCTCAGTCCACAAGACTGGATATCTTAGGTGTCTGAAGTCTATGCTGTAATCTTAAAGAAGTTGGTTCTCATGCCAATGAAGAAATGAATGTGTTCACTAGGCAAGAACAAGCAGAGAGAGAGAGAGAGAGAGAGAGAGAGAGAGAGAGAGAGAGAGAGAGAGAGAGAGAGAGTAAATAATCCTTCTTCCATGTCATTATAAATGATTCCAGCAGAAGGAGTGGTCCAGATTACATCTGAGTTACAGTTTGAATTAAAGGTTTAACTTCTTACCTCAAAGATCAGAATTAGAAGTAGACCCTGCTACCTCAAATGAAATCTGCCATAGATGTGCTGTATATATTTTGATGTTAGTTAATATCCTATGTATTCATAATGATAACCAACAATAGCAATCACAGTCGTATTTCCCTTTACACGAGTATTCTTGAGTAAATGACTCCCTTAGAGAGTGAAAGGAAGGAGTGAGAAGAATCATAAGTGACATCTGAGTCAGCTGTAGATCCCATGGTCATGATTACTTTATTGGAGTACTTATGGCCAGGAATGGTTAAAGAGAACTAAATACCTATCTCTGGTTCTTGGGAAGTAGGGAATCTGCCAGAAATCTAGTTTCTGTACAATAGGAAATTAGACATTGAAATAAGTATAATGTGCCCGGTAGTAACTGTGGTGGAAATGATCCCTGAAGGGAGAAATGAGTGTTCTTTAAAGAAAAGGAAGAAAGGCCCAACATAGCAAACACAGTGCTGCAGTCAAAAGTAGTGGGATTCCTCAGGCCATGTGTTTTGAAATTTAAATCCTCCAGACCCCTTCTTGTTCAGTCCATGCATCCTGAAAAGGAAAGACAAATGAAAAAAAAAACAACACAAAATGCCAAAACTCCCTCTTAAAACAGGAGGCCAGGGAAGACTTCTGTGAAGTCTTCATTTAACACAACAGTAGAAGACTCCAATTGCTTTCAAAGCAAAAATGGTTTATTGGGATTTGAAGTTTACTGATGGTCAATGAGGCAAGATTTGGAAGCAGCAACACCAGGAAGTATATAATAGTCCAGAGCCAAATCTTATTGCAGAGCTCCCACTGACACTTCGAAGCATAATGAGTGAGGGCACTACAGTGTGTGTCCCCAATAGCAGTGGCTTTAGACAGTGTTCCTGGTGGTGCTTCAGCAGATTGCAACATCTACAGCTCTGAAAATGGGATGCAGCCTTCCACAAATCATCAAGTAGAATGCACCCCATTAATTTCTATAAAACATAAGCTCTGGCATCCAGTTGATAATTCAGGCTTGTATTTGGGACCTGGTCGCTGCAGTTAGGGTTAGGGGCTTCTGGTGGGAACTCCTCCAACAAAATACTGCAAGGATGGTCAAAGGTGCTGTCAGCAACAGCCCCTCCCCATGTTTACCCTGCAGTCTCCAGAAGAGACTTCAATAGTCACATTTACCAAGTTTTCCTTTGTGGCTTGGACTGATTGTCACTCATTATTTTAAATATTTTTTCATTTTCTGACCTAAATCCTTTTTAATTGCTCTTCCTACAATTGAAATTTTACTTTGGACATAGAATCCTATTCATCAAGAATCAATTTTTTTTGTAGGAAACTGAGGCTTATATTTTTCCCTTTATGGTTTATTAGGATGGCTCTTCTTGGATGTCTATTGACAAATAGTTGAGGAGCTTACACCATCAGACTGGCTTGCAGGTATGCTTCTTTGACATTTTCTTGATTGCGATTTGATTGTGGAAGGTTCAGCCCTCTGGGGGCCTATACCTAGACAAGAGAGCCTAGACCATAGAGGAAAGTTAGCTGAGCAGAGGAATGAGCAACATTCCTCTGTGGTTTCAAGTCCCTGCCTTAGGATCTTGCCTTGGCTTCCTTTGATGATGGACTATAACCTGTGAGGTGTTGTGGAAATTCAGCCCTTGGTATTCTCCTGTATTTGTTATTGAAAATGAAGAATGTGGACACATCTGAGAGCCATAAATAAAATGATTCCACTAATGGCCTCTCTCCACCCTGGAATGCCATTGCCTTATCTGTTACCTAAAGAATGGCCTCTTATAATGTTGTCTCAAAAGATTGTTTCTTTACTCTGTCTCTATAAGAAAAGGATATGGAAAAGTTTGACTTCATGGTATAGACTTATAATAATTCTCAGCCTGTTAAGAGATATCAAGAAGGTTTTCCCAAAGGGAATGTTAAATAGCCCTACCCTGTGTCAATTATTTGTTGAACAACTGTTTTAAACAGTTCATGTATAGTTTTCACAATCTATAATATACCATTATATGGACAATATCTTTTCCATTGAAATAATGAAAATAATTTTTTTATTATTTATTTTACAATACTATTCAGTTCTACATAATAGCCACAGATTCCCTTGTTCTCTCCCTCTCTGCCCTCCTCCCCTTCCCCCCAGCACACCTCCCATTTGAAAATAAATTTTTTAATATATCTTTTCCCCTTAGTAAGTAAGTCTCATCATCCACAGTAATAGAGCCAAATTGTTTGATATGCAATAAAAACAAGCAATCATTGTAATAAATTATGTGGACTGATAGATTAACAAACATTTAAAAGTATAAAACTTTCCTCTCCCTTGCTCATTTTTATATATCATGTTATTCTAAAACAACTTCTGATGGATTACAATTAACTTCATATTAATTATTAACCTTAATTTAATGCTAATGTTTAAATTTAAATAAATGTGTTAACTTCTGAAGTTTACCCTTGATAATGGATTGAGACTGTCAATGAAGCTAACCACCTCCTTGAGTTACACTAATTTTGCTTTAAAGTATAATATTTTACAAAATAACATGAAATAAGTTTCAAAGAAAATTTTAAACTGAATCTTAATTCCTAGGTAGTTTTTCTATATGACAAGAAAGTGGCACCCACAACATTTCAAAAATCTAGGTGAGAAAATTAACCTTTCTTAGGAACAAATGCCTTGATAGGTTATTCAACCCTAAGTGGTCAGGCCATAAAAGTCATTATCAAATACAAATTATACATGCTGTAAATTTAATCCTAATACAGAAAATGTTCAACAGGTATAAAAATGTAAAACTCTGAGTGTAAATTTCTCAGAGATTAATATGTCTTCTATCCATGCAGGTTCTATATTGAGATTCTCATTGCTATTTTTGCTAGGCTGTTTCAAGTGGACAGATAAAGTTAACTAGGACTTTCCATTCCTTGTCAGCATGACACACATGACCTCAACGCCATAACCATTTATTTCTTGTTCCCCAAATTCTTATGTTAATATCATAATATAAAACACAGTGTAAGTTTAAAAAATTCCACAATCTTTAAAAATTGCAGCAATTCAAAGTCCAAGGTCTCTAGAAATCAAACAAAAACAAAAGCTTACTAATTGGGTTGTTAAGATAAACTAAAGAAAATGGATATTTTCTTATTCCACAAGAGAAGAGCTGGAGCACAGAAATTTTCATTTGGTAACAATGCCATTATCTAGCTGTAATAATCCAAATCCTACAGCCCAATGTTCAGCATCTGGTACTCATGTGATCTGCTGGGCTCCAAATGGATGGGGCATTCTTCCCTCTCCATCTCTGCCCTGTGAAACACATGCAGTGCAGCTTTCCTCAGGATTAGTCTGGCTCCACTTCACATATGTGCTTCACCTCAGTGGATGGACAATGACCCTGCCATCTTCAGATTCTGTGGCACTTTTTTCACTTCCTCTTCCACAGGGTTCCCTAAGTCCTGAGGGGAGGAATTGGAGCAGAGATGTCCTGTTTAGGGTTGAGTGTTCAAGATCACTTCCTCTCTGCCTATAATCAACTGAAGGTTCTGTATTTGTTCCCATCTGGTACAGGAGTAAGCTGCTCTGATGAAGACTGAGAAAGGCATTATCTATGAGTACAGCAGGATATTGTTAGGAGTCATTTTATTGCTATGGCCCTTAAGCAGAGCAGTAGTGTTTGGTTTTCCCCGTGGATCCTGGCAAACCTAGTCTCAGGTCTTGTGCACTCACACAGTGCTGGGTATGGGTTCCATGTCATGGAGTCGGCCTTTTGTAAATCAAATATTGGTTGGTTACTCCCACAGGCTTTGTTCCACTACTGCACCATCATATCTTGGCTGCAGTCATCATTGTAGCTGGGTTGGAGTTTACTTTCCTCTTTGATAGTGAGCAGAGACCCTTCCAGTGCCTTTAAATCTAGTCCGTAAGTGGTGAGATGTCTAGGGGGGCATGAGCTTGACTGATTCATGTTCAGTGACTTGTGTTGGTGTCATCTTCAAGAACAGCTCCTCCTGTCAGTTTATGGAGGGCAACCAAGAGCCTTATAAGACCTTGCGTTGTTTGATGTTCCATTGGACCCATTTGGCCAACAAATTGACTAAATGTAACCCATTGCCAGTATCAGAAGCTTCATTTGGTGACAAAGACATCCAGTTGTGGTTCTGTCTCACTGCTTTTTGGATTTTTCCTTTTTTGACTATGTCATCTAGATCAGCTCGTATATGTATGTATTTTAGAGTGGTTCAACTCTATTAGGTTTCAATAAGATCCCTCAAATGGCCCTTAATTTTACCTAACCCTTCCTCTATTTCTTCACTTACCCTTTCTTCTCCCTCCCTTCTCATTTGACCATCCCGTGCCAGACTCTATCCTTCATCCATCCATAACAATCTATTCTACTTGCACTTTGTGGAAATTGTCCCTCCCCCCAATCCCTTACTCTATACCTAACCTGTGGTTATACTGATTGTAGCTTAACTATCTTTAACTCAACAGCTAACATCCATATATAAGTGAAAACAACCGTATTTGTCTTTCTGTGTCTGGGTTATCTCACTCAGGATGATTGTTTCTAACTCCATCCATTTACCTCTAAATTTCCCGGAGTATTTTTCCTTTGATACAGGGTTTCTCTGTGTAGCTTTGCAACTTTCCTGAAATTCACTTTGGAGACCAGGCTGGCCAGGAACTCACAGAGATCCACCTGGCTCTGCCTCCCGAGTGCTGGGATTAAAGGCATGCACCACCACTGTGGCCCGGTTTTCTTTTTTCTTTTTTAACAGCTTATCAGTTGCCCATCTCTGTAAGTGAACCACATTTTCTTTTGACATTCATGTGCTGAGGAACACCTACCCTGTCTCCAGTTTCTGGCTATTATAAATGGAGCAGTAATGAACATGGCTGAGCAAGTAAGTGTCTCTGTGGTAGGTGAATCATCCTTTAGGTTTACACCAAGAGTGGCATATCTGGGTCTTGATAGATTCCTAGCTTCCCAAGAAACAGCTACACCTCTTTCCATAGTGGCCGTACAAGTGTGCCTTCCCACAAGGAATGGATGAGTGTTTCCTGTACTTCACATCTTCCCCAACATTAGATGTCATTTTTTAAAATTAATTTTTTCTGTTCTGCCTCATGAAACATGAACTCTCAGAGAAGTTTTGATTTTCATTGCATCAAGGGCAGAGTAGTTTTGATTTGCATTGCATCATTTGCATCATGGGCAGGGCACAGATGCAAGGGAACAGGTAGTTGGAAGACTGGGATTGGGATACAGGATGTGAAACCAACGGAGAATCAATAAAACATTAAATAAAAACAAATTAAAAATCTGAAGATATCTGTCTTTGGTTTCCTTGAAATAAGAGTTCAGTGATAGCCAAATAACAGACAGAATGAATTCAAAGATAAGTTGGGACATTATTATTATTATTATTAATATTATTATTATTGTTATTATTATTTGCTGCTGTTGTCCTTAATGATGCATCAGTGCTACAGGTTTTAAAAGATTTCTGTCTTTTATTTATATGTATGTGTGTTTTGCCTTCTGAATGGCTGTAATCTATCTCTATGCAATTCCACCACAGGCCAGAAGAGGGCATCAAATTCTACCTGAAACGAGTTACAGAGGCTTTTTAGTGGCCCTCTTGGTTCTTTGGGAGAGAAACAATTACTCAAAGTGAAGCAGCCAACACTTAATCTCCTGCACTTGACTTTTGTCCTTCTAGCCATCTGTGCTGTATTAGTTGGAATGAAACAGCCCCAACCAAAAAGAGAAATTTCAGGAATTCAGTAGGGACAAATATATGATGTAGGCATGGTAATTATCTTAGGATGCCAGGCATTCATGCAAGGTGTCTGTGGGTTCAGGATCCTGCTCCAGCATCACTTATTGTCAGGGTTGTAGCAGATCTCTCACATCTCATCCTGACTGACAATGCAGATTAGGGCGATCTGATGAAATGCAGAACTGAGAAGACCCTCTGGTGTTGGAGTTGTGGGTAGGAGTCCCTATTGATACTCCAGGTAAGTGTTGGGAGGAAGCTTCAGACCAGCCACAGCGAATGAAGCCTGCAACAAATATTTCTGATGGAAAGCATGCCTATACAAGGCTAGGAAGGGGAAGGGATGGTTCATGCTGCTCTCTTCACACAGGAGATCTCACTGTACACTGAGAAAGGGTTCCTTCCAGATGAGTACTTTATTCTTGTGAAGCTCCCCTGGACCAGATCTGACTTCTGAGACTGAATCAGAAAGTTAGTGTGTGGAGGAAATAATCCTGTGGGGTGCCAAACTGGTGATGTCCTACAAGGGTAGAAAGAATCTACTCTTCCTGAAAAGAGAACAGATATACATGCAGGACATCAATATATACACAAAGCTCATTCAATTCCATGGATGATGTGTTCAGCTGAACAAGTGGCTCAGTGAGCAAAGGTACTTGTTGCCTGGTTTATAGGTCTTGGTTCCTTCCCTGGGTCTCACATGATTGAAGGAGACAACAAACCTCTGACAAATTGTCCTCTGATCTTCATGTGGGTGGGGGTGCCCAGTCATGTCCCACAAAAGCTAAGACATGGGGATTTGTTTCCATTCCTCACTTGCCCTAGAAAGTCTCCATCTGAGACACTCACTTTAACTGTATTACTCTGCATTCCATTGGAGAGGTGTGGGACTTTCATGATTTTCCTGTCATTACAGAGATGTTATAGGAGCCAAGAAGGCCAATACCAAAGCCTCACCTGAAGAATGGTTGAAGGAAGGTGGCCATTGGGAATTTGTGACATAGCTGAGACACAAAGTGCTCTAGAATATCCTCTCTACATGCCTGGTGTATTAGTCAGGGCTCTCTAAAGTAACAGAAGTTATAAGCTGAAGTTCTCTATATCTAGAAAGTGTTTTTTTCAGAATGGCTTCCAGGCTGTGGTGCAGCCTATACAAAAATGTCTGGCCATGATGGAATGTCCAATAATTCAGTAGATGTTCTATCCACAAGAATAGATGTATTAGCTGTTTGTAGTCTATGCTGTAATCTTAAAGAAGTAGGTTCTAATTCCAGTGAAGAAATGTATGTGATCACAAGGCAAGAGCAAGCAGAGAAAGAGTAAATCTTCCTTCTTCCATTTCATTATACATGCTTCGAGAAGAAGGAGTGATCGAGATTACATCTGGGTTAAAGTCTGAATTAAATTGTGACTTCCCACCTCAAAGATCAGGACTAGAAGTAGATCCTCCTACTTCAAATGGTATCTCCCATATATGTGCTCTATATATTTTGATTTTAGTTAATATCATATGTATTCACATTGACAACCAAGAATAGCCATCACAGTCATATTCCCATCTTCACTAATATTCTTGAGCAAATTGCTCTCTTAGACACTGAAAGGAAGAAGTGAAAATAATCATAAGTTACATCTGGTTCAGCTGTAGATACCATGGTCATGATGACTCTTTTTATCCTCCTTATGGTAATGGATGGCTGAAGTAGGAGTAAACACTCATCTCTCGTTTCTTGGGAAGGATGGGATCCCCTGGAAATCCAATTTCTATACATAGGAGAGTAGACATTGAAATAACTATGATGTGCCTGGTAGTAATTGTGGTGGAAAGAAGCACAGGAGGGAGAAATGAGTGTTCTTCAAAGAAAAAGGAAGAAAGGCCCAACACAGCAAACATAATGCAGCAGTCAGAAAGAGTGGGGTTCCTCAGGGCATGTGTTTTTGAATTTAAATCCCCCAGACCCCATCTTGCTCACTACATGCATCCTGGAAACAACAACAAAACACAAAACATAAAACGGCAAAAACTCCCCCTTCTTAATACAGGAGGACTAGGGAAGACTTCTGTGGAGTCTTCATTGTATACAACAGATAAAGTTAACTAGGAGTTTATATTCCTTGTCAGCATGAACACATATCACCTCAACACCATAACCATTTATTTCTTGTTTCCCAAATTCTTATGTTAATATCATAATATAAAACACAGTGTAAGTTTTCAAAATCCCACAACCTTTAAAAATTACAACACTTTAAAAGTGGAAGGTCTCTAAAAATCAAACAAGATTTTCCACCTATAACCTGAGAAAGAAGATTCTAAAACAGAGCTAAAAACAGCTTCCTAGTTGTCTCTCTCAATTTACCAGCAGCCTGTTGGCTTGAGCTCCTCGATTTGATGGTGGGACCTGCAGCATGGCAGGAGTGAGGCACCTGCAAGCTGCATGTAACACTGCATGGTGGATTTAGCGTTTGTTAGTACAGACAAAAAAAAAAAAGAATTTTATGGGCTACACACTGCTTTGATAGAGACATAGACCCACTGCCTCCCACAGTCCAGCGGTGAACATGGTTCCTCCAAAGCTGGCTCTAAACATAGTTCTGCAATGTTGGGAAGCTGAAGTAGGCAGCGCCTGCAGCCACAGCTGCCATTCAGGCTTAGTAATACTTCAGTTTAAAGCAATAGATTCGCAATAAGACAGATTCAGATGGGATAAACCTCTAAATGATTTACAATATATGTAAAAATGTACATAGGCTTTATAGAGAAAAAAGTAATATATATATAGTTATATAAAAAATAGATAGTTTTACAAAATAGTCTTTAAAAAAAGTAAAAATAATATAAATATAAGCCACATAAAGGTAGATATTACACAAAAAAATATGGATAGTGTTGTCTTTGGGAGTTTTAACTGCAGAGAGACATTTGATTGTAAAGGCTGTTCAGTTAAACCAATATGTATATTTTAAAGATACCTTGACTTCAAAATTTGGATCTAAAGATATGTTGCTTTGAAAAAAAGGCTCTGCTTTTGTTTCCACAAAAATCAAGAGGCTAAGGATTTGTTTCAGATTAGGATACATCAGGTTTAACCAGCCAAGACACTCTGAAAGGTCTACGATGACACCATGACCCAGATGATCCAACATGCAAAATGATTTCAAGGCAACTGGCTTAGACAATACAGCCTTACAGACTACCCCATAATCCTAAAATTTTCTTTATGCCCCCATAAAAATACAGCACCCTCATTCAGCATAAATAATATGAAAAGCTACACCCAAATCCCAAATATACCAAGCTGGCTTTGGAAATAAAATTGGCTCACTCCTTCTCTAAACCCAAACTTATTGCTAAAACAAAAGGTTGAGAGAGTCTTCTGTCCCATATCAAAAGAACCCTCTTCTTGGGACAAGAAAAACCAATATTTTTATTTAAAACAGGTTAATTATATATGCAATCTCTTTCTAAAAAAGGGGGGATAGTTTAGATATGATAAGATAAAAGGGTAGATTAATAAACCTACTTTTAAAGTAAACAACTTGTTCAAAAATGTTTTACATTGCTATGGATTTTAGTTTATTGATACAAATTTAAAATTAATTTTGTTATACTATATGTATATTTCTTCTGTTTAAGGTATTATGTTTGTACAACTCATTTAAATGTATAATAGATAATTAAAAATAAAGATTAATAATTATTCTTCTATGATAGTCAAACTTATAGTCATGTCAAATTTTCCAGGTATACATAGATATAATTCAATTAGGTAGGTAATCTTCAAACACTTCAAAGGCCTTTAAAATATAGCATTTAAAATGTTTTAAAAATTTGGACTTTCTGGACAGTGAGACATGTCATTTCCCGACAGCACTGATTTACTTCAGAGAGGAAGATGGACATCAAAGTCACTACATAGAATTTATCTTCTTCTTGACAAAAGTAGGCATTTGGGCAAGAAAATGTTCTTTCCTGGACTGCTTGACAAAATGTTGTATTGGCTCAACATACAAGATCCATAGAAAGGTGAACACTAAACTTTATAAGATGAGATGGTCCTTCAGGTTCCTGCCTTGCAGAGAAACATGCCAGACATTACACAGGAAACAGAAAAAAGGGACTGGGAGACTCTAGGCCTGTGGGCTAAAGACAGATAAACCGTCTTTATAGAGGAACTTTGGAAGACAGTCCAGGCTGCCAGCTATCTCCATCTACCCTTGCAAGACTCCGAAAATTGCTTGCATCCTTCTCCTGTTTCTCAGGAATTATTATATCCTTCTGGAGTCTTTGATGTATTTAAAAACTAGATAGTTATAATTTCCTTAGTGATGATAAAAGATAAGTTAGATATAAAACCTTATACTCACAAATAAAAGATAGATAGGATATCTTCTTTAATTTTGCCAAATAAAAATAGACTAAATATTATAACTATAATTCTTGCTTGATAATTGTTTTATTATATGTAATTTAATTATGTTAAGGTTAAAACCTTCCTTTTTTGGAAAAAAGGAAAGTTCTGAGGATATCTGTATAATGTGAATGTGTTGTTTAATTGATTGATAAATAAAATGCTAAATGGCCAGTAGCCAGGCAGGAAGTGTAGGCAGGACAAAGAGAAAGGAGACTTGTGGAAAGTAACAGGCTGAGCCAGGAGACGCTGCCAGCCACCACCATGAGAAGCAAGAGAAAAGTACCAGTAAGCCACAAGCCACATGGCAAGGTATAGATGAATACCTTGTGGGTTAATTTGAGATATAAAAACTAGATAACAAGAAGCCTGAAACATTAGGCCAAACAGTTTAAATAATATAAGCTTCTGTGTATTTCTTTGGGTCGGAATGGCTGCAAGCCTGGGCAGGACTGGAGATAACTCCAACTACAGCTCGTGATAAATGGATGTCTCACAATCAACAGGCAGATTGAAGAGAGAACCCTCTTGTCCCCCAGAAGCTCTTCAGGTCCCCATCCAATGGCAATGTTCTCTCTCCCACCAGGAGCAACAGCTACACAGAGTCTTAAAGCAATCTCTTCCCTGTCTTTATTGCCACCCAACTATACATCCCTAGACACTTTCTTATTCTTGAAGGTTATTGTTTGTGATGTGATAATCCTCAGAACCTACATATTTTTCTCAACTCCTTTTTCCTTGAAAGTTTATCTGTGGTGGAGGAGAACTCTGTTTGGTATGTAGTTCTTTTTTTTTTAAATTTTAATTTATTTTATAATACTATTCAGTTCTACATAACAGCCACAGATTCCCTTGTTCTTCACCTTCCTGCCCCCTCCCCTTCTTTACAGCCCACCCACCATTCCCACCTCCTCCAGAGCAAAGCCTCCCCCGAGGACTGAGATCGACCTGATAGACTCAGTCCAGGCAGGTCCAGTCTCCTCCTCCCGGATTGAGCCAAGTGTCCATGCATAAGTCCCAGGTTTCAAACAGCTAACTCATGCAATGAGCCCAGGACCTGGTACCACTGCCTAGATGCCTCCCAAACAGATCAAGCCAATCAACTGTCTCACTTATTCAGAGGGCCTGATCCAGTTGGGGGCCCATCATCCTTTGGTTCATAGTTCATTTGTTTCCATTCGTTTGGCTATTTGTCCCTGTGCTTTATCCAACCTTGGTTTCAACAATTCTCGCTCATATAAACCCTCCTCTTTCTCGCTAATTAGACTCCCAGCGCTCCACCTGGGGCCTAGCCATGGATGTCTGCATTCAGATTCCTCAGTCATTGGATGGGGTTTCTGGCACAACTATTAGGGTGTTTGGCAATGCCATCACCATTGTAGGTCAGTCCCGTCTGTTTCTCAACCATTGCCAGCAGTCTTTTGTGGGGGTATCTTTGTGGATTTCTGTGGGCATGTTTAGCACTTTGTTTCTTCCTTTTATCATGTGGTCTTCATTTACCATGGTCTCCTATTCCTTGTTCTCCCTCTCTGTTCTTGATCCAGCTGGGATCTCCCGCTCTCTTTCCCTCGACCCTCTCCCTTCATTACTCCCACTCATGTCCAGGTTGTTCATGCAGATCTCAGCCATTTCTCCATCATTGGGCGATCCTCCTGTCTTTCTTGGGGTCTGCTTTTCCAGGTAGCCTCACTGGTGATGTGAGTAGCAGTCCAGTCATCCTTGTTCCACATCTAGTATTCTCCTATGAGTCAGTCCAAACCATATTTGTCTTTCTGAGTCTGGGCTACCTCACTCAGGATGATTTTTTCTAGATCCATCCATTTGCCTGCAAACCTCATGATGTCATTGTTTTTCTCTGCTGAGTAGTATTCCATTGTTTATATGTGCCACAATTTTTCAGTTGAAGGGCATCTAGGTTGTTTCCAGGTTTTGGCTATTACAAACAATGCTGATATGAACATAGCTGAGCAAGTGCTCTTGTGGTACGATTGAGCATTTCTCGTGTATATGCCCAAGAGTGGTATAGCTGGATCTTGGGGGAGATTGATTCCTAGTTTTCTAAGAAAGCGCCATATTGATTTCCAAAGTGGTTGTGCAAGCTTGCATTCTCACCAGCAGTGGAGAGTTCCCCTAGTTCCACATCCTCTCCGGCATAAAATGTCTTCAGTGTTTTTGATCTTAACCTTAGGGGTAAGGTGGTATCTCAGAGTTGTTTTGATTTGCAGTTCCCTGATGATTAGGGATGTTGAGCAATATCTTAAATGTCTTTCAGCCATTTGAGTTTCCTCTCTTGAGAATTCTCTGTTTAGTTCTATAGCTCATTTGTTAATTGATCTGTTGGTCATTTTGATGTCTAACTTCTTGAGTTCTTTATATATTCTGGATATCATTCGTCTTTCAGATGTGGGGTTGGTGAAGACCTTTTCCCATTCTGTAGGCTGTCACTTTGCCTTGTTGGATGTATCCTTTGCTCTACAAAAGCATCTCAGTTCAAGAGGTCCCATTGATTGATTGTTTCTCTCAGTGTCTGTGCTACTGGTGTTATATTTAGGATGTGATCTCCTATGCCAATGTGTTCAAGACTACTTCCTACTTTCTCTTCTAGCAGGTTCAGAGTAGCTGGTTTTATGTTGATGTCCTTGATCCACTTGAACTTAAGTTTTGTGCACAGTGACAGATATGGATCTATTTGCAGTCTTCTACACGTTGATATCCAGTTATGCCAGCATCATATGTTGAAGATGCTTTCTTTTTTCCATTGTACACTTTTGGCTTCATTGTCCAAAATTATATGTTCATAGGTGTGTGGTTTAATGTCAGGGTCTTCAATTTGATTCCATTGTTCCACTTGTCGGTTTTTATGCCAATACCAAGCTGTTTTTATTACTGTAGCTCTATAGTAGAGCTTGAAGTCAGGGACCATGATGCCTCCAGAGGTTGTTTTATTGTACAGGATTCTTTTGGCTATCCTGGGTTTTTTGTTTTTCCATATGGAGTTGAGTATTATTCTTTCCAGGCCTGTGAAGAATTGTGTTGGTATTTTGATGGGGATTGCATTGAATCTGTAGATTGCTTTTGGTAAAATTGCCATTTTTACTATGTTGGTCCTGCCTATCCATCAGCATGGGAGATTTTTCCCTTTTCTGACATCTTCTTCAATTTTTTTTTTCAGGGACTTAAAGTTCTTATCATATAGGTCCTTCACTTGCTTGGTTAGTGTTACGCCAAGGTATTTTATGTCATTTGTGGCTATTGTAAAGGGTGATGTATCTCTGATTTCCTTCTCAGCTTCTTTGTCCATTGTATATAGGAGGGCTACTGATTTTTTTGAGTTGATCTTGTATCCAGCTATGTTGTTGAAGGTGTTTATAAACTTTATCAGTTCCTGGGTGGAATCTTTGGGGTCACTCAAGTATACTATCATAACATCTGCAAATAGGGAAAGCTTGACTTCTTCCTTTCCAATTTGTATCCGTTAATCTCCTTATGTTGTCTTATTGCTCTGGCTAGAACTTCAAGTACTATATTGAATAAGTATGGGGAGAGTGGACAGCCTTGCCTCGTTCCTGATTGTAGTGGAATTGTTTTGAGTTTCTCTCCATTTAATTTGATATTGGCTGTTGGATTGTTGTAAATTGCCTTTATTATGTTTAGGTATGTTCCCTGTATTCCTGATCACTCCAAGACTTTTATCATGAAGGGGTGTTGGATTTTGTCAAATGCCTTTTCTGCATCTAATGAGATGATCATGTGGTTTTTTTCTTTGAGTTTGTTTATATGGTGTATTACATTGACCGACTTTTGTATGTTGAACCACCCTTGCATCCTTGGGATGAAGCCTACTTGATCATGGTGGATAACTGTTCCGATGTGTTCTTGGAGTCTGTTTGCCAGTATTTTATTGAGCATTTTCGCATCACTGTTCATGAGGGAGATCAGTCTGTAGTTCTTTCTTTGTTTTATCCTTTTTTGGTTTAGTCATCCGGGAGACTTGAAAAGCCAGAATGACCTGGACAGATGTAATGCAGACACTAAGAGACCATGAATGTCAGCCCAGACTAATATACCCAGCAAAAGTTTTAATCATCATAGACGGAATGAACAAGACATTCCAAGACAAAGCCAGATTCAAAGAATACTTATCCACATACCCAGCCCTACAGAAAGCACTAGAAGGAAAATTCCAACTGAAGGAAGTCAGATACACCCTTGAAAACACAGGCAATAGATAAAGCCACAGCAGTAAACCCCAAAGAAGAGAAGTACACACACACTACCACCCAAAATAACAGGTATGAACAATCACTGGTCATTAATATCCCTTAATATCAATGGACTTAATTCACCTATAAAAAGACATAGGCTTACAGTATGGATATGAAAGCAGGACCCATCTTTCTGCTGCATACAAGAAACACATCTCAAATTCAAAGACAGATACTACCTGAGAATACAAGGCTGGGAAAAGACTTTCCAATCAAATGGCCTTAAGAAACAAGTGGGTGTAGCCATCCTGATATCCAACAAAATAGACTTCAAACTAAAGTCAATCAAAAGAGATCAAGAAGGGCATTACATACTCATCACAGGAAAGATCCACCAAGATGAAGTTTCAATTCTGAACATTTATGCCCCAAACACAAGGGCACCCACATATATAAAATAAATATTATTAAAGCTTAAACCACATATAATACCCCACACATTAATAGTGGGAGATCTCAACACCCCACTTTCACCACTGGACTGATCTCCCAAATCGAAACTTAACAGAGAAATAAAGGACTTAACTGATGTCATGACCCAATTGGACCTAATAGATATCTACAGAACTTTCCATCCTAACAAAAAAGAATATACCTTCTTCTCAGCACCCCATGGAACTTTCTCTAAAATCGACCACATACTTGGCCACAAAGAAAATCTCAACAGACACAAAACAATTGGAATAACCCCCTGCATTCTATCAGAACACCATTGTTTAAAGTTAGATTTCAACAACAACAAAAACTACAGAAAACCTACAATCTCATGGAAACTGAATGATGCTCAACTGAATCACCAATGGGTTAAGGAAGAAATAAAGAAAGAAATTAAAGACTTCCTAGAGATGAACGAAAATGAAGACACCACATACCCAAACTTATGGGACACTATGAAAGCAGTGCTAAGAGGGAAATTCATAGCACTAAATGCCCACATAAAGAAGTTGGAGGAATATCACAGTAGTGACTTAACAGCACACCTGAAAGCTCTAGAACAAGAAGAAGCAAAGTCTCCCAGGAAGAATAGACGCCAGGATGTTGGGAACCAAAAAATGGATGACTGCGCCTTGACTCTTTTTGCTTGGATGATCTGACGTAACTACACCCTTGACTACCATTACTAAGTTACAAAAAACAATAACTCCCGGAAAAAACCACAAAATGTACCTTTAGATTAATATACTTTTAGATTAACTTCCTGGAGTATGTTCGGTTGTTCAGTTGCACAAGCAGTGGACCAAAGAGACCTCACCCGGGCCCTATTCTTCTATTCTTCAAACTTTCATTCCCCTCCCCTTTCCCCCTGTTCATTTCTCCTATCTACCAGCATATATAAACCTGCTTCCCCTTGCAGTAAACGAGACCTTGATGCAATTCAGACTGACTCTGTCCTTTTTACGTGCTCGGTCTCCTTTCTCTCTCGCCCCCATTGGTTTTTTAGGAGGAGCCTCCTCGAGTCTTACCTAATAACCTGGCCTGCTGGATAGGTCAAAGTGGCGCCCAAATGTGGGGCTCGAGGGACGGTGACCTCCGGGACATGGATAATAGCGGAGATCTGGATCATAAAGGCTAGAGATGCCCGGACTGCATCACTCGTGCAATGCGGGAAGTCTTGAGGTAAATACAGTCGTCCCATAAAACCATGGGCAAGAATTGGTCTAAAGAGGCTCTTTTTGTTAAAGAGATAAAAGGCAACCTTAGGGAGAGAGGAATAAGAGTTAAGAAAAAGGATTTGATAAAAAGATATTAATAAATTGCTTAAAAACGGGGAAAATGTCCCTGACGCCCTTTTTAGTTTTTATGGTGTGATTAGAGATATTTTAAAGAAAACAGAGGGAGATGGACATGTTTCACATTTATTAACCCTTGCAGAGGAGTTTCTCTCAGACTCTCCCTGCCTGAGGCCCGATAATGAGTCTGGAATCGGGGTGGCTGCTCTGCCAAAAAATGAAAGTAAAAAAAGAACGGCTGCTTCTCCCCTGATGGCGACTCTTGCTCTTGGGAGCAGAGGAGCCCTTCTGTACAGAAGTTTAATAAATCCTCCTGCTATTGCATCAACTGGACTGGAGTTTGGGATCTTGGGGCGCCCACTTTAGACTCTAAATTTTGGGGTCCAACATTGGAAGTTCCACCAAGATTGAGGTGCCCCCTGGACCCCCACTTTGCCAGTTGGAGGTAAACACAAGCTCGATCTATGTTTTATGTTATTGTGTCTTGTCTTTTGTCTGGTTGATTTGGCATTTACCATGTGGACTGTGTCTATCCTAGTCTTCTTTGTGTTTTTTTTTTTTTTTTTGAGTCTGTCTTTTGTCTCTACCTTTCTCTCTCCATATGGGGCAACAGCTAACTACCCCTGTAAGTTTGACTTTAGATAACTGGAAGGATGTCCTCGCTCGGGCTCACAATGCCTCGCTAGACATCACAAAAAAGAAATAGATCACCTTCTGTTCCTTGGAATGGCCGGCCTTTGGAGTCCGCTGGCCGGGGGACGGGACTTTTAACATTGATTGATGTGATTTCACAGGTGCCTGGGTGAAGCTGTTCCTCACGGCTTTGCTTGTCCCAGCAACACTGGGGCTCCGACCCCCACCTCTTCCTTCTCAAACTCCCCTTACTCCTCTTGCCCCTTCAGCCCTGGCAGCCTTCTGACCGTTTTCCCCCTTTACCCTATTAAGGAAATCAAGTGTGAAAAACCCCTGGTCCTTGCAGAGGACCCGGGAGACTAATGATGGAATCAGCCCCTTCATGCAGATCTGCCTGCCGGTGTAGAAAAAAAAAATAAAAAATAAAAAAATCCTCCAAAACAGCTCCGGACACTGGCTAGGCAGCCTGTGAGCAACAGAGCAGAGCGGAGCTGGCAGGAGTCAGCTGGAGCCTTAAGGAGCTCAGAATGTGGGGGCTCGTGGAGAACTAACTGCCCTTCCAGGGTCATAGCTGACAGGTCTGTGGGCCCAGCCAGGGCATGGAATCTCCCATGCTGTTGGATGGGACTCCCAAGACCTGCCCTGGAGCTAAAACCTGATCAGGATCTGGCTCCAAGAATGAGAAGTCACTCCCTATATAAGGTTAACCTACAGTTTCTTGTCTGAGGTACAGTACTGATGCAAATTTAGATTTCTAGATTACTGAGAAAAATCACAAGAAAGACTTTGATATAAAAGGTTATAAAAGGTCAGTAAACTGTTTATACCTGCAAATACTGAATTTGAAAGTTAATTCTGGTTGGTTTTCATCTTAAAAATGGCTAATGATTCTGAAAACTGCTTATGTGTGTATATGGACAGGTATATGACTTGGAAATGTAAGCAAGCTTTAACTGTATGTATATATGTATGTAACTTGTTTCCAACTGTGTGTATGTATGCAAGTAATCATTGCTTTATATATATATATATATATATATATATATATATATATATATATATATGTAACACCTAAGTACTTATGTCTTTACCAAATGTTCAACAACAAGTTTCTAAAAATTTAAATAGATAACAACATATGTTTAAGGTATTTGATAAATAATATTAAAGTGACTCATCCAGCAGGCCAGGTTATTCAAGGGTCTCCAGGAGGGACCACCTGGGAATCAATGGGGGGTGAGAGGGAAAGGAGACCAAGCGCGTGAAGAAAGACAGAGTCAGTCTGAGTTGCATCAAGGTCTCGTTTATTGACTGGGTGTTAGAGCTTATAAACAGGGCTTCAGGTAGGGAGGGGGAGCAGGAGGAGTGAGGAGAGGACAAAGAAAATTCCTAAGGGAGGGTCAGCAGGAGGTCGCTTTGGTCCCAGGCCCCTGCAGCTAGCTGATTTAGTACAGGCTCCAAGACTTTTATTTAGTCCTACATTCCTAGGTTAGACTAAAAGCCTCCTATTTACACGAGGCTTGATAAATCGTGGAAGGTAACACAGGTTCAAGACACAGCTGTCCGGAGTCGGTCCCCAACATTAAAGCTACACATCAATGCTTTTATGCAGGAATATACCTTTCTCTGACAGCTAAACTTTGTAATTTAAGATTTACCCATGTAAAATGATAATGATTTTAAAGACATATAAGAATCAAAGTAAACAGCTAAGGTTTACAAATATATGGCAGGACTAAAGTTTCAAAAAGAGTCTAGTTGCAGTGGTGGACCTTAGCACTTTTAAAAATTGCAGGTGTCAGGTGATGATCACCAAAAGCACCAGCCATAATAAAATAGAACAGACAGACTATGTATGTGCTGCCAAAGATAAGGTCAAAGAAATCATCCAAACCTCTGTATAAAGAAACTGAAAAGATTATAAATGAGTCCCAGATATTAAACTTTGTGATTGTTTATACTCTGGAGCTTGTTTTTACTTTATACAAATTATGATCCCCCTTAAAGTAAAAAAAAAAAGGTACTTTGTTGTTATTACAAAAGACTTTGAGAGATCTTAATCCTTTAAGAACAGTTTTTATAGTTAAAAACCAATGACTTAAAAATGTTTCTCCTTACTCAAGGTACATTCAGGCTTAAGAATGTTGTCTAGCCTCCTTGTATTTGCTAAATTTTTTAAGCTTAAGTTATTTGGATAAGCTGATACATATATATGTCTTATATTGATGTTTTGTTTTGGCTTCTTTACTGAACCCGTATTTGATGCTAAAAGAACTTCAACTTAAAAGCATTGTTTTTAATAGTCAGTCATGAATAATCAAATTTCTTTTTAATTATAGTCAGGATAAATAAGTACTGATGTAATATTACAAAGATAAGTTTGCTCATTTACTCACTCCCTTGCATTATGTTTTCAGGGTTGAGCTTAAAACAAATAACTAGAAACAAAGTTTGTCTATTCAGACACCTGAACAGCCCTCATACTTCAGAGATCTGCAGAATATGGCATTTAAATGCTGATCTAAAAGTTTATTATATCAGACAGGCTTCCAGATCCTAGCAGATCCTAGCAGTGACCCAAAGTCTCTTAAGAAGATTACGTACGAGGCACCACAACGTCTCTGCCTGGATTATGACAACTCTGACCACAGGGCAAGATGCCCCAGTGGAATGCCTGCTGCCAGGACCCAGCACAGACTGTGGACAAGTAGTAAGATACTGGAATTGAGGTCAGTCTTCCGTGTCCCTATTCCACAGAAAAAGTACTCTGCCTTATGGGCTTGATGGTGGAAGAAGATTGGTGCTGTTCTGACTCGTGCCTCCAACACTATGGAGACTTGGTTTGGGATTGGTCCATGTAATTTATAGGATTGGATGCTTCTTGGTCTGCACTCAGATATAGTTTATCCTTCTCAGATCTCTGACAGTACTGATGGCTAGGCTAGCTCTAACTTTGTCAGCATGGCAGCATCAGACAACCCGATCCTTCTGCAAGGCCATAGCTAGCTTGTTAGCTCATTTTTTAAAAAAAATGTTCTAAGATATAAATGTTTAAATAAGTCATAAAGGTTCGGATATGAATCTAAAATAAGATATGTTTCAGATTAGTCTCCTGTTCTATGGTTCAGAGCTTAACATTTAGGACTCCTGATAAGCTGGTAGAGCAATGACTACTTACTGTTCAGTCACAAGCTCAACATTTTGGATTTGTTTTAGATGTCATCTAGATATGTCTAAATATGAACCTAAAAATGCTTCTCACCAGGCCAAAAAATCTCTGTCCAATTTATACCTGGCTTTCTTGACAGAAGAAAAATGCCCAAATCTGTAGTTCTTGTTGGGACTCAAAGGTATGAGTCCACTTCTGCTGTTTTATAGATACCCATTTCCTGCTTTGTCTACAATATGGATTTCAATACAGATAGGTAATACTAATGTATCTAAAACTTTTATGTCATTTTGTAAGAAGGCCTCAAAGGATCAAAAGAGTCATAAAAGCCTAGACCCACTTCACAGCGGTCTAAAGGACCCCAGATAAGTATGCCTAAAGATGGTATTTTTCTTCTCTCCTGGTCTTGGGATTAGTACTTTCCCCATTACTAAGGGTATGGACCTAAGGGTTCCAAATAAGTTCATAAATTTTAACTTCTGTTCCTAGTTTAAATATGTCTCAACAGATTTCTACTTTTCTGGCAGACACCTCCAAGTTTCAGTTGCTGACTCCACTGCTCCAGAGGACTGTGGGCTCCGGACGTGCTAAAGGCTAACGTGGACCAGTGCTGTGGATATCATTCTATATAAATAAAACACTGATGGCCAGTGGCCAGGCAGGAAGTAGGTGGGACAAGGAGAGAGGAGAATTCTGGGAAGCGGAAGGCTGAGGAGGAGACACTGCAGCCACCACCAAGAGAAGCAGCATGTGAAGACACTGGTAATCCACCAGCCATGTGGCAAGGTATAGATTTATAAAAATGGGTTAATTTAAGATAAAAGAACAGTTAGCAAGAAGCCTGCCACGACCATACAGTTTATAAGTGATATAAGCGTCTGAGTGATTATTTTATATGTGGATTGTGGGACTGCGGGGCTTGGGGAACCTGGAGAGAAGCCCTCCAGCAACAAATGGCGCCCAATGGCTCGATTTTCCACCTTAAACCTGAGAATATTTAATAACCAATTCTAAACAGAGCCAAAACCAGGTTCCTGCTTCTTGTCTCATACGGGCAGCTAGACGCCACAAAACGCAGGTTTGAATGCTGGTGGGTTCCTAGCATGTGTGTTTGACCGACAGTATGGCGGGAATGAGGCGTCTGCCAGCGGCACATTACGCTGTGTGGTAGATTTAGTCTTTACTAGTATTTAAAAAAAAAAAGAGGTTTCTGGGCTACATGCTGCTTTGATAAAAGCGTAGACCCACTATTTCTGAGACTTGATGGCTCCCAGAGCTGGCAGAAAACGTACCACCGCCATGTTGGGAAGCTAAAGTGGGTGGAGCCACAGCGCTGTTTCAGTCTTAGAATGGTGCAGCTTAAAGCAATAGGCTCGAGGTAATATAAAACATTAGCCACGTAAAGATGGCTACCACACAGAGAATCTGGATTATGTTCTCTTTGATATTCGTAACTGAAGAAAAACATTTGATTGCAAAAGCTGTTGAGTTATGCCTAAATGTATATTTTAAAGGTACCTTGACTTCAAAATTTGGATATAAGGATATGTTACTTTGGAAAAGAGGTTTTGCTTTTGTTTCCACAGAAAGCCAGAGACTGTGGATTTGTTCCAGATTAAGATACATCAGGTTTCACCAGCCAAGACCCCCTGAAAGGTCTCCGATGACACCATGGCCCAGATGATCCAACATCCAGAGCGGTTTCAAGGCAACTGGTTCACACAATACAGCCTCAAGGACTACCCCATAGGCTTAAAATTTTCTTTGCTTCCCCATAAGATACAGCACCCCCCTCCAGCAGGAAGTAGTAAGAGATGCTACGCCCAAATTCCCAAATATACCAAGCTGGCTTTAGAGGTGGAATTGGCTCACTCCCCCTCTAAACCCAGACATATTGTTTTAAAAAAAATGGTTAAGAGATTCTTGTGTCCCAAATCAGAAGAGCCCTCTGGTATGGGACAGAGAAAAACCAATATTTTTATTTAAAACAGGTTGATTATAAATGTGATCTCTTTCTAAAAAAGAAAAGGGGATTTGATATAGATATATAGGAGGATATAGAGATGATAAGATAAAAGGATAGATTAATCAACCTACTTTTAAAGAACAACTTGTTTAAAATATTTTACATTGGTATAGATTTTAGTTTATGTTTAAAATGTTTTACATTGGTATAAATTTTAGTTTATTGATACAAACTTGAAGTTAATTTTGTTATACTGTATATATATATATATATATATATATATATATATATATATATATATATATTTCTATTCTTGTTTGAGGTATTATGTTTATGTAACTCATTTAAAATTGTAATGGATAATTAAAAATAGATTAATAATTAGTCATCTATGATAATCATATTTGTAGCCATGTTAGTTAAGTCTTCTAGGTATACATAGATATATTTCAGATAGATAGGTAATCCTCAAACATTTCATAGACCTAGAGAATATGGCATTTAAATAACTTAGAATTCTGTTGATGTGAGACACAATTGCTCCTGGCTACACCAATTGATCCCGAGAGAATGTTGGGCTTCTAAGACATTTCCATTTGGAAGTTTGTCTTTTGGCACAAAATGGCCTACTGGGCAAAGAACTGCCCTTGCCTTGATGGCTGACAGTACAAATGCAATGCTCTCCTTTCTGGACAAGCGGGACACAAGGAAAGCGACCACTGTACTCTGCCAAGACAGGGTAAGATGGTCTCTCAGAATTCCTGCTTCTGAAAATGGTCTGTCAGATACTCTAGGTCTGTAGCCAATTTGAATGCACCAACAATGCTGAGAAACATTAGGTGACTGTCCAGGCTGCCAGCTGTCTTGGTCTACTTTTGCAAGATTCCCGAAAGTTGCTTGCATCCATCTACCATTTCTCAGGTACCATTATGTTCCTTCTCAGGTCTTTGATGTGGTTGAAAACTAGATAGTTGTAATTTCTTCAGTTATGACAAAAGAAAGTTAGATATAAAACCTTAAACTCACAAATATAAGATAGATAGGACATCTTCTTTAATATTGTAACTGTAATTCTTGCTTGATAATTGTTTTGTTATATGTAATTTTACCATGTTAAAGTTAAAACCTTACTTTTTAAAAAAAAGAAAAAAGGGGAAATGCTGTGGATATCATTCTATATAAATAAAACACTGATGGCCAGTGACCAGGCAGGAAGTAGGTGGCCAGGCAGGAAGTAGGTGGGACAAGGAGAGAGGAGAATTCTGGGAAGCGGAAGGCTGAGGAGGAGACACTGCAGCCACCACCAAGAGAAGCAGCATGTGAAGACACTGGTAAGCCACCAGCCACGTGGCAAGGTATAGATTTATAAAAATGGGTTAATTTAAGATAAAAGAACAGTTAGCAAGAAGCCTGCCACGGCCATACAGTTTATAAGTGATATAAGCGACTGAGTGATTATTTTATACGTGGATTGTGGGACTGCGGGGCTTGGGGAACCTGGAGAGAAGCCCTCCAGCAACAGACCAGCCCAGCTAACATGATTCTTCTCTGTCCCTAGGGGGTCAGACAGCTACATGCTACTGACAAATGCCCCTGCCCAGTCTTTGACCAGCTTTTCAGCCTTTTGGGGAGGGGCCCTTATAACGGCATCCCAATGCCAGCTCCAAGCAGTTCCAGAAGAGAATACGTCGTCTCAATTCCTTGTTCAAAAGAGTTTGAAATGCTGGGTCAAAAGAAAACTCCCTGGCATAGAGACAAGATGGCTAATTATACATGGACTATGCACGGCCATTACAGGCCAGGAGTTACTAAAATAGGCTATGAGTTACCAAATGTAATACCATAATTTTAAGATTAAAATTTGCCAAAAAGAAAATGGGGGAATGAAAGACCCTAGCCCTTCAGGCTTACACCCCCAAGCCTCATGAAGAGAGAAACTTGAAGCACCAGGAAATGAAAAACTAAAAATCTAGTTCCAAGGGCAACCTGACTTAGCCATTGTTCAATCTCCCCTGAAACCATATAACAATGTAAAAAGATTTCTGTTAAGAGATGTGCTCAATTGTGACTGGGATAGTTGCAGGTGTTCCAGGAAGGACCACTGTGACCTTTGTGTAAACTTCTCTCCTGCCCGGGTACCCCCCCTTGAGGTTTCAGGAAGAATGTACTTGTTGACTTAACTGTATCCCCTCTGTGATCACTCTGTACCCAGACCTCCC
Organism: Peromyscus maniculatus bairdii; assembly: GCF_049852395.1. Lineage (NCBI taxonomy): Eukaryota > Metazoa > Chordata > Mammalia > Rodentia > Cricetidae > Peromyscus > Peromyscus maniculatus. Next base: position 42,139,378 of record NC_134860.1, on the reverse strand, counting down.
CCAACCCTACACCAAGCACCGTGACTACCATCATAGACTCCAGTAACGGCACTCTCCTTACCCATTTTGGGGGAACAAGAGATAGATTGTTTGATTTGGTCCAGGGAGCCTATCTGGCCCTAAACGCCACAAATCCAAACAAGACCTTGGATTGCTGGCTTTGCCTTACCTCCAGTCCCCCTTATTATGAATGAATCACCTTTCAGTCTGCTGCCAGTAACCTCACTTCCCCGAGCAATAGGTGTCAAACTAGGCCACATAAGCTAACACTCCCTGAGGACTCCGGACAAGGTTCCTGTTTGGGCAAGGTCCCATCGACCCATAGCCACCTCTGTAACCAAACACTGACACCCTATAAAGGGAGCTATTATCTCGAGACACCCAACAGGTCCTACTGGGCCTGCAACACAGGATTGACTTCTTGCGTGTCTGCTCAGATATTTAATGATTCTCATGAATTTTGTGTGATGGTCCAGCTATGGCCTCGTGTCACCTATCATGAAGAGAGCTCAGTAATGGAATTCTTTGAGCAGAGGGGCAGATACACTCGAGAACCTGTGTCTATGACTATAGCCCTCTTGCTAGGTATTGGGGGCATTGCTGTAGGAATTGGTACAGGAACTACTGCCCTTATACAAAGCAACCACCTTATGTAGTTACAAATGGCTATGACTACTGACCTAGAGGCCATAGAGAGATCCATTTCTGCTCTTGAGAAATCTTTAACCTCGCTCTCAGAGGTTGTGTTACAAAACAGAAGAGGTCTGGACTTGCTATTTTTAAAGGAGGGAGGCTTGCGCGCAGCCTTAAAGGAAGAATGCTGCTTTTACACAGATCACACTGGAATAGTCAAAGAATCAATGGATAAACTAAGAGAAAGATTGGCACAAAGAAAATGTGATTTTGAAAATCAGCACAATTGGTTTGAGGGCTGGCTAAAAGAATCTCCCTAGCTTTCTACCCTGATCCCCACCCTCCTGGCCCCCCTGATTATTTTCCTTCTCCTTCTCACCTTTGGTCCTTGGGCTTTTCAACAGCTAATGCAATTCCGATTGATTCGGCTCTATCAAAAACTGTCTCAGTACATTACTATCATTTAGAAACTTGAGATCAAACTATGGAAACAGGTGAAAGGCTCAGGTTCAGTGTCCTACGACCCTAAAAATCCCCTACAACTAAAGGCTAGAGGGTACTCAGTGACGGGATTAGTATGGGGTCTGTGCTGGGGGCACAACGTACAGAGGTCGTCAAGACCGGCTTAACATAGCACATTGCCAGACACAGGATGCACTCCATATAGCCTAAGACAGCGGCCCTATCGAGTTATGACCAAAGCCCACTTTGGTCATTTTAAAGACAGACGGGGGAATTGTTGGGAACAAAAAAATGGATGACTGCGCCTTGACTTTTCTTGCTTGGATGATCTGATGTAACTACACCCTTGACTACCATTACTAAGTTACAAAAAACAATAACTCCCGGAAAAAACCACAAAATGTACCTTTAGATTAATATACTTTTAGATTAACTTCCTGGAGTATGTTCGGTTGGTCAGTTGCACAAGCAGTGCACCAAAGAGACCTCACCTGGACCCTATTCTTCCATTCTTCAAACTTTCATTCCTCCCCTTTTCCCCTATTCATTTCTTTTATCTACCAGCATATATAAACCTGCTTCCCCTTGCAATAAAGGAGACCTTGATGCAACTCAGACTCACTCTGTCCTTTTTACGCGCTCGGTCTCCTTTCTCTCTCGCCCCCATTGGTTTTTTAGGAGGAGCCTCCTCGAGTCTTACCTAATAACCTGGCCTGCTGGACGGGTCACCAGAAAATTACCAAAGTGAGAGGAGAAATTAATAAAATAGAAACTAAGAGAACAATACACAAAATTAATGAAACAAAGAGTTGGTTCTTTGAGAAAATCAACAAGATAGACAAGCCCTTATCCAAATTAACCAAAAGACAGAGAGAGAGAGAATCCAAATCAACAAAGTCAGAAATGAAAATGGGGATATAACAACAGATATTGAGGAAATCCAGAGAATTATCAGGTCATATTTCAAAAACCTCTACTCTATAAAACTGTAAAACCTAAGAGAAATGGACAATTTTCTAGATAGGTACCACATACCTAAGTTAAATCAAGACCAGATAAACTATTTAAATAATCCAATAACCCCTAAGGATATAAAAACAGTCATTAAAATTCTCCCAACTAAAAAAAGCCCAAGACCAGATGGTTTCAGAGCAGAATTCTACCAGATCTTCAAAGAAGAGTTAATACCAATACTCTCTAAATTGTTCCACATAATAGAAACAGAAGGAACATTACCAAACTCCTTCTATGGGGTATGTAGTTCTTAATGGTTTGGGTTTTGTGACTATACGCTCATGATGATGTCTAACATGTCTACCATAAGTCTGGAGCACTGGCAGCTGAATGTGGGACAGGGATCATATTGCTGGTATGACTTAAGTCCAAACACCAACAACTGTTATTTTATGAGAAGTCCCTGTAATTGCAGATGATGAACGTATTCAAAATTCACATGAATAAATTGGAAATACATTTAAACATCTAAACTTTTAATTGACATGTGACATTTGTTCTTTGGCAGTATTAAAGACTTATGATGTTTTTACATTTGAGCATATTCTATAAACCAAAAAGATAAAATATGTTAAGTGTTTATAATGATAGAGTTCAAAGTCAGGGCTTTGAATGTTAAATTCCTGGTTCTCAGGGACACAAGTGATAATAGGATCACAATATTAATATTTTTAGTTCTTAGGAATAACATACACATATACTAGCAGAGACAAGTCAAAATATAAAAAATCTGTGTGATATACCTAATGAAATTAGTATTGTGTTGTAAAATGATGTAAGATTTATATGAGGAAATAAGTTAGTATACACACCAACATCTTTGATTCATCCTTCATTAAATTCAGAATCATTATCGAAGTAGAGGCCACAATGTTTCAAACAGGCCTTACAGGGGAATGTTAGGAAGTTGGTGGTCCAAATGCTTTGTGAACTGAAAGGTTAGTACTGCCATTCAGCCTTGATCTTGATGGGGAAGGGAGATCATGAGTAAATATTTTACAGTGCTGTTTGCCACACAATAGAAGTTAAATCCATTACTCTGAATCTTGTTGTAGTCTTGCCTCTAAGCCATCCAATTTATTTACTAAGGTGAGCAGAGCTCTTCCTCTAATATGTGAAATTGTTATTAATATTTTCATGACTATTCAAGAATGGATATTTGATAATAGCTTTTGGAATGAGTGCTATAGGGAATTGGGATTGTTCATAGAAAGCTGTAAACTATGTTTGCCATCTGAGGCTGTTCTTCCCATAGATGTATTTTGCCTAGGTAACTGACAGACTCTGATCCCTTTGACCTGGCATTTTCAAATAAAGTTAAAAGATGACTTTTATATGTACTCATAACAAATGCTTAACTATCTCATCTTTCCTATGAAATATACCATGAGGCAAATGTACATTAGCTTTCAGAAAACAGATGCTACCTACCACTGTATGTAAACTTTATATTAGCTATTAAGCTTCTCTATAAAGAGTTAAGATGTAAAATAATATGCAGGTGTACTATAGTAAATTGCCTGGCATGACTTCTGTTTAAAATATTTTATCCTCTTTTATAATAATATTCTGAAAATCTATAAAGCATGGCTTAGGCAGTGGTTTTCAATTCATGGGCCACAGACCCTTTGGGAGAGAGGAAGGAATTTTCACAGAAGTTGCATGTCAGATATCCTACATATCAGATTTAAAATTATGATTTATAACAGCATCAAAATTAAAGTTATGAAGTAGCAACAAAGTAATTTTATAGTTCGGGGATCACCATGACATGAGGAACTGTATTAACAGGTTGCAGTGTTAGGAGAGTTGAGAAGCGCTGGCTTAAGGAGAGGAGGGTTCATCCTGCTGCGAATTCAGGTGAGTTCAGTTCCTGGTTGACTTGGGCAGATCACCATAATAGGAATATATGGTGGATGCGAGCTGTTTACCTCATGGCTGCCAGAAGCAGAGACATAGAGATAGGAAGGGAACAGACAGGACAAGATAGAACCCCGATTACCTCTCTCCCCGGGGAGCTATTTCCTCCAGCTAAAAACTGCTACCCAGCATCTCAGGAACCTCTCCACAGGGTTGTCTGGTGCTTTGAACAGTTGTCCTCCAGCTGCTGGTCCAACCTCGGGAGTTTGGGTACTATTAGGAGGGACTTCCTTAGGAGAAGTAGGTCCCTATAGCTGAGCCTCTGAGCAATAAAGCCTAGCCTAGGCCTACTTCAGGACTAGCTCCTTGAGCCTATGGGCAACTTCCTGGCCTGCTGCCATGGCAGCTGTCATGCAAACAGCCTCAGCCTCCCACTCCACAGACTGAGCTTCCCCACATTCCTTCTCTGCTGTGATAGAGTGAGCCCTAATAAAACCTTCCTCTTCCAATTGTTTATGTCAGGTATCATGGTGAAGCCACAAGAAACAAGGAACTAATTTAGTAATTGACCTCATTACCCTGAAATCTCCAGGCTCAGACTGCTTTACAGGTAAATTCTAAACTCTGTTAAACTGTAGAGAAGAGATGGTTTCCTTTTAAAATGAGACTACGTGGCTACGTGGCTCTAGCTGGCCTAGGAATCACTACATACACCAGGCAGGACTTAACATTACAGTAATCCTCTTGCCTCTGCCAACTATGTGCTGGGGATACAGCCTGGAACCATTGTGCCCTGCTCTATACTATCTTTTCAGTGAAAGCTGTTCCCAAACAGAAAAGTAAACAGTGCCTCAACTCTGGTTTTGTTTTTGTTTTTGTTTTTGATTTTCAAGACAGGATTTATCTGTGTAGCTCTGGCTCTCCTAGAACTCACTATGTAGTGCAGGCTGGCCTAGAACTCAAAATTCTGCCTGCCTCTACTTCCAAAGTGCTGAAATTAATGTATGCCACCATGCCTGACTCTGCATCTACTTCTTTTGAGCCTCAGTTAGCCTTGCTTACAAAATCAAGAAAACCAAATGAAGTTACAGGTCCACTTTCACTTATCTACAGTGGACCCATTTGCCAACAAATGGACTAAATGTAACCCATCGCCAGTATTGGAAGCTTCATTTGGAGACAAGACATATCCAGTTGGGGTTCTGTCTTCCTGATTTTTTGGATTTTTTTCCTTTTTGGCTGTTTCATCTAGATCCCTCATATATGTATATATTTTAGAGTTGTTCTACTTTATTAGGCTTCCATAAGATCCCTCAAATGGCCCTGAATTTTACCTCTCCCTCCCTATATTTCTTCAGTTACCCCTGTTCTGTGTCCGTCCTCATTTGACCATCCTGTTCCAGACTCCATTACTCATCCACCCATAACAATCTATTCTATTCCCCCTTTATGGAGATCTGTCCCCCCCTGTGAGTCCCTAATTCTATACCTAACCTGTGGTTATAGTGATATATCTTTGACTAAATAGCTAATACCCATATATAATTGAAAACATACCATATTTGTATTTCTGTGTCTGGGTTGTCTCACTCACGATGACTTTTTCAAGCTCCCTCCATTTACCTGCAAATTTCATGGTTTTCTTTTTCTTTTTTAACTGCTTAGTAATAGCCAATTTCTGTAAGTGAACCACATTTTCTTTAGACATTCATTTGTTGAGGGACACCTAGAATATCTCCAATTTCTGGCTATTATACATTCAGCGGCAATGAACATGATTGAACAGGTAAGTGTCTCTGTGGTAGGTGAAGCATCCTTTAGGTTTACACCAAGATTGTCATAGCTGAGTCATAATCAATTCCTAGCTTCCCAAGAAACAGCTACACCTATTTCCATAGTGGCTGTACAAGTGTGCATTCTCATGGGCAATGGATGAGTGTTTCCCATACTCCACATCCTGGTGACATTAGATGTCATTTATTGTATTAATCTTATCTGTTCTGCCTCGTGTAACATGAAGTCTCAAAGTAGTTTTGATTTGCATTGCCCTGATGACTAAGGATTCTGAACACTTTTAAGTGTTTTACAGATACAAGAATTTTTTCTACTGAAAATTGTTTGTTTAGTTCTGTAACTCATTTTTAATTGTCATTCATTTTCCTGATATTCAGTTTTTTTTATTGTTTTACATATTTTGGATATTAGCCCTCTATTGGATACATAGTTGATAAAAATCCTTTTCCCAGCCATGTGGTATTGATGCATGCCTTTAATCCCAGCACTTGGAAGGCATAGCCAGGAAGATTTCTGTGAGTTCAACGCCAGCCTGATCTACAGAGCAAGATCCAGACAGGCACCAAAACTACACACAGAAAACCTGCCTCAAAAAACAAAAACAAAAACATTCTTTTTCCCATTTTTAGGCTGCCATTTGGAATAAAACATTATTAGTGGCAGAATTGATAATGCTCCATGGGTGATCCCATATGTGGACAGACACATTAGAGTTAACAGAATTCAATAAAGCTGTTTAATAAATGATTTCTATATAATAATCTATTCTTTACATTAATAATTTAATGAATATACTTCAATGTATTTTCACTTATTCTTTGAGAATTTCATAGAATGCATTTTGATCATATTCACCCCGCAACTCCTCCCAGTAATTCATCCAAATCTGCCCCGACATCTGTGATGTTCAACTTTGTATCTTCATCATTAAATTACGTTTAAATAACCCCAGTGGCAGGCTCTTGAAGAAAGCTGACTTTCCCTCTGCCAGAAGCCATTGTTCATCCTTAGGTCATCAGTCAAGAGTAGGGGCTCAAGAACTCTTCCCACTCTATTGTAGCAGGAATCTTAACAATTCTTATTAACAAAATCAATCTAGAGGCCAGTTATTGAGGCTAATGCTGGTAGATCAGCTGCACAACAAGCCACAGCTATCTTTCCTTGCCAATTCCTCAGCTGGTCCTGTTTCCTCAGAATGGAGGCCTCTGAGTCCTCATCCAGAATGGGTCTCAGCTGAATTGCTGTTCAAAAGCCTGAATGCTTAACCAGCCAAATGTTTAACCAGCCAAGTGCTTCTAGTTTCTGGTCTCCACACCTTATATATCCTTCTGCTTTCTACCACCACTCCCTGGGATTAAAGGCTCGCTTTCTGGGATTAAAGGCATGAGTCACCATGCTTGGCTGATTCCTTGAACACATAGATTTCTGCCTCTGGAATTCTAGGATTAAAGGCGTGTGCTACCACTGCTTTTCCTTTATGTTTAATATTGTGGCTGCTCTGTCTCTGACCCCAGTTAAGTTTATTAGCATGCACAATATTTGGGGGAATACAATACCATGCTTGAAAGTTTAATCGCCTGATATTGTATAAGTGACCACAGGTGCTGTTGGTCATAAGTTCAGTGGTCCTGTGATGGCTAGAAGATACTGTTTGCTCTAATCCTCCCTGACCTCTGGCTCCTATAATCTTTTTGCCCCACCTTTAATGATGGTCTTTCAGCCTTGTGGAAAGGGTATGATACAGGTGTCCCATTAAATATGGCTGAAATCAGTGAAATAAAAAGAAAAATATAAAGATACACTGAAAGAAAGTCGATTCTTTGAAAACACTAACAAGATGGACACACCTTTAGCCAAATTAACCAATAGGAAGAGTAGGATGAAAATAATAAAACAGAGGAGGAAAAAGGAGACTTGGAGGGAATTCAAACCTTAAGATTCTTCATTCCACCAAATTGGAAAAAGCTTTTCAAAATATTGATGACTTTCTAGATGTCTGTGATTCACCAAAATTATATCAAGATAGTGTGAACAATTTAAATAGTCTCATACTAATAAATGACATAGAAGCAGTAATTAAAAGTGGCCCAACAAAAAGAAGCCTAGAGCAGGACAGAATCAGTGTAGAATTGGACCAGACATTTAAAGAACAACTAATACTCCTCAGTTATCCAGTAAATTAAAACATGAAGGACCTCTTTCAAATTATTCTTTATGCCAGGAATACCCTGATGTTGAGAGAGGGAGATAGATAGATACATAGATAGGTAAGAAAGTAAATAAATAGGTAAAATAATAGATAGATAGATAGATAGATAATGGATAGATAGATGAATGAGTAGATAGAATTACAGGAAATTACCCTGATGAACATATACACACAAATTCTCAATAGAATACTTGCAAATCAAGTTCAGGATCACATCAAAGAATAATCACCCACCATGATCAAGTGGTCTTCACCCCAGACCTGCAAGGATAATTTGATATAATAAATCAACATGTTTTTTTCCACCACAAAAATGGAATAAAAGACAGAAACTACATGAACATCTGAGTATATAAAAAAATGGCCTTTGTAGAAGTCCAACCTCCATTCATAATGAAAGTCTTGGAGAATCTAGGTATATAGAGTATATATTTCAACATAATAAAGTCATTGTACAACAAGCCCACAGCAGCATCATGCTAAGTGGAAAAAAACCTCAAAACAATTCCCAAACATTCAGGAACAAGGAAAGGATATTCACTCTTTCCTCTCCTATTCAATATAGTACTTGAGCTCTTAGTTAGAGCAATAGACAACTGAGTTAGATAGAGGAGATTCAAACAGAAAAGAGGGAAGTCAAAATGTCCTTATTTGCAGATGATATGATTCTAAACAAATAAATCTAATAATTTATTAGAAGTCCCTTAAGGCTGATAAATACATCCATAAAAGTGGAAGAATGCAAAATAGTCAGTGGCCTTCCTGTATACCAATGACAAACCAACTGATCAAGGAATCAGGGAAACAATTCCACTCACAACAGGCTTAAAATATATCAGACATTTGGATTAGCATACTTTAAAGCACACTATTAATAAAAACAGCTATGAAGTACCCAGGAGGAATCTAAATATATTCAAGACCCTTAAGGCTGATGTTCTGAGAGACATTCAAGACTGAAATGAATGGAAGTTTTTAAAGTTTAGTAGATAAGTAGGTAATAGAAAAGGCCAATTTTGCTAAATTGATAATACTAATGCAATAAATCTTGAATTAGGAAATGTGAATACAATAATGACCCCTTTTCTGTGGAACTTAATAATTTATCCATAAATAATCTATTATGGGGCAAAGGATAATTCATAAAGTGGAAAAGGTAAAAACATGCAGAGGTACTTTTAAAGAGGGAAAAGTAAAGGCCGGACGGTGGTGGCGCACGCCTTTAATCCCAGCACTCAGGAGGCAGAGCCAGGTGGATCTCTGTAAGTTCGAGGCCAGCCTGGACTACCAAGTGAGTTCCAGGAAAGGCGTAAAGCTACACAGAGAAACCCTGTGTCAAAAAAACAAAAAGCAAAAAAACCAAAAAAAAAAAAAAACCAGGGAAAAATAGGGAGCATGCTGTATTAGAGAGAAATATGTCATAGGAGATAAAAAAACACAAAATACTTAAGTAGAGTTATTTAATCAGTCAGTGAGATTGGTAGACTGGATATTGCAACAGATGCGGTGTCCACAAACTTTGTATTTGTAGAAAAAAGAGGCTACAGACAACATAGAAACGGATGGGTTATCAGAGCATGCTCTGAGAATATGTCAAATGTTCTAGTTAGCTTTCTGTTGCTCTGATCAAAGTCCAAAAGCCAATCTGGGAAAGTAAAGGGTTTTTTCACCTCACAGGTTACAGTCCATCATCAAGGGAAGCCAAGGCAAGATCCCAAGGCAGGGGCATGAAACCACAGCGGAATGCTGCTCACTGTTCTGCTCAGCTACCTTTCCTCTATGGCCCAGGCTCACATGACTGGGGATGCCACTACCCACAGAGGACTGAGCCCTCCTCCATCAATTAGCAATCAAGAAAATGCCTGGGACAGGGGGAGTAGAAGTTCCTGACCAGGACAGCGGCCAGGCGGCTCCCGCTGTGGTTGATTATGGAAGGTTCCCACAAGAGTAACACTCCAGAGACTACACCTCAGCCTGGTTCAACAGTTCAGGGAACTCACATTTCTCAGATAGCCCATCAGGAAAAATTTGAAAGACCTTTCTTCTGAAGATACACGGGGCACAAAAGGAGACGGAGAAAGTCCTGGTATTTCTGCTGTCACGTCAATGTCTGTTCCAACCCCCATCTATCAGACCAGCAGCGGACAATACATTGCCATTGCCCCAAACGGAGCCTTACAATTGGCCAGTCCAGGCACAGATGGAGTACAGGGACTGCAGACATTAGCCATGACAAATTCCAGCAGTACTCAGCAAGGTACAATCCTCCAGTATGCACAGACTTCAGATGGACAGCAAATTCTCGTCCCGAGCAACCAGGTGGTCGTACAGACTGCATCAGGAGACATGCAGACCTACCAGATCCAAACCACACTGTCCGCTACTTCACTGCCACAGACTGTGGTGATGACTTCTCCTGTGACTCTTACATCTCAGACAACAAAGACCGACGACCCCCAACTCAAAAGGGAAATACGGCTGATGAAAAACAGAGAAGCCGCTCGAGAGTGCCGCAGGAAGAAGGAGTACGTGAAATGCCTGGAGAACCGGGTCGCCGTTCTGGAAAACCAGAACAAAACTCTGATCGAAGAGCTAAAGACTTTGAAGGATCTTTATTCTCATAAAAGTGTTTGATTCTTAAAGAGAAAGTATTTTTATGGACTTGCTTTAAAATGAGGTGGATTTCTTTTTAGTGGAGTTTTATAAATTCAGAGGTCAAAGAAGCTATTTGTATTAGGTTTTTACAGTGCGCAGGTTGACAGAGGATAAGTGTAGACGAGCAGGAGGAAGCTGCTGGCAGGACTGGAAGGTCCGGGGGAAGTACTCCAGGAAATGGACTGCAGCAAGGAAACTTAGACAGCAGTCCAGCCAGAGGTGGCGGCGGCCGCAGCAGCCCTGGTGAAGAACCTGCTCCCTCTCAGTTTGTATTCTTACTGTTTGTTTCCAAGATTTGCCTTTTCATTTGTGTGTGTGAGTGTGTGTGTGTTTGCTTCCTGCCAATAAATTCTCAATTACAAATGTAAAAGAAAGCATAATACGTTACTAAATGTGTAAATTATGTGGTCTCATTGTTAGTTGTCATATTGTCAGGTGTGTTGAATAAGTTTTAATAGTTGCTTTTGTTGGATTTGAGGGGTTTTGGTAAGTGTTCTAACAGGCAAAGGGCACAGAATATGAAGATGGTGATTTGTAACATTTTTAACAGAATGGAAAATTTGACAGTTTTAAATAGTTGATTTTTGCTTCCAGAAGGTAAGGGCGATTTTTCACAAGCATGTAATAATTTTGTTTTAATTCTCTAATCCGGTATGCAGTTGAAGAGCATTACTCTTTTGTGCTTTAACAGAATGAAGTGTTTACAAATGCCCTTAAAATCTTTTCAATAACCTGAAGATGTACACCAAAGCTTCCCGAGAGGGTTTATAATCATCTTACTGTAGGTTTGTCAGGTTCTAAAGTAGTTACCAAGGCAACTTGCCTTGAGACTATTTTGTAAGGTAGCCAAGGGTACCTTTATAAGAGAAGGGACTGCCAATATATTTTTATAGTGAATCTTTATAAATTCTAATGTCGAGTTTTTAATGATTATTTTAAATGTTTATATATAGTTTGTTTAGTAAAAAAAATTGTATCTCAAATAACCATTTTTTATATTATGAGAAGAGTAAAGTTTTCAATTAGCTGATATTGAATTGTACTTTTTCTATGAAGTTTATCTAAAGTTTAAGCTGTGGTCAGTATACCAGTGTTTAACCTCTGTATTCTAATCTGTATACACTTTGAAACTGTACTGCAAAACTGTTGTGTGCCTATATAGTATATTTCATATGGTCTATGAAATTAAAGAACATTTAAAAGATTTAAAAAAAAAGAAAAAAAGAAAATGCCAAAGGAGCATACCTACAAGCTAGTCTGAGGAAGTCAAACCCTCACTACGTGTTAAGTAGACAGCCAAGATTAGCCATCACAGCAAGCCATAAAGGGGAAAACATAAACCTCAGCTTACTGCAAAGAACATTGACCCTCTATGAATAGAATTCTATGTCCAAAGTGAAGTTTCAAATGTATGAAGAATAATTTCAAAGAATTTATATTGGAAAATGTAACTCTCTTTAAAATAAGTGACAATCAAACAAGCCACAAAGGAAAATTTGGTAAATTTGACTATTGAAGCCCCTTCAGGAGGCTGCAGGGTGGGCATGGGGATTGGCTGTTGGCTGCCAGCACCTGTGACCACCCTTGCACTGTTTTGGTGAAAGAGTTCCCATCAGAAATCCTGCGCCTTATAAGCGTATGTTCTAAAGAAATGGATGGGCCCCTTCTGCTTGATGATTTGGAGAAAGCTGTATCCCATTTTCAGAGTCATAGATTTTTGAAAACTTGTAAACCAGCACCAGGCACAAACCCAGTATTCTTGGTGGCACACACTGTAGTGTCCATGCTCATCATGCTAGTGTCAGTGGTGAGCTCTGTAAGATGATTTAACTCTGGAGTATGATTTGTTTCCTGTTGCTGCTGTCTCCAAATCCTGCCTCTTTGACCACCAGAGAAACTTCAAACTCAATAAATCGTTTTTGCTTAGAAAACAATAGGAGGCTCCTAGCTGTTGTTTACAATGAAGACCCCACAGACGTCTTCCCAGCGTTCTCCTTTCTTCAGTAGGAGATTTTCCTTTCTCAGAATGCATGGAGTAAGCAAGATGTGGCCTGTAGGAGTTCAAGTCCAAATTCACAGGCTCCTTCTGATACCCCACTCTTTCTGACATGTCCAGTGTGTTTGTTTTCTTCCTATTTCTTTAAGGAAGGGGTACCCATTTTCTGCCTCTTGGACCCTTTCCAACACAGGTCCTTCCAGACATAGCATAATTATTTGAATTCCAAATCTGAATGGACATAGTTTACCTCACATCACTCATGTATTCTTGGGTCCACCAAGTACCTTCCTGAAACTACAGTCCAGTCTTCTGCAGAATTTGCCATCCAGGCTGAACATGGTGCCATCTCCTCATTTCAGTGCTGCCAGGAAATTGATAAGTGTGATGTGCAGCTCTGCAAAGGTCTAAAGTAAAGGACACCTCATATGTCTCCTGTGTCCTTTGCCTGCCTTTCTCATGCTCCCATGAGTATTCTTTAAACTGGCTGTGCCCTTCTCCTTCCTAAGGGCATGGGCATCTTCACAGATAGGTCCAGATCAAGAAATTAGTCTCTGTGTCACACTAGGTGAAGCAACATAGCAGTGACACACTACATATTGTCCCCATGACTGTGACACATTTGTCCTTTCTTATCTGTGTCGGGCCTCTCACTAGCCATTCATCTTTCCTGACACCTGAGTAGAGGAATGGACCATCACTCTTCCTGGCAGTGTTTCCTCTTGTGTCTCAGGGATCACCTGCAGAGTCCCAGTTCTTACCATCCAGCCTGACATGTCACTAACTGATTCCACATTTGCTAATGTCGTGTTGGCTTGAATTTATTCTGCTGATGATTCAGGGAAATATTTCTCATTAACTAAGGGACATTTCTTTGTTCTGACAGGACACCCACAAACTCCTACCATATCCATATATTGTAAAAAGCCTTGTGAATCCCACACAATGTTCTTGTTGACATCAGAGGATCAACCTTTCCTTCTCACCATTCTGACTTAATTCCCTAGCAACATTTTTTCTCATGTTATTGATTACAGATATCAAGAAGGGCCCAGTCATTGCCTGAGATGTATTTTGAAGTGAGTCTTCAACTTCCCATACATGAAGTAGTGAAAATATTCTAATGAAACAGAAAGAGATCTCTGGCTTTGTAAGGAGGAGGTGCTGAAGGTCTTCCCTTGTATTTCTGGGAAGGCTGCTGGGAAGGGCAACATGGCTTTTGATGAACTGCAGAAGAGCTAGTTAGTGGATAAGTGAGGACTGCCGGGGGTGACCCTAATCATCCCTTCCATGGAGATTCTATCCTATCATGGAGAGTGCTTGGTGTTCTCTGTGATGTCACCAGTTTTGTGGCAACCAATGATTGTGGGTTATTCCTTCAGTTCTCATGGACATGTTGGTAAGACTGAGCAGGCTCCTTGGGAGAGAGAATGGAGAACATGGAGAGACCAGAGAGAGACAGAAGGAAGCTGGCCTTTGGTCTCAGTGTAAAACCTGGAGAAATAAATGGTTCTGGGAAAGGCACAGTGAGTCCAGGGCAGGGGACAAGACACTTCCTGGAGGAGGTGAACTTGAGCTGATATTTCTAGTAGTGTAGCTCAGCAGCTGGGAGTTTCTGGGTAGTAATGGGTGAGTCCAGCTTTTCTGGCTTTCTAAAGAGCAGACCCAGAGTCAAGAGTTTCTAAAGGTTAGTTTAGGAGAGCCATGATTGGTCCAGGTTGTAGCTGCTTTTCTGGGAATTCCTTCAATTCCTTCTGACTGAGAAAGAGGATTGGGAGAAACAGATGGACCACTGAGCTAGCCCTCTCTCGGTAGGGCGTTGCTGCACTTCATCCTAGTGGATTACTCAGTTTCCATGGAAATCTGATGCCAATAGGAAGGGAGGGAAACCAACTAGACCACACAGCACATCAGCAGATGTTTTGGTCCTGAACACATGTGATTAGGTTTTGGTGCTGCTAAGCTCTAGGGACAACAGGCTTTGCTTCAATCACATCAGATGGTAGCTGACACTGTCCTCCAATTCAACTTGGCTGGCATTGCTTATGCCTTCCAGGGCCAGGGTACTGCATTAGGGAGGGAGGCACGTAATATCCACAGTGGTTGAGGACAGAGACAGAGCTCAGTGGGCAGAGTTTGAGCATAGCTTTCCTGCTGTTTGGAAGGTTCCCTGGGTCCCTTGCGTTCATTACATTAGGCTTCTTCTTGGTACTCAGCATGGTCTCTCCTGGTCCTTGCCATTCAAGAATACAAGTTAATTTGTTTTATCTACCTGCAGGGACTACTGGAGAGGCACCATCCCAACTCTCCACCTTTACAGATAGGAGCAGGAGCAAGACATGAAAAAAATCGAAAAACTCACCATTCGCTTACATGACATGGAATGTGAGAGAAACGAACTTCGTGGTATCCTAGCCAATTATACTTGCAAGGATTTGAACAACAGGTAGTCATTATGCACAGTTCTCTGCTGACCTTCTTGAAACCACAGTATCAATCCCAGGTTTCCTGAGGAACAGGAGGCTGAAATTCCAGGGTGTCCTGCTGCCTAAACTAGTTTTCATGAGTTCCTTTGAGATGCAGACTTGGAACCCGGGGAGGAATGAGATAGGGACACAGGCTGTTCTGCTTCCTCCAAATGAAAAGCAGAATGTGTGGCCTAAATTGCACTCTTGGGATACAGATAGTAGTGTGTGTACCCTCAACATGTACTTCAAGAGACCTTGACAGGTGTTAGTTTGAGGGAGATGCTAGGTACTGTGAGTTTGTGGAGAATCTTTGTACTTGACCAGCAGATGATTGTGTATGAAAGCTCATGAAAGCAGCTGGAATGCCCTGGTTTATTCATCTGACTAAAGGTGTGTCCAGAAGCTCCCCTCTGGTCTTCTTATACTCTGTGTCAATGCCACATTTCAACATCTTGGGCATCCTGATTTCATGTGGTGTGTGTGTGTGTGTGTGTGTGTGTGTGTGTGTGTGTGTGTGTGTGTGTGTCTGTGTGTGTGTGTTCCACAATCCTTAGAGCATTGGGTCTGTTAAAGGGTCTGAGGATTTAACATGGGTCCATATTACAGCACTGGTGAAGCAAAGGAACCTCATTTTGAGCATCACACCTCCTGGTCACTGTGCTCACCGTTTTAGAACATAAGAATCACTGTGCAGTTTATAAAACCATTCTGAAATTGGGGCTCCTCCCGGCAAATACTAATTGTTTGCTCTGGGTCACTGTGTAGCTATTGGCACCCAGGAATGAGAATCCCTGTTCTAGAGATAGGAGAAATGTTACCATAGGTTTCTTGTGTTTTCAGATATGTGGCACAGATTCATGGCAACTTCTTAGAGCACTTATCTATAGCTCCATTCCCACTCTGGGTGCTCATGAACTGGATCCCTCACCTTAAACCTTCTGGCTGTTATGTTCTGAGCACAAGATGGAATGTTTAATAAGCACCAGGAAGTCCCAGTGTTTAAATACCAGGCTGTGGCATCTACTGTGCTGGAGTAGTCCATGACACAGCCTTATTTATGTGATCCTTGTTGCCTGTGTTCATGGGGTTCATTTTTCCTGGGGCCATGCCCTACCACAGGCTGAACTTTGAAACAGAGATGCTTGAAATGGAACACAAGCAGGTGATGTCGGCTCTCCAGAAAATGCCATTGGAGATGAGTGAAGTCTTGGACAAGTGCAAGGGGCTGATGGAGGAGACTGAATACTTTAGGTAAGTGCCCAATAGCTTGGGAGGGACTGATTCTGCCCTTCTTTGTCCTTGACTCAAAGTGAGGGCTCTGGTTCTAGCCTGTGTGCCTTTGAGCCCATAGCCTGCCTTGTGGCCCTTCAATTTTTGCCTCTTGGACTCAATTTTCCTAAGTGTGAAAAAACACTGAGGCCCTCCTACTATTGTCCTGCCCAACTCAGGAGACCTAAGACAGAAAAATGGTTTGTACCATGAAGGGATTTCTTGAAGCCCAGGTTCTCTGGGTGCTGGCAGGGGCTTCACAGATCTGATTTGCCTGGGATCTGTAGAGAGAAGTTATTCCTGTTGGAACTTCTGCCCTCATTCAGAGTGTGTTTTGCCTCTACCTGCTGATGCTTTCCCAATATCAGGAACAGTTAAGCACAGGTGTGGACTGTACCCTTTTCTCAGAGGGACAAGATCCCTTTTGGTACCTGGATTTTCATAAGTAGTTTGAATTTGTCTGCAATTTGGCTATTCTCTGGATTTAGCCTGTATTTGAGTGATGCTGGCTAGTCTACTGAGAGCTCCATTCTTGTTCTGTTGACCTCAGACTTTTCATGGTTGGTGGTACTTGGATGCAGGATGGCAAATAGAGGCTCACTGTGGCTCACCATGTTTTGGTGATTGTTTAGTTACCTCAATGGCCAGATCCTACCAGAGTGTAATCAGCTAAGGAACAATGTCCATCTGTTGAGACATCAGAACATGCTGTTGTTGAAGGAGCAGATTGAAGAGCATGAGACCTGTGAGAAGTTGAAGAAGCTCTTAAAGGAGGCCCATGAGAAGATGTGTGACCCCTGTGCTGAGCAGCAGCAGGTAGGCTGAAGCAGTAGGGGCAGACTTCCCAACTGTCCAACCATAAAATAAAAACACCCATGTAAGCACCCACCCACCCATCCAGAATCCATTTCTGTGATCATTCACAAGTCTTCCTGTCGAGTTAGCCTCTTGCTAGATACTAGCTGATTGGAAAGCAAACCTTCCTGGTCTGCTGAAATTGCAGTACATTCAGAGAGATGGGTCTGTGAGATACCACACACCTACATGTCATTATATTAGAATCTGTCATGCAGGGAGCTACTTGTAGAATATCACAGAGCTCTCATTGATTAGGTCAGTGGCCTGTGGCTCATTTACATTCTGGGGTCCTGTGAGATCATAAGTAGGAAGCAGCTTGCAAGGACTAGAGCCCTAGACAATGCCAAGTGAATGTTTTTCATTGTCAACTTTTGGGGTGGCAAGTGGGCTTGTCCTTTCTTCCTGCATTCCATTTTGTTCTCTTTCTTAACTTAATTCTTGGGTCACACTCTCAGAAGCTGAGTATCAGCTTGTCAGCCCTGTTTTCTGTGAGTGGTGCTGGGCAGTTCTCCCATCCTGGAGTTTCCAGTCTGGAGCTGACTGAATGACCATCGATGTGGGAGGACTTTGACAGCTTGAGGGTTGGGGTGACAGGTTTAAGGCTTGAAGAGAACAGTTTCTCCAATCACCTCAACATAGTTTGACTAAGCTGTGTGCTCTCCTCTAGGCAGTTTTAGTTCCCAGAAGATGGATAGATCTGTTGTAGGCCTCTGTGGAAACATCTGATGTGCATAATCTAAATTTATCTGTTTACTCAATATGATATCCTCTTCTTTTTTTCTGCTTGCTTTTGATTCCTCTTGTCTGTGTGTGATCCTTACAGGTGTATGTAAATGTGTATATACACGGGTGTGTTCAGAGGCTACATAATGAAACCCCATGTTGTCATCTGTTGCTTACTCTCTTGTTCCCTTGAACCAAGGTCATTCACTGAACATAAAATTATCTGTTTGGGCTATTTGGGCTGGCCAGGACTCTGGATCTCCTGTTCTTCAATGGGGCCTTCTGTCTTGTTTTGTCTCATCTAATTGTCACAAGTTTTAATTGCTCAGAAAGAAAAAGGAGGGAGTAGTTTCTCCTGTGTTTATACACTATTATTGCTTTGGTATACATGTGTTCTTTAATAAATAATAAAATCAAACAATACAGCTATTTTAAAAATAAAAACTAGACTTCTTCCTTTTCATTACACACAGTTAACACAAAGGAAATGTCTTGTTTGTCTCATTGGCTTCACAACATGGAATCCCACAGTGCATCTCCTTGCTGATATTGTGTTACTGACTATATCATGTGCGTGTGCGTGTGCGTTTGCGTGTGTGTGTGTGTGTGTGTGTGTGTGTGTGTGTGTGTGCATTTGTGTACATCTGTGTGGGTGAACTTCTCTCTGTGTGTGAATGCTGACTATTATTTGGACATTAGTGTTCCTTTGGTTTCCATGTTTGACCTCCTGTTGGTGAGTGGGTGTTTGTGTGCCCATATTTCCTATATGTGTAGGGGTAAATGCTTGTGTGTGTGTGTTGGGGATATGGGTGCTTAAAAGTGCTAGTGTTTGTGGCCCCTTCTTCCCTTCTGGTCCAGAGTTGAGTACCTGGGTCCAACATGGACCCCATCCCTGGGCACCAGCCACTCCGGGAAGACCTGCCCAACTTGGCACCAGGTTCTGGCCACCGGGCAGCTCCCCTTCTAGCCCCACTGGGAGGGATCCCCTTTTCCAAGCCCCTCGGCAGCCCCTGCAATCTCCGTGCCCTGCCCCCACGCCCATCTGCCTGAGACCACAGCCACTTCCTGAGACTTAGAGACCGGCCCCCAGCTCCCAGCCTGTCCCCGACTGCCATTCTGGACCAGAGCCTGCCCCAGACTTCCCTTCTGGACCAGAGAGTTGGACAAGAGAACTCCCTTTTGGACAAGAGAGAGAGTCTTCCTGAATCTGTCAGCTCTTTGTGAAACAAGTACACTGATAAGACCAAGAAGGAACCATAAGGAGATGGGCAGACGTCAAGGCAGAAGTACATACAACAAAATGAAGAGCAATACAGCATCACCAGAACCTAGCCCGCCTCCAACATCTAGACCTGAACACCAAAAATTGGAAGAAGCAGAAGAAAGTAGCCTTATGAGTAACTTCATGAAGAAGGTAGAGGCTTGTGTAGAGGAAAAGACAAGAAAATTGGAAGAACGCTGTAAACAACTAGAGGAAAGGGCAAACAAATTAGAAGAAAACAATAAAGCCCTCCAAGAAAACAATAAAGTCCTGGAAGAAAACAATAAAGTCCTGCAAGAAAACAATAAAGCACTGAAAGAAAATCATGAAAAAGTAATGAAACAAACAAAGGAAACAGTCCAAGAACTGAAAAGGGAAATTGAAAAAATAAAGAAGACACAAACAGAGAGAATGCTGGAAATAGAAAACCTGATTAAAAGATTGGGAACTTCAGATACAAGTATAACCAACAGAATGCAAGAGATGGAAGAGAGGATTTCTGGCATTGAAGACACAGTAGAAGAAATAGTTTCATCAGTCGAAGGAAACACTAAAGCCAACAAAGTCATGAACCAAAATGTCCAAGAAATTTGGGACACCATGAAAAGACCAAACCTACGAATTATAGGGATAGAAGAAGGTGAAGAATACCAACTCAAAGGCACAGAAAATATATTCAACAAAATTATAGAAGAAAACTTTCCCAACTTAAAGAAGGAAATGCCTATGAAGATACAAGAAGCCTATAGGACACCAAACAGACTAGACCCCCCAAAAAAGTCCCCTTGACACATAATAATTAAACAACTAAATGTACAGAATAAAGAAAGAATATTAAGAGCAGCCAAGGAAAAAGGCCAAGTGACCTATAAAGGTAAACCCGTCAGAATAACACCCGACTTCTCAATGGAGACTTTGAAAGCCAGAAGGACCTGGACAGATGTAATGCAGACACTAAGAGACCATGGATGTCAGCCCAGACTAATATACCCAGCAAAACTTTCAATCATCATAGACGGAAGGAACAAGACATTTGAACACAAAGCCAGATTTAAACAATACCTATCCACAAACCCAGCCCTACAGAAAGCACTAGAAGGAAAATTCCAACCGAGGGAAGTCAGATACACACTTGAAAACACAGGCAATAGATAAAGCCACAACAGTAAACCCCAAAGAAGAGAAGTACACACACACTACCACCCAAAATAACAGGGATGAACAATCACTGGTCATTAATATCCCTTAATATCAACGGACTTAATTCACCTATAAAAAGACATAGACTTACAGAATGGATACAAAAGCAGGACCCACCTTTCTGCTGCATACAAGAAACACATCTCAAATTCAAAGACAGACACTACCTAAGAATAAAAGGCTGGGAAAAGACTTTTCAATCAAACGGTCTTAAGAAACAAGCAGGGGTAGCCATCCTGATATCCAACAAAATAGACTTCAAACTAAAATCAATCAAAAGAGATCAAGAAGGACATTACATCCTCGTCACAGGAAAGATCGACCAAGATGAAGTTTCAATTCTGAACATATATGCCCCAAACACAAGGGCACCCACATATGTAAAAGAAACATTACTAAAGCTTAAACCACATATAAAACCCCACACATTAATAGTGGGAGATCTCAACACCCCACTTTCACCACTGGACAGATCTCCCAAATCGAAACTTAACAGAGAAATAAAGGACTTAACTGATGTCATGACCCAATTGGACCTAATAGATATCTACAGAACATTCCATCCTAACAAGAAAGAATATACTTTCTTCTCAGCACCCCATGGAACTTTCTCAAAAATCGACCACATACTTGGCCACAAAGCAAATCTCAACATATACAAAACAATCAGAATAACCTCCTGTGTTCTATCAGACCACCATGGTTTAAAGCTAGATTTCAACAACAACAAAAACTACAGAAAACCTACAATCTCATGGAAACTGAATAATACTCAACTGAATCACCAATGGGTTAAGGAAGAAATAAAGAAAGAAATTAAAGACTTCCTAGAGATCAATGAAAATGAAGACACCACATACCCAAACTTATGTGACACTATGAAAGCAGTGTTAAGAGGGAAATTCATAGCACTAAATGCCCACATAAAGAAGTTGGAGAAATCCCACACTAGTGAATTAACAGCACATCTGAAAGCTCTAGAACAAGAAGAAGCAAAGTCTCCCAGGAAGAATAGACACCAGGAAATTACCAAAGTGAGAGGTGAAATTAATAAATTAGAAACTAAGGGAATAATACAAAAAATTAATGAAACAAAGAGTTGGTTCTTTGAGAAAATCAACAAGATAGACAAGCCCTTATCCAAACTAACCAAAAGACAGAGAGAGAGAGAATCCAAATCAACAAAATCAGAAATGAAAAGGGGGACATAACAACAGACATGGAGGAAATCCAGAGAATTATAAGGTCATATTTCAAAAACCTCTACTCCACAAAACTGGAAAACCTAAAAGAAATGGACATTTTTCTGGATAGATACCACATACCTAAGTTAAATCAAGACCAGATAAACTATTTAAATAGTCCAATAACCCCTAAGGAAATAGAAACAGTCATTAAAGGTCTCCCAACCAAAAAAAGCCCAGGACCAGATGGTTTCAGCGCAGAATTCTACCAGATCTTCAAAGAAGAGTAAATACCAATACTCTCTAAATTGTTCCACATAATAGAAACAGAAGGAACATTACCAAACTCCTTCTATGAGGCTACAATTACCCTGATTCCTAAACCAAACAAGGATGCAACAAAGAAAGAGAACTACAGACCGATCTCCCTCATGAACATTGATGCAAAAATACTCAATAAAATACTGGCAAACAGACTCCAAGAACACATCAGAACAATTATCCACCATGATCAAGTAGGCTTCATCCCAGGGATGCAAGGGTGGTTCAACATACAAAAGTCGGTCAATGTAATACACCATATAAACAAACTCAAAGAAAAAAAACCACATGATCATCTCACTAGATGCAGAAAAGGCATTTGACAAAATCCAACACCCCTTCATGATAAAAGTCTTGGAGCGATCAGGAATACAGGGAACATACCTAAACATAATAAGGGCAATATATAGCAAACCAACAGCCAACATCAAATTAAATGGAGAGAAACTCAAAGCAATTCCACTAAAATCAGGAACGAGACAAGGCTGTCCACTCTCCCCATACTTATTCAATATAGTACTTGAAGTTCTAGCCAGAGCAATAAGACAACATAAGGAGATTAAGGGGATTCAAATTGGAAAGGAAGAAGTCAAGCTTTCCCTATTTGCAGATGACATGATAGTATACTTGAGTGACCCCAAAGATTCCACCCAGGAATTGATAAAGCTTATAAACACCTTCAGCAACATAGCAGGACACAGGATCAACTCAAAAAAATCAGTAGCCCTCCTATATACAATGGACAAAGAAGCTGAGAATGCAATTAGAGATACATCACCCATTACAATAGCCAAAAATGACATAAAATACCTTGGGGTAACACTAACCAAGCAAGTGAAGGACCTATATGACAAAAACTTTAAGTCCCTGAAAAAAGAAATTGAAGAAGATCTCAGAAAATGGAAAGATCTCGCATGCTCATGGATAGGCAGGGTTAACATAGTAAAAATGGCAATCTTACCAAAAGCAATTTACAGATTCAATGCAATCCCCATCAAAATACCAACACAATTCTTCACAGACCTGGAAAGAACAATACTCAACTTCATATGGAAAAACAAAAAACCCAGGATAGCTAAAAGAAACCTGTACAATAAAACAACTTCTGGAGGCATCACAATCCCCGACTTCAAGCTCTACTATAGAGCTACAGTAATAAAAACAGCCTGGTATTGGCATAAAAACCGACATGTGGACCAATGGAATCGAATTGAAGACCCTGACATTAACCCACACACCTATGGACATATAATTTTTGACAAAGAAGCCAAAAGTGTACAATGGAAAAAAGAAAGCATCTTCAACAAATGGTGCTGGCATAACTGGATATCAACGTGTAGAAGGCTGCAAATAGATCCATATCTGTCACCGTGCACAAAACTTAAGTCCAAGTGGATCAAAGACCTCAACACAAATACAGCTACTCTGAACCTGCTAGAAGAGAAAGTAGGAAATAGTCTTGAACGCCTTGGCATAGGAGATCACTTCCTAAATATAACACCAGTAGCGCAGACACTGAGACAAACAATCAATCAATGGGACCTCTTGAAACTGAGAAGCTTTTGTAGAGCAAAGGATACGGTCAACAAGGCAATGCGACAGCCTACCGAATGGGAAAAGATCTTCACCAACCCCACATCTGACAGAGGACTGATATCCAGAATATATAAGGAACTCAAGAAATTAGACATCAAAAGGACCAACAGTCCAATTGAGAAATGGGCTTTAGAACTAAACAGAGAATTCTCAACAGAGGAATCCCAAACGGCTGAAAGACATTTAAGGAATTGCTCAACTTCCCTAATCATCAGGGAAATGCAAATCAAGACAACTCTGAGATACCACCTTACGCCTGTCAGAGTGGCTAAGATCAAAAACACTGAAGACACTTTATGCTGGAGAGGATGTGGAACTAGGGGAACTCTCCTCCACTGCTGGTGGGAATGCAAGCTTGTACAACCACTTTGGAAATCAATATGGCGCTTTCTTAGAAAATTGGGAATCAATCTCCCCCAAGATCCAGCTATACCACTCCTGGGCATATACCCAAGAAATGCTCAATCATACCACAAGAGCACTTGCTCAGCTATGTTCATATCAGCATTGTTTGTAATAGCCAAAACCTGGAAACAACCTAGATGCCCTTCAACTGAAGAATGGATAAATAAATTGTGGCACATATACACAATGGAATACTACTCAGCAGAGAAAAACAATGACATCACACGGTTTGCAGGCAAATGGATGGATCTAGAAAAAATCATCCTGAGTGAGGTAACCCAGACTCAGAAAGACAAATATGGTATGTACTCACTCATAGGAAGATGCTAGATGTGGAACAAGGATGACTGGAATGCTACTCATATCACCAGTGAGGCTACCTGGAAAACGGGACCCCAAAAAAAGACACGGAGAAATGGACGAGATCTACATGAACAGCCTGGTCATGAATGGGAACAATGAAGGGCGACGGTCGAGGGAAAGAGAGTGGGAGATCCCAGCTGGATCAAGAAAAGAGAGGGAGAACAAGGAATAGGAGACCATGGTAAATGAAGACCACATGAGAAGGTGAGAAGGGGAGGAAGCAGAGAGCTAGGGAGGCCCACGGAGATCCACAAAGATACCCCCGCAAAAGTCTGCTGGCAATGGTCGCGAGACGGCAGGAACTGACCTACTCTGGTGATGGGATGGCCAGACACCCTGATAGTTGTGCCATAAACCCCATCCAAGGACTGAGGAATCTGAATGCAGACATCCACGGCTGGGCCCCTGGTAGAGCACTGGGAGCCTAATTAGTGAGAAAGAAGAGGGTTT